>NC_029778.3:47669537-47671500 GCF_000817695.3 Arachis duranensis
CATAAATAGAAGGATGTGAGAAGGAGGGAAGTAATTTTTGAAAATTAAGTAAAAGATTTTGAAAACATTTTGAAAAACACTAATTGATTTTCGAAAATAAAAGTGGGAAAGAAATCAAGTGATTTTTGAAAAAGATTTTGAAATTAGAAATAAAAAAGATTTGATTGAAAGCTATTTTGAAAAAGATGTGGTTAAGAAGATATGATTAGTTTAAAAAAATGTGATTGAGAAGATATGATTGAAAAACATTTTAAAAAGATTTGATTTTGAAAATTAATGACTTGGCTATCAAGAAAAGATATGATTCAAACATTAAACCTTTCTCAACAGAAAAGGCAACATACTTGAAATGTTGAATCAAATCATTAATTGATAGCAAGTATCTTTGAAAATAGAAAGAAATTGATTTTGAAAAAGATTTGATTGAAAAGATATGATTTAAAAAAGATTTGATTTTGAAAAACTTTGAAAACTTGAAAAAAAAATTGATTTGAAAACAAAATCTTCCCTCTTGTGCCATCCTGGCGTTAAACGCCCAGAATGGTGCACATTCTGGCGTTTAACGCCCAAAAATCTACCCTTTGGGCGTTAAACGCCCAGCCAGGTATCCTGGCTGGCGTTTAAACGCCAGTCTGTCCTTCTTCACTGGGCGTTTTGAACGCCCAGCTTTTTCTGTGTAATTCCTCTGCAGTATGTTCTGAATCTTCAATTCTCTGTATTATTGACTTAAAAAGACACAAATTAAAAATATTTTTGGATTTTTAATATTGAGGAATAATCAAAATGCAACTAAAATCAAATAACAATGCATGCAAGACACCAAACTTAGCAGTTTGTATACTACTGACACTAACAAAATGAGAATGCATATGAGACACACAAAACACTCAAGTCAAGAGAATTTAAAAATCAGAGCAATGAAACCATCAAGAACAACTTGAAGATTATTAAGACACATGCATGAATGCAAGAAGAACAGAAACATGCAATTGACACCAAACTTAGAATGAAACACTAGACTCAAACAAGAAATATTTTTGGATTTTATGATTTTGTAAATTTTTTTTTGAATTTTCGAAAATTAAGTGGAAAAGAAAATAAAGGTATCAAAATTCTTAATGAGAATTCCAGGAATCATGCAATGTTTAGTCTAAGACTCCGGTCTAGGAATTAGACATGGCTTCACAGCCAGCCAAGCTTTCAAAGAAAGCTTCGGTCCAAAACACTAGACATGGCCAATCGCCAGCCAAGCCTTAGCAGATCACTGCTCCAAAAGCAAGATTGATAAAAATCAACAAACTCTTGTGATGATAAGTTGAAACCTCGGTCCAATAGCTCTTGTGATGATAGGTTGAAACCTCGGTCCAATGAAATTAGACATGGCCTCTCAGCCAGCCAGACTTCAACAAATCATCATGAAACTCTAGAATTCATCTTCAAGAACTCTGAAAAAAATACCTAATCTAAGCAACAAGATGAACCGTCAGTTGTCCAAACTCAACAATCCCCGGCAACGGCGCCAAAAACTTGGTGCACGAAATTGTGATCACTACTTTTCACAAATCAATTAATCCCCGGTAATGAACCCAAAAACTTGGTGTTCAATACCATGGCATAAACACAACTTCGCACAACTAACCAGCAAGTGTACTGGGTCGTCCAAGTAATAAACCTTACGCGAGTAAGGGTCGATCCCACAGAGAATGTTGGTATAAAGCAAGCTATGGTCACCTTGTAAATCTCAGTCAGGCAAACTCAAATGGGTATGGTGATAAACGCATAAAACATAAAGATAAAGATAGCGATACTTATGTAATTCATTGGTAGGAACTTCAGATAAGCGTATGAAGATGCCTTCCCTTCCGTCTCTCTGCTTTCCTACTGTCTTCATCCAATCCTTCTTACTCCTTTCCATGGCAAGCTGTATGCAAGGGTTTCACCTTTGTCAGTGGCTACCTCCCAT
>NC_029778.3:47672104-47681384 GCF_000817695.3 Arachis duranensis
CTTGTGCCAGTTCCGGCGTTTAACGCTGGAAATCTTGAGGGTGACTTTGAACGCCGGTTTGGGCCATCAAATCTTGGGCAAAGTATGGATTATCATATATTGCTGGAAAGCCCAGGATGTCGACTTTCCAACGCCATTGAGAGCGCACCAATTGGGCTCCTGTAGCTCCAGAAAATCCACTTCGAGTGCAAGGAGGTCAGAATCCAACAGCATCTGCAGTCCTTTTTAGTCTCTGAATCAGATTTTTGCTCAGGTCCCTCAATTTCAGCCAGAAAATACCTGAAATCACAGAAAAACACACAAACTCATAGTAAAGTCCAGAAAAGTGAATTTTAACTAAAAACTAATAAAAATATATTAAAAACTAACTAGATCATACTAAAAACATACTAAAAACAATGCCAAAAAGCGTACAAATTATCCGCTCATCAGGTATTCCGAGTAGGATCTGGGATGGGATGACTGTGAAGAGCTTCAAACTCACAAATGTTGGGCGTAGTGACAGACGCAAAAGGATCACTGGATCCTATTTTAGCACAAGTGAGAACCGACAGATGATTAGCCATGTATATGGACCTTTTTCACTAAAAGGACGGATGGTAGCCATTGACAACGATGATCCACCAATATACAGCTTGCCATGGAAGGAGCCTTGTGTGCGTGAAGAAAAAGACAGTAGAAAAGCAGAGATTTAGAAGACAGAGCATCTCCATAACTCCAACCCATTCTCTATTACTGCATAACAAGTATTTATTTCATGTTCTTTTATTTTTCGCAATCAAAACTAAGAACCATTATTGATATCCTGACTAAGAGTTACAAGATAACCATAGCTGCTTCAAGATAACAATCTCCGTGGGATCGACCCTTACTCACGTAAGGTATTACTTGGACGACCCAGTGCACTTGCTGGTTAGTTGTACGAAGTTGTGTATCACAATTTCGTGTACCAGAAGGCTCCTAGATAAAACCTTTTCATCTATATTATATATATCTTTTACTTTGAGGTTGTAGCGCCTCGCCACCTCAGTTTTTACTTCCTAGGTGTAAAGTTTCGTGTGGTAGGGTGTTACAAGCGAGGCCTCTGACATAAAAAAAAATAAATGATCACAATTAAAAAAATATTGTATACATGTATTGAGATAACAAATTGAATTAACTATTATATACATTTGTTTAACAGAAATTTACACATATGTACTAACTGAATTTATATAAAAAATTTTTACGTTAATATTTACTTAGTTAATTAATAAACATTTTTTCAATACGTTACTTAAAATAAAAACATTAACTAAAATAATTAATAATCTAATTAACAAATTTTTACTTAATATTAATAATTTAATTTAGGTAAATACCGAATTACATAATTGTTCACTTGCAAAATAACTTTTACTTGGATAGTCAATAACTAAATTAATAAATTAAGAAACATGTAACTAATAAATTAACTTTAAGAGTTGAAAAACATGTGTTCCATCACATAATATCTAAATTAACAATTATGTACTTAAAAACTTAATTAAAAAAAAATTCAAAACCACATTCTTAAAATCATTTCTATCTGTGACTTGTTGCAAACGATATATTTAGTCACCTAATTATAAATTGTATTATAATTCTTGACAAGTATCCTAACCATGGCTATATATTTATGGAATAATATAAACGTCAAGATAACAAAATTAATAGAAAGTCGGCTGCCCCAACAACGTGCTATGTCGCGTTCAGTCGATTGATATCCAGATCACGTGCATCTGTGCATGCCATTTTTTTCTTACTCAATAATATGGTCAAAAAAGGATAAAAAAGACCAATAAATGGTGGAAAAGTTGAAAATAGGGCCTGATAAGTCACTGTGAATTACATCTATATATATAGACCTCATTCACTCTTATATTGTTTTTAATGTAAACGAGATAAGTTTACACGTATCTCTTATTTACACAATAAACGAGATAAGTCATCCTACATATTTTTGTAATAATTTTTAAAATTATTTATTTCATTAAATAAAATATTTTTTAATTTGACGAAGGAAACAAAATCCCAAAATTAGAGACATCTAAAGCTATTCATGATACACAAACAACAATCTCAAGTCACATATTTTTCTCCATCATTTTCTTCTTCTCCCCTTTTTTTCCCTTTCTCCTCGTGAAGAAGATTCTCTCCTTGTGTGTGTGTCTATTCTTCTTCCATTCGTTCAGAAGCGCAACCCTTTAAATAGCTTCTCTATTCAAAATCATATTTTCCAACCCAACAATTAAAAAAATAAAAAGAAGGAATTTTTTATTATCTTTTTAAGGATACACACACAACAATCCACACCGTGCTTCTCGCCCTTTCTTTCTTTTGCCATCACTTGTTCTGCCACAAAGGCCCCCCTTTTTTTCTTGCTGATTTTTCGACCCAGAAATCTAGAGAGTAACAAATCAAAAAGATAATCCATACCCAGAATTTCTGTCTGAAATAATTGTGGGGTTTATCTATTTTTTATTTTTGGTTTTTTCCAAAACAACTTTTTTTTTCTTTCAATTTTTTCAACTTCCTAGTTGAAGCCGACGTGTAAAGCTGAAAACATAAAAGGGTGTTTTTGTTTATTTTGCTTATTTTTGGTGTTTTGGATGATCTGTATTTTCCCGTGTTCAGTGGATTTGTTGTTGAAGGGGGGTTTTGAGAATATTTTGGTGAAGATTTTGGAGCTGAGTTTTTTTCTGGTGAAGTACTACTCCTATGGCTGCTCAATTGCAGAAACGTATTTCCTCTTTCTTTTCTACTATTTTCATGCATGGTTTATTATTATTATTATTTCCTCAATTTTTACTGATTTGAGTTGTATTTTTTGGTTTTGACAGCTGCGGATGAACTTGTTAGGAAGAAGCCTCATGGTGATTCTTCAACGGTTGAACTCAATAATTCCAAAATGGTAAAATTCCCATTTATGCCTCCACATGTCTTTCTTTCTGTTGCATGTGATCTGTTAAGTACAATTTTAGCTTCAAATCTGTGAGAATTTTGTTATTTTGCTGTTTTTATTATTTTGTTTATTTATTTTCCTGTTGATGTGCTTTCATTAAGGATTAACTGTTTCATTGGTTATGTGTAAGGCATGTTTTCTCACTGTGGTTACGGTTTTGTATATGTTGATCAGGTTCCTTCAAAGGGTGGAAGCTCTCCATCAGATGCAAGATCATGTGTGTCATCTGTAGGAGATGCATCTGGGAGTGGTAAAGAAGGAGATGTGGATCATGAGTACCTTGCCATGGATCAGAGTGTTCCTTTTCCTGGTGGTGGCTATTATGGCTACTACTATCCAGGTGAAAGAACCCTCCCTCAGATGGTTCTCTATTTCGTCTTGATTGTAATTGTATATTCATATGTTTCTCTTTCTTACATTAGAATGATCACAGGTTATGGTGGTTTCTTTGGAGAGCCAGATAATCAAGGATACTATGTTGGTGCTGATGCAGTTGATCTTCAGTATCCTGTAAGCCTTCTACGCTGACCCGTCATTGGTCATGTTGTTTTGATGTAATTGTTGAGTCATCTTGTGTGGTTGAATTGCTTTTTGTTTGGTCAATTTGAGTCGTGCCGACAATGCAATGATACGATAGTCTACTTGATTTCGGTAACATGTCTTGTGCTGGGCAAGGTAGAATAAAAACTGGGGGAATGGATTCTGCTTATGCCCCTAATTCTTGTGAAGTTTAACAATTAACATGGTCACCAAGAATCATATTCTTGGGCAAGGGTTGAATGCAAATTATAATAATTATAATAACAGTAATGTATTTCTTGGGGCTTGATTTGCTTGATTTTGTGTTTTCTTTGGGACTTGAATGGCATGCTGTAACCAAGTTGGTATCTGACATTCCAACTTCAAATTTTTTGAAACATTAAACAATTCTTATTAAACTGTTAATTTATGGCAAATGTGGCCAGTAAATGGGGTTTCCTTAAATATAGGAATTGCTATCTAGATCTTGGCATTCTCATTTTTTGGTCGTCCAACCACGGAATTGATCTTTTTTTTCTTTTGTTCTGTAATATCTTTAATAAAAGTCCCAGTACATATTTTTGTCCCCTTCCCTTTCCTTTTTTCTTTTCTTTTTTTTAATTTATTTTTTATTTAGGTTGTGCCAGCAGATAATGGATCTTATGCCTATCTCATGCCAGGATTTCAGACTGGCTACTCTTCATATTTTCCTCTGAATACAGCTGGCGTCGACGGGCAGTATGTTGGCCATCAAGTGTATCCCCCTGGCTCCATATTCCAACAACCAATTGGTTCACCTGGGTACTTCTCGTCTTCTCTACCTTATGGGGAGTTTCTGCCGTCAACATATTCGTGGGATTTGTCGTCAACCACACAAGATCGGTCACAAGGTGATGGCCGTAATGAGTTCTCCGGGAAACCAAATGGTAGAACAAATTTGTCTACACAGAATCATGCGGGTGGTATAGTGTCAAAGTCCCCACATGCAGCTAACTTAACCAATCAATTGGAAGCAAAGGGTTCAACCCCATCGTTGGATGTCTTGTCAACTCATGTTAAGCCAAAACAAGTTAACAAGGTAACTTTGCTCCATCATTAGGTGTTGTGGTTTATCTATCATTGTTTATATTATAATTTTAAATTTGCAATCTTTTCTCAGGCACCGTTTTCGGCCCTCCATTCAGAAACAATGGCAAAGGGTTGTTTGCCTGTCATCAAATTTCCAACATACAATCAAGGGAAGAGTGGATACCTCTATCCGAATAACTTGCTTAACGTGAAAGCATCTACAAAGAGTTGGGTTAGTACTGACAAGTTAAAACTGCGGAGCAAGGTTAATGGTTCGCTCAATGAGCAAAATCAGGGTCCTAGAACGACTAATGTGAAAGGTTCATCTGTATCTGTGGGAGCTGGGAGTGGAAATGCTAGTAGCAAAATCAGGATAGATCTATATAACAGTCCTGAATTTGTGACCAAATATGATCATGCACTTTTCTTCGTCATCAAATCGTACAGCGAAGATGATGTCCATAAGAGCATCAAGTACAATGTGTGGGCAAGTACTCCTAACGGGAATAAGAGGTTGGATGGTGCATTTCAGGATGCACAAAAGCGGATGGAAGAGAAAGCAAGCAAGTGCCCCGTATTCCTTTTCTTTTCGGTATGTGTGCAAGTTCAAATCTGATTGTGTTTCAAAAATTTCAGATACATCAACCCTCTTCTTTACTTTTTCTTTTTTATTCTTTTGGTGTAATTCTTGTTTACTACAGGTCAATGCCAGTGGTCAATTTTGTGGAGTAGCCGAGATGACCGGGCGAGTCGATTTCAATAAAAGTATGGATTTCTGGCAACAAGACAAATGGAATGGATACTTCCCTGTCAAATGGCACATCATAAAGGATGTTCCAAATCCTCAGCTACGACATATAATCCTAGAGAATAACGATCATAAGCCAGTAACAAATAGTCGAGACACACAAGAGGCAAGTCTTTTTTCATGTTTGAGTAAGGCAATTCTTTACTGAGAATTACTAAATTATTCTTTTTGTATGCTTATTGAAGTCTTGTTTGTTTGCAGGTGAGTTTTGCGCAAGGTATCGAAATTCTCAACATCTTTAAGAACTATATAGCAAGAACATCCATATTGGACGACTTTGAATTCTATGAGAGCCGCCAGAAGGTCATGCAGGAAAAGAAAATGAGGCAGTCTGTGCCCCACGCCAACATGCAGGTATCGATGCTCTTTCACTTGTTCGCAACACTATTCTAGGGTTCTTACCAATTATAGTACACCAATTTCTCACCATAATCTGTTCTATATAATTGGTATTGGCATCTGTGGTTGAGTGCATGTGATAGTGGGACCACGTTGGCATAATTTCGTTTGTACTAGCAGGAAACCTTTTGCAATAACTGGTTATATGCTATGCTTTGCCTAGTTGATAAAAGATCCTAAAGTTGATTCTCTTTACAGAATAATTTTGGAGAAGGAATTTCATAATATAAGCTCTTTTAGACTTTGGAGCATGTTATGTTATTCTTGACTTTAGCATTTCCTAGTTTATTAGCTGTAATTATATTCTCTTTTTGTTTACTTATTTAATGTGATCATGCTCATGTCCCTTTGAGATGCTTTGATAATTCTTTGGGACTTAATAAACTTTTTCATCCTTTGTAAAATATCAAAATTTTCTTTTTGATTCTTACCCTTAATTTGCGTTGTTAAAATACATTTAACAACCTGTCAGGTTAATATTTAACGAAACAAATTGAAACTAAGCACCAACCTGATCTTATTTAAATTTTGGTTTTTATTTTTTATTGGTGTAAAGTGTTTTGATCTTTTCACTTATTGATTTATGTCTTCTTTTGTTGGCAGCATGTAGATGAATTAACAACTACACTTGAGTCATTAGACATATCAAATGTGAAGAACAGCAACATGATGGAGGATCCGAAGTTGGTTGAGAAAGTGAAAGACTGAAGTGTTGGGGTTGATGCTCTTCCCAATGGACCCCACCACGTCAGCATGCCGGTTAAGATTGTTACAGCCAGTACAGTTTGGCACTTCCACTTGGACTAAAAAGTAAGCACAACATGATGTTCTCTTTAGGCCATAAAAATAAAAGGAAAAACAATGTTGGTGATGCTTTTAGGAAGGAAAAAAAAAGACAAAAACCTTATGAGGGGAAATTGATGGATGCATTTCCAAAATTGTACAAAAAAAGTTTACAAATTTAAGGAGTTTTTTAGAGTTAGTGAAATGGACCCGTCGCTGATTGATGCCATTTTACAAAGGTGCTATGACCTATGAGGGCATAAGTTCCTTTTTTTCATTTTATTTTATTTTATTCTGCACATCCTTCTTTTTTCTTGTTTTAGTTCAGAAATTTTAACAGAATAACAGTTCAAAATTGCAGTATTATGTTGTCCAAAATGAATGGGTTCCAAATGGATGATAGTGGAAAAATCATTGGGGTTTGAAAGTTTTGCATTATTTTTTTCCTCCAAGATTATAATATTAATTGTGGCCACGAAGTGGGTGGTGCACTATTATATGATGAGTCTTGAGTGTTCAAATTGTTTAGTCTAACTGGAATTATCAACCGGTAGAAATATAAAAATGGGCTAAAATTGAACTAAATAATGATTCCCTTTGGTCTACCATAATTGTTGATTTGACATTTCTGGTACGTTCATGATTTATTAATGACCACCAAATCTTCTATGCTTCATTTGTATTGAGTTGGAAAACGGATGCTCAAGACTTATCATGATTTCAGCATCACAAGTTTTCAATTTTATTTTTCATTTTATTAGAGAGAAAAAAGAGCAAACTAAAGTGTATAAAGCTTAGGGCAATGCAACCGTGAAGGAGGTTATTTTTTATCCTCACCTTCTGAAATGTGTTGGAGGAAGGAGAAGAAAACACGTGGAATGTTGGTTGCCCTTTGTCCGGCAGGTGCATATAATATCAGGATTAGTTATTTGAGTTTTTTTGGTTTGCTACAGGTCATTTTTTGGGAAGCAAATTGGGGGTGGGCTGGGTTTAAGTTTGGATTCTTTGTGGATGTGTGGGGCTAACCAAAAAATAATAATTGTTACAAAAACACCATGAACAATAATAATAATAATAATAATAATAGTAATAATAATAATAATAATAATAATAATAATAATAATAATAACAACCAACTCGTCCGCTTAAGCAAGTGTCGGGGGTTCGAATCTCGTCTTGCGCATGTAGCAATTCATTGGTCAGCGGCAGATCCTTAAATGGAGCTCAGATCCGTGACGGATTAGTCCTTAATCTGTCGGGTTGGGGGATACCGTGAAAAACCAAAAATAATAATAATAATTTCAAATGTTTTCTCACCGTTTTCTCTAATTTATTTCAAATAAGTTTTTGACATTGCCAAATATGCCTCTTCCCATCCATCGAACTTTTTATTCATCTTTAGTTTATGTTGTATTAGAAGTCTTTGGTATGGGTTGTGAGATGGATCGGAGATTTACGAGTCGAAACGGTCACTGGATTATCTGGCTGGAGCAATGAGGTTGGTACCTACAAAGACACTTTGACACTCAAGTCAGAATAGATCTAAGAGGTAAAAGGTATGTAGAATGAATGATGTATCTGAGGGGTCTCTAGCTCCCATTTATATAGCTAGTAGTAGTTATTTCATCCTATCTTATCTGGCTAATATAAAAGAGGTATTTCATCGCTGGAGGAACTTTTACTCGCCATTGTGCTTGGTCAGGGGCTCATTGCTTTGTTTCCCCAGTCAAGGTCAGGGACTTGGGAGTTCCCGTCCGTTTCGTGGTCTAGCGCAGAGCGCATCCTTTACATGAGATTGGTAACCGTCAAATTGTTTGGGCGTCTCATCATATGCCCGTTGCTCTTTCTAAAGGGGTTTTGTCAGTTGCGCTTCCCCAGGTGTCATAATAACATTTAATGCGAGGGGACATTTTGATTTCTTTTTCGCTTTTGCCCTTTGCCACTTCGCCTTTTTTCTTTAGGGCGTTTTTTTGTTTATTTGTAACTGTTTTGATTTTTATTTTCCCTCTCTCTCTATGTCTCTTCCTTTTGTTTTGCTTCATAAACCGCTTCGCATTCTTCTTCTATAGCTTTGAGTTTCTGGCCCGTTCGTGCGTTTTGTGTGTCCATTGGTGGACGAAATTGTGATCACTATTCTTTAAGTTGCATTCATTGTAAAATTGTGGAATTTAGGTATTTGGCACGAGTGGACACAACTCCGTTCAACTAACCAGCAAGTGTACTGGGTCGTCCAAGTAATAAACCTTACGTGAGTAAGGGTCGATCCCACAGAGATTGTTGGTATGAAGCAAGCTATGGTTACCTTGTAGATCTCAGTTAGTGATTGGAATCATAGAGTCAAATGGAATTAAATTGGATAAATAAAATAAATAATAAAAGGGATAGAATACTTATGCAGATTCATTGGTGGGAATTTCAGATAAGCGAATGGAGATACTGTATGCTCAAGGACGCCTGCTATTCTCCTGCTTCAACTCAATCCTTCTTACTCCTTTCCATGGCAAGCTGTATGTAGGGCATCACCGTTGTCAATGGCTACATCCCATCCTCTCAGTGAAAACGTTCCTATGCTCTGTCACAGCACGGCTAATCATCTGTCGGTTCTCAATCAAGCTGGAATAGAATCCCGTGATTCTTTTGCGTCTGTCACTAACGCCCAGTCTTCAGGAGTTTGAAGCTCGTCACAGTCATTCAATCCCAGAATCCTACTCGGAATACCA
>NC_029778.3:47682842-47684293 GCF_000817695.3 Arachis duranensis
GGACAGCTTGATTTAGCCGCTTAGGCCTGGATTTTATTTCCTTGGGCCCTCCTATCCATTGATGCTCAAAGCCTTGGATCCTTTTTTACCCTTGCCTTTTGGTTTTAAGGGCTATTGGCTTTTTCTACTACTCCTTCTTTTTCTTTCTATTTTTTTTCGCCACTTTTTTTTTTCGCAAGCTTCCTTTTTCACTGCTTTTTCTTGCTTCAAGAATCAATTTCATGATTTTTCAGATCATCAATAGCATTTCTCTTTGTTCATCATTCTTTAAGAGCCAACAATTTTAACACTCATAAACAACAAGATCCAAAGACATATGCACTGTTCAATCATTCATTCAGAAAACAAAAAGTATTGCCACCACATCAATATAATTAAATTAAATTCAAGGATAAATTCGAAACTCATGTACTTCTTGTTCTTTTGTATTAAAACATTTTTCGTTTAAGAGAGGTGAAGGATTAATGGATTTTATTCATAGCTTTAAGGCATGGTTACATACGAATGATCATGAAGTAGAGACACAAAACATAGATAAACACAATAATTAAAAACCGAAAACAGAAAGAAATAAAGAACAAGGAATGAATCCACCTTTAGTGGCGTCTTCTTCTTGAAGGACCAACAATGTCCTTAAGCTCTTCTATGTCCATTCCTTGCCTTTGTTGCTCCTCCCTCATTGCTCTTTGATCTTCTCTTATTTCTTTGAGAATGATGGAGTGCTCATGATGTTCCACCCTTAATTGTTCAACATTATGGCTCAAATCTTCTAAAGAGGTATTGAGTTGCTCCCAATAGTTGTTGGGAGGAAAGTGCATTCATTGAGGCATCTCAGGAATTTGTTGATGATGAGCTTCCTCATGCACTTCTTGAGGGCCGTGAGGAGCTTCTCTTGCTTGCTCCATCCTTCTCTTGGTGATGGGCTTGTCTTCTTCAATGGGAGTATCTCCTTCTATGATGACTCCAGCTGAGTAGCACAGATGGCAAATAAGGTGAGGAAAAGCTAGCTTTGTCATGGTGGAGGACTTATCGGCTATTTTGTGGAGTTCATTGGAGATGACCTCATGAACTTCTACTTCCTCTCCAATCATGATGCTATGGATCATGATGGCCCGATCCATAGTAACTTCAGATCGGTTGCTAGTAGGAATGATGGATCTTTGGATGAACTCCAACCATCCTTTAGCCACAGGCTTGAGATCCAGTCTTCTTAGTTGGACTGGCTTGCCTTTGGAGTCTATTCTCCATTGGGCTCCTTCCACACATATGTCCGTAAGGACTTGGTCCAACCTTTGATTAAAGTTGACCCTTATAGTGTAGGGGCGTTCATCTCCTTGCATCATGGGCAAGTGAAACGCCAACCTCACATTTTTCGGACTAAAATCTAAGTATTTCCCCCGAACCATTGTGAGATAGTTCTTTGGATTCGGGTTCATACTTTGATCATGGTT
>NC_029778.3:47689499-47689787 GCF_000817695.3 Arachis duranensis
CAAAAAACATTTTTTTTTTGAAAAACGAAAAATAAAAGAAAAATTTTTGAAAAATATTTTTGAAAAGAAAATTACCTAATCTGAGCAACAAGACGAACCGTCAGTTGTCCATACTCGAACAATCCCCGGCAACGGCCCCAAAAACTTGGTGGACGAAATTGTGATCACTATTCTTTAAGTTGCATTCATTGTAAAATTGTGGAATTTAGGTATTTGGCACGAGTGGACACAACTCCGTTCAACTAACCAGCAAGTGTACTGGGTCGTCCAAGTAATAAACCTTACGTG
>NC_029778.3:47691408-47694642 GCF_000817695.3 Arachis duranensis
CTAGGGTTTACATGAGTGAGTAATTGATGCATAAATCCACTTCTGGGGCCCACTTGGTGTATGCTTGGGCTGAGCTTGATCTATCCACGAGATGAGGCTTTTCTTGGAGTTGAACACCAAGTTATAGCGTGTTTTAGGCGTTCAACTCCGGATCATGACGTTTTTCTGGCGTTTAACTCCAGACAGCAGCATGTACTTGGCGTTCAACGCCAAGTTACGTCGTCATTCTTCGAATAAAGTATGGACTATTATATATTGCTGGAAAGCCCTGGATGTCGACTTTCCAACGCCGTTGAGAGCGCGCCAATTGAAGTTCTGTAGCTCCAGAAAATCCATTTCGAGTGCAGGGAGGTCAGATTCCAACAGCATCAGCAGTCCTTTTGTCAGCCTTTTTCAGAGTTTTGCTCAAATCCCTCAATTTCAGCCAGAAATTACCTGAAATGACAGAAAAACACACAAACTCATAGTAAAGTCCAGAAATGTGAATTTAACATAAAACTAATGAAAACATCCATAAAAGTAGCTCAAACTTACTAAAAACTATATAAAAACAATGCCAAAAAGCGTATAAATTATCCGCTCATCATCCATCCAGTGCTTTGTGCTTTTCTTTGATCTTCGTTTTACTCCAGTTTTCTATTAGGTTGGTATTTTTCTTCTTCTCTTGGTGCATGTTTTGAATGTTTTTGCATTCCTTTTGTCTATTTGGTATTCTGGATTTCTTCATATTGGGTTATTTTCTGGTAGCGTTAGTGAATTACTAGAGAGGGTGACTACCACTGTTCTAGGCTTAGTTTTAGTTTGTGTTAGGTGGATTGTTATTTGTGTGACTTTCTTCCATTTGGTCCTGGTGGGTTGATGGTGGTGCTCCTCCCCTTTTTTAGGTGTGGCCCAGCGGAGGAGTGAGGGTGCCGGAGCTCCCATGATCCCGACCGGTGGCGTTTCCTGGACGTATTATTATGTGACTTCTGATGTGTGGGGAACGCTGTCTCGGGTGACGGAGGCAGATCTTCAGTGGCTCTGAGACCAAGGGACGATTTGTGAGGACAGCAATGCAGAGCGTCAGTATGAGCTCGTGCTCCTCGGGGCCGACGAAAGGGTTTGTTGCATAAACCTTGACTCGCCTAGTGTGCCCAAATGGATATAGGTGTACGAGTCGATGTTTATGCGGCTGGGGGTGCAACTTCCTTTGTCATATTTTGTCCAGGCGCTATTAAATCGTTGTTCCATTGCACCATCTCAGTTGCATCTTAACAGCTAGAATGTCATCCGGACTTCCTAGCTCGTATGCGAGTACTTGGAGCTTTTGTTCTAGGTGGAGGTTTTCCTGTTTTATTTTTTTTGTACCTTGCCAACCAAGAAGGGGAAACACAAAAAAGGATATGTGTCGTTTAGGGTCCAGCCGGCCAACGTATATTTGGTTTATTTGAGGACTTCTGGGTTCAAGAGGGAGTATTTCAAGATGTGTCCTACTTGGGGACACCATCCCTTCTGGCTAATTCTGGAGGGAGAATGTCGGTTTGCGACGTGTTAGAACTTCGGGGCCGGGGCATCGTACTTGACGTGAGTGACATATGAGATGCTTTTTGCCCAGAACAAAGACATTGCTAGTGTTTTATGGTCGATCTTTGGGGAGAGACCGTTGAATCCTCGAGACGTCATGGATGACCCAGAGATGTGTCAGACATATATTGGTGTGTGTTGTTTTGAATGCTCATTGATATGTCCCTAGTTTCTGAGTTTAAGAGTTACATTTTTGCTTTTCCTTTTTCAGTCCAGATGGCCGGTAGGTTGACCCAGTTAGCGATGCTGAATGCCACTATAGCCTAGGAAGCAGGCTCGGAAGCTTCTCCTTTGACTCTTCAATCCCATCCTCCAGCAGATATCGGATTGTTCCTTAGGAGATGGTTTCCGTTGCGAGGTGCGGGTCCTGTTTCGCCTGGTTCGGCGGTCGCTAGGCCCGAGGAAGACGTGGTCGTGGTCTCAGCTGTTGAGGCGGCCTAGAAATGAAAAGGGCCGGCGAAGGGTAGTAGTTGGGAGAATCTAGAGGAGGAGGGCTCGATCCTGTCGGTGATGTTGCTCGATCCGGCCTTTATTAAGCAGTACCTTCTCCTAAGTACCGAGGAGTATTTTCATGATTGTGATGTTGTTGGTCAAGCAAGATCGGCGTATCGAGTCCTTCTCCATACTGTTGTGTTTGTCTGCAAGGTAGAGCCAGTATTGTCTCAGTTGGGTCTTTTGGACGGTAAGCTCCACCCGATCTCAGGTGGAGGTTGGGAAACTGAAGGCGGAGACGGAGATGGTTCAGCTGAAGCTGACGAAGGATGCTGAGGATGCTGGTGCCAAGATTCTTTGTCTTTTCGAGGTCAAAACTTCCCTCCTCACTCAGCATGCTAGCAAACGCAAACGCTCCTCCGACATTGAGTCCAAGGCCGTTGTGCTGCTGTCCGAAGTAGAGGCTTTGAGGGCCAAGGTGGGGAAATTGAAGAAGGAGAAGGGGAGCTATTGGAAGATGTCAAGGGTGCGATTGACGATTGGATTTTTGACGGTTTAGAATTTCACTAATAAAATCTCGTTGTAAAGTATAGTTTCTAAACCAAACAATAATCCTTTCGTACAAAAAGTTGTTTGTCACTAAAACAAACCCCTAAATTTATAAACCGAAGTATTGAACCTCGGGTCGTCTCTCAAAGGACTTGCAGGGTAGTGTTCTTGTTATTGGTTATGGATTTATTTATTTTGGGGTTTTAGATGAGAAAAATGAATAGTAAATGGTAAGAAAACTTTATTAACAAAATGGTCTTGGCAAGATTTGGTTGTCAAGGGTCTTCATCATTATCACTAGCCACAAGTATGGTAGTTGCAAGGATTAATCCCACTTAGTCATCCTTAAATCAATTAACAAAGGAAAGTCAAGTGAGTTATATCAATCCTAGTCCATAAGTCCTAGCTTTCCACTAATTGGATTAATGAAGGCTAGAGTTAATGGCTATCAACTAGCAATCAATTGGACACTAGTGACTCAAGAAATCCTAAGTTACCTTCTCAAGCCAAGAACATAAAATCCTACTCTAACATCCTCTCAAGCATTTCATCAAACACTTGGAGGGTAATGAAAGAAAGCATTTTTATTTGTAAGAATAAAAGGAATCAACAACCAACAATTACAAAGAATTAACAAAACAACAATCAAAAACATCACATTCACATGAATTATCTCAAATTGCATTATTA
>NC_029778.3:47697300-47699784 GCF_000817695.3 Arachis duranensis
ACCCGAGGTTTAAATACTTCGGTTTATAGATTTTAGGGGTTTGTACTTGTGACAAACAAATTTTTGTATGAAAGGATTATTGTTGGTTTAGAGACTATCCATTCGACGAGATTTTTTTTTTACCGACGCGTGCGCGTCATGCATGTTTACGCGTCGATTGGTATATTGGTCGAAGGACGCGTACACGCCAGGTGCGCGCACGCGTGCATCGAGTTAGGCCGGAGGCATAATGTCGGCCCAAGTCTGGCACAACTCTCGGGTAAACGCGCACAGTGTGCGTGCGCGTGCATGCCAATTTAAGATCATGTGCGCGTACGCGCCAGGTGTGCTTACGCGTGCATAGACTTGTGCCTTAGGCCCAATGTTCGCACAGCGCAGGCCTAACTCTCGGGTGTTTGGCTGGAGGTGAAATATTGCATCCACGCGTACGCGTACAGTGCGCGTCCGCGTGGGTGGTCGAAAAATGCTCAGGTGCGCGTACGCGTTAGGTGCGCGCACGCGTGGATGGTGTTCTGTTTTTCAAAAAAATATTTTTCTAAGTTCTTACACCAATCCAAGCCTTTCAATCCTCTAAACAGCTACCAAAACGCCCTAGAACCTTATTCAACATACTATACTACTAACTAAACTTGATAAAACAATAAAAATAAGAAATTAAACTAATTCTACCAATATTTACAAAAGATAAAAATGAAAATGAGAATCTACCTACAATGGCAACTCAATTCACTTATTAACAAAACTAAAAGAGGATGGAAAGAGTTTACCATGGTGGGGTGTCTCCCACCTAGCACTTTTAGTTTAAGTCCTTAAGTTGGACTTATGGGGAGCTCTTCTCAAGGTGGCTTATGTTTGTACTCATCCTTGAATCTCCAAGGATCTTTGCTTCTCAATTGGTTGACAGAATTTCCAACCATCTTCACCAAATTTGGGCAAAGTTCTACCCAAGATATGAGCTCCCAAAATTGGTCTTCATGTTGTGATCCGGGATCCCATATCTTATTTTCACACCCATCTTCTAGTTGATCATCATGATTCAACTTGGGTGGTAGGCATATAGAATTCTCCTTTATGCACCAAATTCTCCTTCTAGACCCATACAATTTAGCACTCCTCCAACCATAGTATTTATGCCTTGAGGGTTTAACCTTAATGAGCCTAACATTCTCTTTCCAACCATTACACCACTCCCTCTTACTCTTAACTCCACAAAGAGCTCTAAGTTGACCATCATTTTCAATCAACCCATATTCAAGTGAGAAAGTGAAGCTTAGGGATAAGAATTTTACCCACTTGAATGTTGTTTTGGATGGTGACTTGGGAAGGGAGATTTCCCCACACTTAGACAATGCAAGGTCTACTTCTTTAGGCTCTTCTTGGGTTGCTTCCACCTCTTCACAAGCTTCTTCAAATTCAACCTTTTCCCTTTTTTCACATGGCTTGGTGTTGTCTTCAAGAACTTCATCTTGCCCAATGGGAGGTGATTCAATTTTGGATAGGAATTCATTGATGAATGAATCCATCTCTTGATCAACCTCTTCATATTATTCAATTTCGATATACACCATGCCATTTTCGTTTTCCTTGGGAGGTTGTACACACTCTTTTATAACTTCAACTTCATGTCCAATGGGAGAGGATTCGATTGTAGATAGAAATTCATCCATGATGGAATCCATCTTTTGATAGGCCTCTTCCAAGTCTTCAACTATGACATGTCTTGGAGGTTGCGCACCCTCCTCAACATCAATATCAAGCTTCTTGGGAAAGTGCTCCATGATGCTACATTCCCATGGACTTCCAACATCCCCTAGATCTTCAGCCACTTCTTCCTTTTCTTCAATGATCATAGGCTCCTCCAATTGTTCCAACACAAAATAGCATCCCTCATCCCCCACCGGAGTTTTCAATCTCTCCTTCATTCTTTGCTCTTCAATTGATTCTCCATATGTGGCTAGGGAAGCACCTTGAGTGTTCAAACATTTGTAGGCTAAAGTATGCACTACCTTGGTCAAGTTAGTCACAAACTCTAAGGTGTTCCTTTGCATATCCGATTGTCCTTGAAGTAGCAAGGTAAGAGAATCATCTATTGGGGCTTGGGGTGAGTAGGAAGGTTCATTATTTTGGAGAGAGGATTCATGGTAGGAAGGTGGTTCCTCTTGATAAAATTGTGGAGATGGTGTGCATTGAGGTGTTTCTTGGGAGTAATCTTGATAGGGTTGTGGTGGTTCTAAGGGTTCTCGCTCATAATGGTCATAAGAATATGGCGTGAATGATTGGTCATATGGTGGATATGGATCATAGGAAGGTGCTTGATGTGGAAAGGCTTGTGAGTATGGTTGAGGTTCATGTTGAGGATAAGATTCATAGGCATATGATGGTGGTTGTTGAGTGTCACAAGAAGAGTCATCATAGCCATTAAATTGACATGCATTAGGATGGTAATTATACCTATAAGTATCCGGAGGTTGTTGCCAATAGGAG
>NC_029778.3:47700982-47701546 GCF_000817695.3 Arachis duranensis
CTTAAATAGCATCAGAAATGAGTTGGATTGGGCCCACAAGGCTCCTAAACCCGCTGGGGACGATTTTATTAAAGTGGGCAAGGACAGAATCGGCGCGCGCGCGCAAAGTGCGCGTGCGCGCCCCTGAACGCGAAGCAACATATGGCAAAATTTATATCATTTCGAAGCCCCGGATGTTAGCTTTCCAACCCAACTGGAACCGCATCAGTTGGACCTCTGTAGCTCAAGTTATGGTCAATTAAGTGCGAAGAGGTCGGCTTGACAGCTTTCCGGTTCTTTCATTTCTTCATGAGTTCTCCAACTTTACATGCTTTTTCTTCATTCCCTTGATCCAATCTTTGCCTCCTAAATCTGAAATCACTTGACAAACATATTAAGGCATCTAATGGAATCAAGGAGAATTAGATTTAGTTATTTTAAGACCTAAAAAGCATGTTTTCACTCTTAAGCACAATTAAGGAGAATATACAAAACCATGCTAATTCATTGGGTAAATGTGGGAAAAAAGTGATAAAATCCCCTAAATTCAATACAAGATAAACCGTCAAATTGGGGTTTGTCAAC
>NC_029778.3:47701570-47712113 GCF_000817695.3 Arachis duranensis
ATTTGTTTTTCATCTAACAATCAACAATTATTTCATGCATGCATACATGTATCATGAGGTCTTTTCTTTAGGTTGTAATGGGGCTAGGTTGAAGGTAGGATCATATATGGCTAGTGGACTTAGGATTTGAATCTTTGATTAACTTAAACTTTCCCACCTAACCTATATAATGACCTATTCAATTAAGTACTAATCTAACTACCCATTCCTCACTTTTTCACATACTCATGTATTTTCCATCCATTTCACAATACTTATGCATTGATTTTATTTGAACTTTACTTTGGGGCATTTTGTCCCCTTTATTGCGTTTCTTTTTCTTTCTTTTCTATATATTTTTTCTTTTTCTATATACATTTTTTTCTTTTCTTTTCTTTTTCTCTTTTTTTTCTTTTTTTTAACTTTTATTTCTTTTTTTTTCAAACTATATACAAGAACATCAATGCATAAGGTCTATACATTTAATCAATACATGAGCAAGTATGGTAGTTGCAAGGATTAATCCCACTTAGTCATCCTTAAATCAATTAACAAAGGAAAGTCCAGTGAGTTATATCAATCCTAGTCCATAAGTCCTAGCTTTCCACTAATTTGATTAATGAAGGCTAGAGTTAATGGTTATCAAGTAGCAATCAATTGGACACTAGTGACTCAAGAAATCCTAAGTTACCTTCTCAAGCCAAGAACGTAAAATCCTACTCTAACATCCTCTCAAGCATTTCATCAAACACTTGGAGGGTAATGAAAGAAAGAATTTTTAATTGTAAGAATAAAAGGAATCAACAACCAACAATTACAAAGAATTAACAAAACAACAATCAATAACATCACAATCACATGAATTATCTCAAATTGCATTATTAAAAGGAAAGAAAAGAACAAGAATATCTCAATTACAAAACCTAGAGACAAAATAAGAGAAATTACAACAAGAGGATAGGGATAGACAGAAGAACCAAAGTGTAGCAATCACCACTTGTAGGTAGAAGTAGAAGGAGTCTTGAATTAAACCTGGAACTATGAGATCCTAATCTAACCCTAATTCCTAATCCTAGAGAGAAGTGAGAGCTTCTCTCTCTAAAACTAACTCTAACTCCTAAAACTAAGCTAATGATCAAAAGTATCTAAAGTATGTTGATTCCCCTTCAATACTTGACTTAAATAGCATCATAAATGAGTTGGATTGGGCCCACAAGGCTCCTAAACCCGCTGGGGACGATTTCATTAAAGTGGGCAAGGACAGAATCGGCGCGCGCGCAAAGTGCGCGTGCGCGCCCCTGAACGCGAAGCAACATATGGAAAAATTTATATCATTTCGAAGCCCCGGATGTTAGCTTTCCAACCCAACTGGAATCGCATCATTTGGACCTCTGTAGCTCAAGTTATGGTCAATTAAGTGCGAAGAGGTCGGCTTGACAGCTTTCCGGTTCTTTCATTTCTTCATGAGTTCTCCAACTTTACATGCTTTTTCTTCATTCCCTTGATCCAATCTTTGCCTCCTAAATCTGAAATCACTTGACAAACATATCAAGGCATCTAATGGAATCAAGGAGAATTAGATTTAGTTATTTTAAGACCTAAAAAGCATGTTTTCACTCTTAAGCACAATTAAAGGAGAATATACAAAACCATGCTAATTCATTGGGTAAATGTGGGTGAAAGGTGATAAAATCCCCTAAAATCAGTACAAGATAAACCCTACAAATGGGGTTTGTCAGCGATCTCGGCTGCCAAGGAGATGTTAAGAGCCCAAGCCCTAGTCCTTGCTCCGGGCATGGACGTCTCCGTGATGGGGCCTTCAAGATTATCAAAGATAGCCAGATTGTGGATTTAGAGTGAAATTTTCTTTTGTAATGTTTTCAAGTTTACGGGTCGTTTTCTCGGCATAACAATATAATTTTGTAAGCCGTTTTATGACTTTGCTTGTTTATTACTTTGTTTGTCGTAAATATCTTTGGGGTCTCTTGGTGTAGATTTTGTTTATGTCGTGGATATCTGTTTAATTTTGGCCTCGAGGTTGATCGTTCCCTGGGGGTAGCCGTGTTTAGCTTGTGCCACTGGATAGGGTAGTATTTTTGGAAAAAAAATGATCTTTATTTAAAGTTTGGGACCTCGTTAAAACCTCCCGATGCAGGTAGAAAAGAGTATCCGGTAAGAGTAAATGTGAAACTACTAATAATTTAAAAAGGAAAGAAAAAGTAAAGTAAAACCAATCTTGAACAAACTAAATATGATGCTTCTTCGGTACCGTGGCTTGAGATGATGCTCCTAGGTATAGTAACGCCGTATGTTGGTGGCATTCCAGGATCTCGGGATCTCTGTTTCGTCTAGTCGTTCGAGCTTGTGGGCTCCTTTCCCAATTACCGTCTTGATTTGGGTGGGGCTCCCAGTTAGGTGCGAGCATCCGTTCTCCAGGAGTGGGGGGAACGATATTGTTTCGTCGCAAGACGATGTCCCCTGGTCCGAAGTCCCATCGTAATATGCTGCGGTTGTACCTTAGGCTTATTCTTTGTTTTAGAGCTAGCTCCCGTAGGTGTGCTATGCTCTTGATTTCATCCGTGAGGTCCTTTTTTGCTTCTTCGTCGTTTCCTCCCATGGTCCTCTGTGGGCTAGGATCCCCGACTTCTACGGGGTTGACGGCCTCTAGGCTGTACGTCAGTCACAAAGGGGTTTCTCTAGCGACGTTTGAGGGGAGGTCCGATATGACCAGAGGTCAGAGGACAGAACCGAGTTCGTCGTCCTAGAGTCTTTTGGCCTCGTCGAGCCGCTTCTTGAGGCCTCTTACTATTATCTTGTTGTCCGCTTCTACTTGTCTATTTATCTGTGGGTGTTCTACTAAGTTGAACCGTTGGGTTCTGTTGTTTGAGATTACGATCTCGGAGATCTCAAATCGGGTCATGATGTGTCTCCAGAAGAACTTCCAGCATTGGGTGGTCGTTATGGAGGCCAAGGGCTCGGCTTTGACCCACTTAGTGTAGTAGTTGATGGCGACAATGAGGTATCGGAGCTATCCAGCATCCCTCATGGATTTCACGAAAGATGTAGTCCGTTTTGCTTCCTTGGGATCTTCGGGTAGTTTCTCGTTCATGAGGATTGTAATATTGGGGATGTCCAAGGGTGTCGGCTCGTGACCGTTAGGCCGACCGAGCACGTAGCTAAGACAGACAGTGTTTGATAACCTCTTAAATTAGTGACCGGTTTTCCGGGATTGGTTTGGTTCTTTCTATCTTTGAGAGTAAGTCTGCCGTTGAATTTTGTTCCCTGGGAATGTGTTGGATGGTTACTCCATCGAACTCGACCGTCAATTCTTTTACTTTGGTTAAGTATTGCTGTAGCAGGGGATCCCGTGTTTGGTAGCCTCCGTTAATTTAGGAGCTAACTACCTGGGAGTCAATGTGGACTTCTAACACCCTTCTGTCGACTTCTTTGGCTAATGTCAATACGGCCAGGAGGGCTTCATATTCGGCTTAATTGTTGGATATCGGAAATTCATATTGAATGGACTGCTCGATGGTGATTCCATTCTCGTTTTCCAGTATTATTCTTGCCCCTCCTGAGTTGGTGATCAAAGAGCTGTCAACATGGAGTTTCCAGGTTTTCTTAAGCTCGTTTCACGGGGTTATTTCGGCTATGAAGTCTGCCAAAGCCTTGTAAAACTTCAAATTTTGAAAAGTTATTAATAAATTATTTAAGATTTATTATAATTACTTGAGATTATATTTTTGAGATTTTTCATATAAACCGGGCAAATTCTTATTTTAATTTAGAATTTTTATACTTTAAAAATAATGAGTATTTTATATGTCTTAATTTTAATATTTTTATAAATAAACGAGAATTAATTTACTTATTTTCAATTTTTATTAAATTTGTATTTAACTAAAAATAATTTACAAATTTGGTAATTAAAAGGTATTTTAAATATAAGTACTTTAAATTTAATTTGATTTTTAATTATTATTCTATCTTTTTATTTATTTTATAAAATTACACTACTACCCCTATTTTAAATAAAGATACCTAAACTAACCCATACTACCCCAAACCCTAACACACTACACTCACCTCTCTCACACCCTCACCCACTACGCTCATTATCACCATACACACACGATCCTGTGAAAGAAAGGAAAGAAAGAAAGAAAAGAAGAAAGAAAGAAGGAAAGGGGAGGAAGAAGAGGGGGATCCGAGAGAGAGGAAGAGAGCGTCGGGGGAGGGACGCAGCCGTTCGTCCTTGCCGCTACCAGCTACACTGTTGTGAAGGAGAGATGTGTGAGAAAGGAAAGGCCGATTTTGTCATCACTGCCGCGCCGCCACCATCGCGTCACCGTCGCCGCTGGTCCGCCTTGGAGCCGCCATCGAAGCTAAGTGACGTTAGGATTTATGCTAGTAAAGAATTTTATAAAGTCACGTTGTAAGTATAGATTATGAACCAACAGAAATCCCTTCATACAAACGTTTTGGTTGTCACAAGTAACAAACCCCTAAATAAATTGATAACCGAAGTATTTAAACCTCATGTCATCTTCTCAAAGAATTGCAGGGAAGTGTGTTCTTATTATTGTTTATGAGTTTTGTAAATTGGGGGGTTTTGAGAATGAGGAACAAATATGATAAATGACAAATAAAATAAATAAATGACTATAAAATAAACTCTTGGCAAGGTATGAGAAATTGGAAGTCCTATCCTAGTTATCCTTATCAATGATGATGAAAATTGAATCTTAATTCCACTTAGTTAACCTCTGCTGGTGTGAAAGAAGGTCAAGTGGCTAATTAGTTTGATCTTCAAATCCTAGTTAATTCCTAGAAAAGATTGGGATTATAGAAGTTCAAGCTAATTAGCAAAGATAGCGATTATCGATCACGTTGAGTTTGATAACTCAAGAGTTACTGATTTCTTAACCAAAGCCAGGAATGTAGAAAGCTAAATTAAAATCATAAATATCTGGAATACCTCAAATAACATTCATTCAAAGAAGTCAAATCTAACATGGAAAATATTCATAAGCCAATTGGGCAACATAAATCAAACATAAATAAAAGCATTAAAGTATCTCAAAGTAGAAGAGAGGTCAAAATAAGGGAATATTGAACCTAGAGCTCAGAAGAAATTGTAAGTTGAAATAATAATAAATCCTAAATCCTTTAAGAGGAATCCTAATCCTAAATCCTAAGAGAGAGGAGAGAACCTCTCTCTCTAAAAACTACATCTAAAACCTAAAATTGCGAGTAGTGAATTATGAATGTATGTTCATGAATTAATGGATTCTCCCACTTTATAGCCTCTAATCTGTGTTTTCTGGGCTGAAAACTGGGTCAGAAACAGCCCAGAAATCGCTGTTTGTGAAATTTGGTCCGTACAGGTCGCGGCAAAGTGACGCGGAGGCGTCATCCACGCGTTTGCATGGAATGAGATTTGCAGATGCGACGCGTCCGCGTGGAGCGCACGTTCGCGTCGTCTATCTATACGGCCACTATGCCGAATTATATATCAAATCAAAGCCCCAGACGTTAGATTTTCAACGCAAGTGAAACTGCATCATTTGGACTTCTGTAGCTCAAGTTATGATCGTTTTAGTGCGAGAGGGTCAGGTTGACAGCTTTGCAGTTCCTTCAACTTCTTGTATTCTTTCCACTTTTGCGTGCTTCCTTTCCATCCTCTAAGCCATTCCTGCCCTGTAATCCATGAAATCACTTAACACACATATCAAGGCATCTAATGGTAATAAGAGAGGATTAAATTAAAGAAAATAAAAGCCAAACAAGCATGTTTTCAATCATAGAACAAATTTTGGAAAGGAATTGTAAAACATGCAAATCGTATGAATAAATGTATGAAAGATTGATAAAATCCACTCAATTAAGCACAAGATAAACCATAAAATAGTGGTTTATCAACCTCCCCACACTTAAACATTAGCATGTCCTCATGCTAAGCTCAAGAGAAGCTATAAAGGAGTGAAGAGGAATGATAGAGAGTATGCAATGCAACCTATCTATGCGGATGCAACTACATGTAAAATGTTTCTACCTACTTGGTTAAAAGTAAATAAGTTCTCCAAGACAAATATGAATCAAATTCCACTAATTCAAATTATACAATGAAATATAAGTAAACTTGTAAGAAGATAGCTCATGAAAGCAGGGGACATAGAATCAAGCCTTGAACCCTCACTGGTAGTGTATATCACTCTAGTCTCTCAAGTGTATAGGGTCAATCACTCTACTCTTCCCTAGTCATGTTTTCTAAGCTTTGTTCTTCATCTAACCAATCAACAAATATTTAGTGTATACATACAAACATCATGAGGTCTTTTTCAAGGTTGTAATGGGGCTAAGGTAAGGGTAAGGGTATATATATATAAGGCTAAGTGAGCTAATAATTGAACCCTTGATTAGTCTAAGATCTCACCTAACATATACATACTTTATACAATTTAAAATGCTTTACCTAGCTACCCAAATTTTTCCCACTTTTGTATTACATGCTCATGTATCAAACTTATTTTTGAATTTTGTCCCATGTGCATTGATTTTTTTTTTATTTTGCATTTGGGGTAATATATTTTTTTGTATCCCCTTATTTAATTACTTAAATTTTTTTATTTTTTTAATGCACATGGTAATTTAATTATTTTGATTTCACATGAGCATGCTTCCCAAATTTTTAAATAACTTATTCAATTTAATTCCCTACTTTTTTTTTCTATCATCCCATGTTCCCAAAAAATTTCCCACACTTAAATTATACACAATATCTATCTTAAGCTAACCATGGATTCAACTTGGGATTTTTATTTTGTTTTTTTGCTTAAGGCTAGTAATGTGCTTATAAAATAGAAGGGGGTTAAAAGGCTCAAGGGGGGCTAACAAGGGTGACATAAAAGGGTAGGCTTATTTGGGATAAGTGAGTTAATAATCAAATATGGCCTCAATCATATGCAAGCATGTAAATATACTAAATAATGGACATATAGACTGAAACAAAGTAAAGATTGCAATCATAAAGAAGAAAACACACAAGAATAAAATATTATGGTTAAATAATGTAACCATGTAAATAAACTCAAATCTCACAGGTTGTGTGTTCTAGCTTTTAGCTATGTTCCAAATACAACTTCAAACAAACTTAACACAAAAGTTTGATTTAAATTAGTGAAATTTTTTTTATTATTTTTTTAAAAATAGGGTCTTAAAAAGAAATTTATTATTTTAACCAAGTAGTAACTAAATGCATAAAATCAAACAAACATGCAATTAAACATGTAAATGCAACAATGAACTAACAAATAAAAATAAAAATTAGTGTTGAGAAGAGAATAACTAACCCGTGGAGATCGGTATCAACCTCCCCATACTTAAAGATTGCACCGTCCTCGGTGCATGCTAAGCTGTGCAGGTGGATGGGTGGCTCCGCAGCTAGTGCTCTTTTTGTTCCTTTTCTTGCTGTGGGTTTGGGGATAGCTTTCTCTTTGCCTTTCTTAGTGGCCATTCTGAAAAAGGGAAGAGAAAGTAAATTAAATTTAAAGAGATAAAGCAAGGAAGAGGGTTGAGTGAGTGATAGTCAATGCACGGTAAAGATGAATGAAGGGAACACATGGTCATGACAACATATGAAAAGTTCATCAAAGGGAATAAAATAAGTGCATTAGAGGGTAAGTAGATGCAAGATGTTTATTGGCATGCCGGCAAGGGCATGAGTAGCATAGATCAAGCATCACTTCGTAACAAACTATCACGTTTGTATTAACAATTAAATTCACTTAATATAATAATAAAGGGAATTTGTGAAAAGCAGGAATTAAATAGTAGAATAGAATAATGTATAAAAGTGCATGATGCCATATGGGCTTTTTCAAAAACACATAGCATGCATGGTAACTAAGGTATGGAAAGTATTAGATTAAACATGCAAGCAACCCTAAAAGAAATATATAATTGTCAAACAATATTTTTAACAATTCATAAGAAAATATGGATAGTGAAAGTAATAGGAAAAGAGAAGAAAAAAAAATAACATATAAAATTAAGAAAAAGGGGAAGAAAATATGGATAGTGGAAGTAATAGGAAAAGAGAAGAAAAGAAAATAACATATAAAATTAAGAAGAATAATAGAAAAGTAAGGGGAGAAGAAGAAGAGTCAACCTTGTTAATGGGGAAGAGAGAGAGAGAGAGAGAGAGAGAGAGAGAGAGAGAGAAGGAAGAAGGAAGAAGAGAAAATAGGATTTGGAGAAAAGAAAGATAAGATAGTTGGCAAATCAGGGGCATTGTGCGCCGCAGGTGACACGGCCGCGTAGGGCACGCGGTCGGGCGACTTGCGCTTATACTGATTGATGCGGTCGCGTCGGTCACGCGGTCGCGTGACTCGTTTGATGCTACTGGCGCGAGGGTAGTCTCGCACTTGCACAACTCTCTGTTTGAAATATTATTTTTGCCAAGTCTAGGGTCACGCGATCACGTGGGTCATGCGATCGCGTGGGTGGTCATTAAAAGGCTATGACGCGGACGCGTGAGCCATGCATCCGCGTGGGAAGAATTGGGCGTTCAGCGCCAAGCCAGCACCACTCTAGCACAACTTTCGGTCGTGCATCCATTTTACGTCGAATTCAAGGGCACGTGGCCGCGTGAGTGACGCGGTCGCATGGGAGGCCAATGTTCCCATTAGACGCGGACGCGTCGGTGATGTGGTCGCGTGGGGTGATTTGTGCCATTGGCACGCCTCCAGCCATGCTCCTGCATGACTCTCTGTTCGTTTCTTAATCTTTCCAAACCACCTGCAACGCGGACGCGTCAATGATTCGGTCGCATTGCGTAATTTTTTTAATTTTTAATTATTATTATTATTTTTAACATGTAAATGCAGATGCACGAAATGTACTAAGGAAGAGAAGAGTTATTGAATATGAAAATAAAAACAAAGAAAGGAACGATCATACCATGGTGGGTTGTCTCCCACCTAGCACTTTGCTTTAAAGTCCTTAAGTTGGACATTTGGCGAGCTCCTTGTCATGGTGGCTTATGCTTGTACTGATCCAGGAATCCCCACCAATGTTTGTACTTCCAATAGCCTCCGGGATCCCAGACTAGGCACAGAAAGCCTTTAAGCAAGTTAAAGCAAGTGACAAGGCCCCACGAGTGTTGATTGTTGGAATGAATTCCGGGGTCCCAAACCTTGCTTTTGCACCCGTCTTTGTGTAGATCATCATGATTCCATCCGGGTGGCACGCGATTGAAATTCTCACTACAACTTCCAAACAACTTCCAAGACCCATTCAATTGAGCTCTACACCAACCTTTGTGTTTAAACTTAGAGTTTCCAACCATAATGAACCTTGCAGGACAATTCTTACCATTGACCATCTTCCTCTTACTCTTAATGCCACAAAGAGCTCTAAGTTGACCATCCGTCTCTAGTAGCCCATATTCAAGTGGGAAAGTAAAGGTCAAGGATAAGAATTTTACCCACTTGAACGTCGTGTTGGACGGTAATGGCCTTGGGAGAGGTGTTTCTAATGAACTTGCAAGCTCCATTCCCTTGTGCTCTTTTTTGACATCTTCCACCTGTTTGTAAGCTTCTTCAATATCGACCTCTTCTTCTTGGTAGCTTTCTGCCAATTTAATCTCTTCTTCATTGCTTACCAAGGACATGGGAGGTTGTGCTTTTTCTTCTTGAATCTCCATCTCTTGATCAACCTCTTCCAAGTCTTTAACCATGATATGCCTTGGAGGTTGTACACCCTCCTCAACAACAAATTCAAACTCCTTAGAAGAGGGTTCTATGACTTGAGGTTCCCGTGGAGGTTCTGCATCTCCTAAATCTTCAACCATTTCTTTCTCTGCATCTATTATGGCTTTCTTCACTTGTTCCAGTACAAAGTCATGCTCCTTATTGTCCACTGGAGTCTCTAGTGTCTCCCTCATGCTACGTTCTTCATTGAATTCTCCACGTGGGGCCATGGATTCTGTTGGATGTCTGAACGTCTGGAAGATAATTGATTTATTGCTTGCTCCAGTTGATGAAGGGTTGCATGAAATTGATCTACTGTTTCCTTGAAATGATCCATTGACTCTTGTTCCTCCTTGATGATTACCTTTCCATGACAACTCCCTTCAATTACTCCTTCACCTTCAAGGGTCTCTGGTGCACGAAATTGCAATCACACTTTTGCAATTCCGCACAACTAACCAGCAAGTGCACTGGGTCGTCCAAGTAATACCTTACGTGAGTAAGGGTCGATCCCACGGAGATTGTTGGCTTGAAGCAAGCTATGGTTATCTTGTAACTCTTAGTCAGGATATCAATAATTATCAGGGTTGATTGTAAAAAGTAAAAGAACATGAAAATAGTACTTGTTTTGCAGTAATAGAGAACAGGTTGAGGTTTTGGAGATGCTCTATCTTCTGAATCTCTGCTTTCCTACTGTCTTCTTCTTCAGGCACGCAAGACTCCTTCCATGACAAGCTGTATGTAGGGTTTCACCGTTGTCAATGGTTACCTCCCATCCTCTCAGTGAAAATGTTCAACGCGCTCTGTCACAG
>NC_029778.3:47712445-47761451 GCF_000817695.3 Arachis duranensis
AGCTAGGGTTTACAGAAATGAGTAAATGACATAAAAATCTACTTCCGGACCCACTTGGTGTGTGCTTGGGCTGAGCATTGAAGCATTTTCGTGTAGAGACTCTTCTTGGAGTTAAACGTCAGCTTTGGTGCCAGTTTGGGCGTTTAACTCCAATTCTTATGCCAGTTCCGGCGTTAAACGCCGGGAATTCTGAAGCTGATTTGCAACGCCAATTTGGGCCATCAAATATCGGGCAAAGTATGGACTATTATACATTGCTGGAAAGCCCAGGATGTCTACTTTCCAACGCCATTGAGAGCGCGCTAATTGGGCTTCTGTAGCTCCAGAAAATCCACTTCGAGTGCAGGGAGGTCAGAATCCAACAGCATCTGCAGTCCTTTTCAGCATCTGAATCAGATTTTTGCTCAGGACCCTCAATTTCAGCCAGAAAATACCTGAAATCACAGAAAAACACACAAACTCATAGTAAAGTCCAGAAAAGTGAATTTTAACTAAAAACTAATAAAAATATATTAAAAACTAATTAAAACATACTAAAAACATACTGAAAACAATGCCAAAAAGCGTATAAATTATCTGCTCATCAGGAAGGATTAGCATTAGTGACTAGAGAGCCAGCCAACAACTTCCAGTTTCAAATTAACTCTTGAGTATTCTAACTCAAGGGTCTCCTATTAATCAACTCCAAAGTCAAGTTGAGAGTCTACTCCATTGACATGGATGCCATTTTCGCATACATGTAAAGGGAGTATGAAGAAGACATGGTAATTAAACTCAATTGAAAATAATCAACAAATAATGAAATTAAATAGAAAAATATCCTTGCATTAATAAATTCCAAAATTGAAGATATCCATATGTAACTCTGAACAAAGTAAATGGGAAATAGAAGAGTAAGGAAATAGAAAACAAACTATAGCGGTAGAGACTTCAACGGATATAGTAACTCTTCTCAATATCTAATCCAAAAGCATGAAAACTAAAAAATCTATGAATATGAATCTATGAATGTGAAGAACCCTAGAGGAAGTGGTAAATTCTCTCTAAGATTCCAAAAACTAAAACTAAAAACTAGTGAATGAGAATTGTGTGAATGTGTGTTGAGTCTCTGCTCTAGTCTGTATTTTTGGGCCAAAAACTGGGTCTAAATTCAGCTCAAAATCACCCCCAGCGTCTTCTGTAATTTCTGCATGTGACGCATGTCACGCGTCGCTTCAGGTACACGTAAGCGTCGCGTCAGGTACGCGTACGCGTCGATGGTCTTTTAGCGTGTCACGTGTCCGCGTCAAGTACGCGTACGCGTCGCTATGGAATGCGCCAAGTTGCACGCATGCGTGAGCCATGCGGGCGAGTCTATTCTCGCTGGTCAGCTGATGATAAGATTTTTGTGTCGTAAAGAATTTCACAATAAGTTCTCGTTTCAAGTATAGTTTCTAAACCAACTAGAATCTTTTCATAGAAAACAATTGTTTGTCACAAGTACAAACCCCTAATAAAACTAATAACCGAAGTATTTAATCTCGGATCGTCTCTCAAGAAATTGTAGGGAAGTGTTGTTGTTATTGGTTATGAGTTGTATATTTGGGGTTTTGAGATAGGAAACAAGAAAAGTAAATTGTAAGAATTAAACTAACAACTAGAAAAGCTCTTGGCAAGGTTCGGTGGTCAAGGATCTCTATCCTTATTACTAACCACAACATGAGAATTGGCAAGGATCAATCCTATTAAATCATCCTCTAACTAGTAAAGGAAAGTCAAATGAGCTATATCAATCCAAGTCCATAATTCCTAACTCTCCACTAATTCAATTAGTGAGAACTAGAGTATATGGCTCCCAATCATCAATTACTTGGACATTAGTAACTCAAGAGTTCCTAAGTTACCATCCCAAGCTAAGAACATAAAATCCTACTCTAACATCCCTCCAAGCATTTTATCAAATACTTGGTAGGCACAAAACAAAAGCATAGAAAAATAATAAGAGAATGTAAAACCTAAAACCAACAATTGCAAAATCAATGATAACAAATAATAGAAGAAGCAATAAACATGAAATACTTCAAATTGCATTAAAAGGAAAATCAATCTAACATGAGGAGTTCATAAACTAAATTGTAGAATAAATAGATCAACATGAGAAGATAGATAAACTAAAATACTAGAACAAATAAGAGTAGAAGAAAACTAAATTAAAGTATAATAGAAATATGAAATTAAGAAGAAATAAACCTAAAACAAAGAGAAACCCTAAAACCTGAATTGTGAATAATGATAATTGAATGAATGAATGATTCCCCCACTCTACAGCCTCTAATCTGTGTTTTCAGGCTTGGAACTGGGCCAAAAACAGCCCAGAATCCTGCGATTTCTGATATGTCCAGCACGTGGCTCCGTCACGCGTACGCGTCACCCACACGTACGCGTCGCTTGTCTGCCGTACTATCCACGTGTACGTGACGCCTAACCCAAGGCAACTATGAAAAATTTAATATCTTTTCGAAGCCCCGGATGTTAGCTTTCTAACACAACTAGAACTATCTCATTCGGACCTCTGTGTCCGAAGTTATGTTTGATTTAGTACGAAGAGGTCAAGCTTGATAGCTCTGCAATTCCTTCAATTTCTTGTATTCCTTCCACTTTTGCATGCTTCCTTTGCATCTTCTAAGCCATTCCTGCCCTGTAATCTCTGAAAACACTTAACACACATATCAAGGCATCGAATGGTAAAAAGAGAGGATTAAAATTAGCAAATTTAAGGCTAAAGAAGTATGCTTTCAATCATAGCACAAAATTAGGAAGGAAAATGTAAAACATGAAATTTACATGAATAAGTGTGAGAATAATGGGTAAAATCTACTGAAATAAGCATAAGATAAACCATAAAATAGTGGTTTATCAATCTCTCCACACTTAAACATTAGCATGTCCTCATGCTAAGCTCAAGAGAAGCTATAAGAGTGAAGAAGAATGGTAGGATTTATTGAATGCAACCTATATATATGAATGCAACTACATGTAAAAATGCTTTTACCTATTTGGTGAAAAGTAAATAAACCTTTCAAGAATAAATATGAACTAGATTTCGCTAATTCAAATCATAAAAATGAAGTATAAATAGACTTGCAAGAAGAAGATAGCTCATGAAAGCCGAGAACAAAGAATCGAGCATCGAACCCTCACCGGAAGTGTATACACTCTAATCGTTCAGGTGTTTAAGGTTTGATTCTCTCAATTCTCTACTAAGCTTGCTTTCTAAGACTTGCCCTCCATCTAACAATCAACAAATATTTAATGCAGAAATACATAAATCAAGAGGTCTTTTGAGGGTTGTAATGGGGTTAGGGTCAAGGTAGGATTGTATTTGGTTAAGTGGACTAAAATCTGAATCCTTAGTTAACCTAAACTTTCCACCTAACTTAGGACAATCCATGTAATTAAAATACAAAATCTAACTGCCCATTAACTATGTTTTCCACATATTCATGCATCCGAATTTGAGTACAACTCATGTGCATTGCTATCACTTACTTTGGGGCATTTTGTCCCCTTTTACATTTATTTGTTCTTTTCCTTTTCTTTTCTTTTTTTTCTTTGTATTTTTTTTGTTTTTCTCAATGCATATGATTAAGATATTGAATGCATAAACATGTCCTCAACATTCTTTTTCACATTTTCTAAAGAATATACAACACCTAATTTTCAAACCAAATGTTTACAATCCCAATTTTCCCACACTTAATTCGTGAGCACTCTCACTAGTCTAAGCTAACCAAGGATTCAAATTAGGGACAATATTGTTTTTCGCTTAGAGTTAGTGATGAGCTAAAGTAAAGAACAAATGGGTAAAATAGGCTCAACTTTGGTTTGCAAAGGATAATAAAAAAGTTTAGGCCATATGGGTATGTAAGCTCAGTGAAACAAGGCCTCAATCATGTAGGTGTATGCATGCATCAAATAATAGAAATATAGAATTGAGCAAGACAAAGATCACAATTTTAGAGAGAACAACACACACCAAAAACAAAATATTGGTTGATAAAATGCAACCAATCAGTTAGGCTCAAAATCTCACTGGTATTGTGTGTTCGAGCTCTAAAATCATGTTCCAAAATAAATTTCTTCAAACAATTTTAACAAATTTTAATTCAAATTAGTGAAATACTATAAAATAATTTCTTGGAAAAGAGTTCATCACTTCAACCAAGCAGTGGTAGAATATGCACGAAATCAGACAAACATGCAATCAAACATGCAAATGCAATACTAATTTAACAAAGAAAATTAAACATTGGTGTTGAGACAGGAAAGTAACTAACCCACGAAGATCGGTATTGACCTCCCAACACTTAAAGATTGCACCGTCCTCGGTGCATGCAAAGATGTGCAAATGGATGGGTTGCTATAATTGATGTTTTTCACTAAAGGTTGTGCAGATGGACTTGTCGGTTGCCCCATTGTGAAGCTTTCCCTTTCCTTTCTCGGTGGCCATCCTGAAAGAAGAGAAAAAGGAAGAAGAATAACCCACAAACAAAGATATAAAAATAAATAAAATATGGGTGGGTGAATGCCAAATAATAATGAAGTTCTCAACTACATGGTAGCTACAACATGCAAGTGAGAAAGCAATAGAAGTAAAGGGCATATTAATAGTGAAAAATTGCAACAATAAGGGAGAGAGAGTGGGTCATGAGAGACATTATAGGGATATATCAATGCACAAGGAATACAAATATCATAAAAGATTAGCATTGACATCTAAATAATATCACCCAACAGTTTAAAACAAGTCACTAAGCACCAAAATAATTCAAGAAAAGATGCACAATTGAATAAGAACTTGTAACACCAATGATAAAATAGGAAATTAGAAAAGAAGATAAAAACATGAACAAAATGAAAATGCAATGAAGGAAAGTGTGAAAATGTAATATGTAAAAGAGAAGGAAAGAGAATAAGGATGAGAAGGGAGGAGAAGAGAGTAAGAAAGGAGAGAAGGAAGAATTAGGATTGAGAGAGAATTAGGATTTCGGAGGAAGGAATAATTGAAACGGGGCGGCGCGATGATTTAGGTGAGGTGGCGCATGTGACGCGTATGCGTACGGCACGCGTACGCATGGGTTGCAGAAGAACGAAGGGATGCGTAAGCGTTTGGTACACGTACGCGTGCCCCTGGTCGTGCCAGTCGCGCGAAACCAGCCGCGCGCACGCACAACTCTCTGTTCGTTTTGCATTGGGGCTTAAAATTGAAAGTAACGCATGCGCGTCATGCCCATAAATTGAAATGACACCCACGAGTCAGGGACGCTGATGGGAAGCAGAAGCTGGTGAATTAAAAATTATTTAAATGATTATGTTGCAAGTATAGTTCTTAATTCACCAAAAATCTGCCTATCAATTTAGAAATATGTCACAGAGAGTTTAAATTAAAATTACTGGGAGTTTTAAGTCCCAGGTCGTCTCCCAACGAGTTGCAGAGAAGTGTGCTATCTTATTAATCAGATGTTCAAGAAGTTGAGTTGAGTAAATTGGGATTTAAATTGAGGAAAATTAAATAATATGAATAAAAGCCTTGACTGGGAATTGATTGGTTGGGATCTCTATCATTGATGGAGTGATTGTTAAGATTAATTTATAATTAATGGTTGCTCTGTTTGGTTATCCTTTACTAGGTAAGGGAAAGTCAAACAAGTTGAATTACTGGATCTGTTCACAAGTTACAACCCACTTAGTTCAAAGGGATTGGCGTCGGTGACAGGATGGTAATTCAACAGTTAACCCAATTACAAATTTTCTTTCAATCCTTCCAACTCAAGAGTTCCTTTTTAATCAATTCCCCATCAAGTAATGAAACTACTCACGCATTGTAAATAATAAATCCATAAAACATGATAGGGAATAAAAAAAAACATAGTTATTGAAATTGAAATTGAATGAAAAAGAAATAATCCTTGCATTAAATAATCATAAAAGTATCTGAATGACAAAATTGAACAAAAACAAGAAACATGGAAGAATAGAACCAAGTTAAGAAGACAAACTAGAGTGATGAAGTCTTGATGAGGAAATAACTCTTCTCAATGTTCCAATGCTAAGATCAATTAAAGATTAAAACTAAAAACTAGAGAGAAAAACCTAAGAGAGAAAACTAGATCTCCAAACTACTGAATGAATGTCTGTTGTTTCTGTATATTCTCTGACTCTAGTCTGCTGTTCCGGGCCGAAAACTGGGCCGAAATAAGGTCCAAAATCGCCCCCAGCGAATTCTGCAGATTATGCAGATCGCACATGTCACGCGATCGCGTCATCCATGCGGACGCGTCGCTTGCGCTTTTTCCTCGCCACGCGTTCGCGTCGTCCACGCTACCGCGTCGCTTGCGCTTTCCAATCCGCACGGCCGTGTAAGCCATGCGGCTGCGTCACTGCAATTTGTGCTCCTTCGCGCGGTCGCATGAGCCATGCGACCGCGTCACTTCTCGTTGGTTATCTCCTCAAACTCTTGTGTTCCTTCCATTTTTGCTAGCTTCCTTTCCAATCTCCAACTCATTCATGCCCTATAAAGCCTGAAACACTTGACATAAAGATCACGACATTGAATGGAATAATGGAGAATTAAAATTAAATAATTAAGGTCTCTAGGGAGCAATTTTCAAACATGTACTAAATTTAAGAAGGAAATCTAAATGCATGCTAAATTAATGAATAAGTGGGTAAGGATCATGACAAAACCACACAATTAAACACAATATAAACCATAAAATAGTGGTTTATCAACCTCCCCACACTTAATCGTTAGCATGTCCTCATGCTAAATTGAAGGAGACAAGGAAATAAGTATGAACATGTAGAAACTCATGAAATGCAATGCAATCCTACATATATAAATAAATGCAACTATTCTTCTAACTTTTGTTTTTCTCCTAACCAATCAACAACAGTTAATATACCAATGCAAACATCATGAGGTCTTTCCAGGGTTGTAATGGGGCCAAGGTGCAGGTAAGGGTATACATATAGTTAAGTGAGCTTTATAAATTGAATCTTTAATTAACCTAAGCTCTCACCTAATATACATATACTCTATATACTTTAAATTCATGCCTAGCTACCCATAATTCCCTTTTTCAACCCATACTCATGTTTCAACTTTGTATTTTGATTCTATCATATGTGCATTGATTTTTGAATTATGAATTTAACATTGGGGTAATTTTGTCCCCTTATTTATTTATTTATCATCATTTTTTTTTGAATTGAAATAAATAACGCTTATCAATGCACATAGATTTTTTTTTTCAATTCTTATAGTTTCACATGAGTAGGTATCCAAATTCCCTTTAAATTTTCATGACACATTCCCTTAACAACTTTTGTTCCCACAATTTCCCATACTTAACTAGCACACACAATTCTATCTTAAGCTAACCAAAGATTCAATTTGGGATATGCAATTGTTTTTCAGCTTAAGGTTAGTAATGTGGTAAAATATAGAACAAATGGGGTTTTTAAAGGCTCAAAGTGGTTAACAAGGGTAATTGAAAAGGGTAGGCTTGATTTGGATAAGTGAGTTTAAACAAATAATAGCCTCAATCATGTGCAAGCATGTAAATATAATAAATATTGGACATAAAAAATAAAACAAAATATAGATTACAATCATAGAGAAGTAAACACACAAGAATAAAATAATTATGGTTAAATAATGTAACCATACATAAAGGCTCAAATCTTTCACAGGTTGTGTGTTCTTTAGCTCAAACATCATGTTCCAAATACACTCAAATCTTTCACAGGTTGTGTGTTCTTTAGCTCAAACGTCATGTTCCAAATACAACTCAAGCAGATTTATCATAAAAATTTTCTGAAAAATTAGTGAAATTTTATTCCAAAGATAGATTTTTAAAAGAAACTTATTGTCTTTTCAATCAAGTAGAACATGCATGCAACTATTCTAACCTCTGCAATTTATTCTATTCTATAAAGGGAAGAAAGTCTAACTAAAATATCCTAATTATTGGTGTACAGAGAAGAGAAATTACCTCCGGAAGTCAGGTACTGACCGACCTCCCCACACTTAAGGCTTTGCACCGTCCTCGGTGCCATCTGTCAGGAACAGGGGTGCGTTGGTAGCAGTATCTCCACAGTCGGGACTATCATGGCTCCCGGTGCTGGTAAAAGAAGTGGAGTCCGGAGTGTCTGAGTCCTTGAATTTGCCCATGATCAGCTCTTTGAGGTATGTGAATCGGCGCTTGTTACGGCGCTCTGTCATCTTAGCTTTCTGTTCATGCCGATCCAACTTTTCAAGTATCTGCTGGAGCAATTTCTCAGTTGTAGATGCTTGTGGTGTTGAAGAAGGAATATCTTCAACTGGCTTAGTATGCTGGCTTGTAGTGGCTGCTGAAAGTCTGAGGTATTTCCCGTTAGGGACATAGCATGGCTTTGGTGTCCCCAGCTCTGTATGAGACTCCGGCGGCTGAAACAAGATCTGAGACCAAGGCGGGAAAAGGTAGGTTGCCTGTGATTTGCACATGCTCCATAGCATTCCGGATGTGTCTTGAGAGATTCAGAGGTTGGTCTGTAAGGATGCACCACAGTAGAACAGCCATGTCTGCAGTGAAGGAGGACTCATGAGTGCTCGAAAAGACGTAATGGGACATGATCTGTGCCCATACGCGAGCCTCCAAGGTAAGTGCGGAAGCCAAGATTCCCTTAGGGAGGGTACGGTGGTATCCGTAGATCCAACGGCTGCCAGGTAATGCAATGACTCCGAGGACGGAGTCCCAATCAAGTTGGTATCTCTGGCGCTGAAGGGTGGCTTCTTGAAAAGCGTCCATTCCTTCTGGAATAAGGGAAAGACGCAGAACTTGCTGAATGGCCTCTTCTGTAATGGGGACTTGCTTCTGCCAGACATAAACAGACTGCAGGGTCGGTATGTAGAAGTTGGAGTAGAACTCAATTACCCAAGAGAGATTGACCTGCCTCGACTGTCTCCGTAAGAAACCCCATTGTCTTCGTTCAATTTATGGCTCAACAAAGGTGGCAATATTGGACGGGAGGATTAGAAGGTATTCATTGTTATAGTTCCTTTCTGCTAGGATAGGGAACATCTGCTCATAGTAGCGATTGGGAAATCGCGCAGCGTCCTTTGCTGGAAAGGCTTTCTCCTTTTCGTCAACCTTTATTATCCTCTTAACTCTTTTTGTTGAGGGCTTGACTATGGTAGAAGAAGGCTCTGCCATTAATGCTCTTTTAGTTCCTCTTCTTGCTGGTGGTTTGGAAGTAGCTTTCTCCTTTCCTTTCTTGGTGGCCATCCTGAAAGAAGGGAAGAGAAAGGAAATTAAATGCAAAGAGATAGAGCAAAGAAGAGGGTAGTGTAAGTGATAATCAATGCACAATAAGGATAAATGGTAGTAACACATGGTCCGGATTACATGTGAAAAGCTCATCAATGGAAATATAGCAAGTGCATGTAGGACAATGGAATGCGAGAGGTTTATTGGCATGCAGGCAAAGGCATGAGTAGCATATATCAAACATTCAATGTCCAAATTAGATTACCATTTGTAGCAAACTAGCCATCATGTTTGTATTGACAATTAAATTTAATTAATAAAATATGAAAGGGAATTCGTGAAAAGCAAGCATTGCATATTAGAATAGAATAATGTGAATAAGTGCATAATGCCATATGGGCTTTTTCACAAACGCATAGCATGCATGTAGAATAAGCTCTTGAAAGTATGAATTTGAACATGAAAGCATTCCCTTAAAAAGTAATATATATGATTGTCAAACAAATTTACAACAAACCATAAGCATATAATGATAAATAATGACTAACATAAATAGATAACACCAAGTAAAAAGGAAAAGAAAAGAAAAGAAAATAAGAATAATGAAGAAAAGAAAAGAAGATAGCATATGAAAATAAGAAGAATAGTAGAAAAGTGGGAAAGAAGAAAAGAAAAACCTCGTTAATGGGGGTGAGAGAGATAGAGAATGAAAGGTGAGATAGAAAGGGGAAGGGAGAAAGAAGAAAGAAGGAAGGAAAAGAAAAATTAGGATTTGGGAGATAGGAATATAAGATAATTTGGAAACTTAGGTTGAGCTGTGCGGCGCATGCGACGCGGCGCGGAGGGCACGCGCTCGCATGAGTGTGCTCCAGGTAGGGCGATGCGATCGCGTCGGTCACGTGGTCGAGTGACCTATGTTGTGCTGCTGGCGCGAGTGCAGCCTCGCTCCAGCACAACTCTCTGTTCAATTTATGTTAATTGCCAAAATCGGGTGACGCGATCGCGTGGATCACGCGATCGCATGAGTGTGTATTATAAAATGAACGACACGGCCGCGTCACCGACGCGATCGCGTGACAAGGATTGTGCTTCCAGCACAAATCCAACATCACTCTCGCACAGAATGTGACTGTGCACCCTTTTACGTCGAAAACTCAGGGCACGCGGCCGCATGGGGCACGCGACCGCGTGGGAGGCCATGATTTCCATGCGACGCGGTCGCATCAGCGACGCGGTCGCATCAGCGACGCAGTCGTGTGAGGTAATTTGTGCCATTGGCACGCCTCCAGCGCGGCTCCTGCATAACTTTCTGTTCATTTTTATTTTTCTTTACTTTCCCTGCGCCTCGGACGCGTCGCTGATGCAACCGCGTCGCGCGGCAATTTTTTTTTAAATAAGGACATGTAAGTGTAAAAACATGAAAGTATTAATAAAGAGAAGAGTCATTGAAGAAGAAAAAACTAAAAGTGAAGAAAAGAACGATCATACCGTGGTGGGTTGTCTCCCACCAAGCACTTTGCTTTAACGTCCGTAAGTTGGACGCTTCATTAGCTCAATCTGCTGCTATGTGTAAAACCCGGTCTAACTGAAATTAATTAAATAATGAGTTAAGTAGGAGCAAATATAGTTGAAAGATTTGGCGATTGGAATTTGATGATTTAAATATGATATCTGGATTCAGTGAATTTTTCCGAGTCAGAAGACATAGTTTTCTGCGTAAAAGCGCGCAGTGAAATTTTGACCGGCAGTACCGGCTGAGACCTGTCTGGTACTGCAGCTGAGAAAATTGATTATGAGTAAATAGGATTAAGAAAATGAAGAATTATGATTTGGGGAGGTAGAAATATTTGAAGTGCGATTTAGAGCGCTAATCTTAAAGGTTTTGGTACAAAATTGAGCCAACGGACAAAAATAAGTGAACTGGGCCTAAGTGGGCCCAAAACCCAACATATATAAACATTAGTTATGAGCATTTCAGCTCATTTTACCCTAAAAGAGAGGTTGGGGCGCTGAAATAGAGAAGAGAGAAGAGAAGAGAGAAAACCTAACTCTCGTTGATCTTCAAATCACCATAACTTGAGCTACATAGCTCCGATTGACGAGCCGTTTGCGGCCACGCGTCGCTCTTTTCATCCTCTACAATTCTATCTAAGTTTTGTGGTGAGTATTCCATTAATCTCTGTCCAGTTTTCGAAATTCCCCACTGTTACACGTTTTTGGGAAGTTAGTGTTGAAATCTTGTGATTTTGGGTGTTTAGGGATACTCCAACATGGATTCCAAGTGGGTTCTATCCCTACTTCATATGGGCTGAGGTAAGAAATGCTCAAACCCTTGTAATTTGTCTTTTTTATGAGCCCTAGGTTGATGTATGTATGTGATATTGGTTATGTTAGTGCATTTGATGATCTTGGTGCACAATTGGGAGATTGGTGTTGCTTGAGGAACTTTAGTGAGGCTTGGGACTAAGGTTGGTGGAGACTTCTAAAGAAGAGGCTCAATTGATTTGGCTACAAGAGGTACAGTTTAAGTTTCATTTAAGTACCTTGTGGTGTGATGAGAATTCCTAGGCTAGATGCCCCTAGGATTAAGTTTGGATTGTGTAAATGGTTGGTGCTATATGCATAGTTGGTATGTAATGTGAAATTAATGATTGGATTGAGAATTGTGTGGCCTGGTATGTTTGGTGTATTAAAAATTTGATGTTTTGGGTAATGAGTATTGATTTGTGGTTTATGCATTTAAATTGTGAAATTGGGCCGGAAGTCGTAAATTTTGGGCCGGAGGCCGGGAAGAGGTAAGGAAGGTAAGTTGATGTGTGCATTGTATGATGACACAAGTGATTGGATGAATTTCAGATAATGAATATATGAATGATTGGGTTGGTTATTGAATATTGAGGTTTGAGGAGTTGAAGTGTGGAAATTGGTAATTTTGGGTGAAATTGTATAGATGAAGTATATTGGATTTTGGTTGAGATATATTATGTGGTCATGTATGTGAGTATGATTATTGATGCCTTGATGGTATGATAATGCATGAGGGATATGTATGTTGTGATATATATTTGAGAAATGATTAAGGTTGATTTGTGGGTGAAACCATGTGACAGTGAGTACAATATTGATTATGTGTAATGATGATTGATTGGAAATATTATTGTTGGAAATTGGGATGAGGAAAGATGTATGACATGTTAATGTGTTTGTAATTTAGCCATTTGTTTAAAATAGGTAAAAATGGTTATATGGCGGTTTTGTGAATCGTGGCAAAGCGTTAATGTATGAGTTGAGGAGGCTTGATGTTGATTTTGGTATATCTTGATTGATTTCAAAAAGGGTTGAAACTAGCATGTTTTGGTTGATTTTAAAAAGGGTTGAAAATGGCTTGTTTTGAAAAGGGCACCTTGTGGTTTTGTATAAAAAATATGGTTTTTGGGCATACTTTGATGGGACATAACTTGGACTCTGGATCTTCGTTTTGTGCCAAACTTATTTAGAAGTGAAATTGGATCCGGGATGTCCATGCCGTTCGAAGAACAGGAGAAAAACGATTTAAAATGAGAAAGTTATGTCCATCGGAAGATTGGGGGTTGAATCTGTGAATTCTGCAGCTTTTAACTTAGAAAATTTTTAGCAGAATGACCCTCCACACGTAGGCGCACTTGGCGCGTACGCGTTGTTCTTCCAGAAGGCACCATCCACGCGTGCGCGTGGTGTGCGCCTGCGCGTCAATGCGCTGCACCCAATGCCCAGCCATTTTCCCGAGAGTTGTGCCTGAGTTGTGCCAGTTTTGTGCCTGGGGCGCAAATGCACCCACGCGTACGCGTGGCTAACGCTTACGCATCGTCTGGCTGTGTTTCAATCCGCGCGTCCGTGTGTATGACGCATACGCGTCAATGAGCTTTGTGGGCATCCACGCGTGTGCGTGGAGTACGCGTACGCGTGGCCCTGCTTTCATGCCCAAGTTGATTTTTGAGTTTTAAAAGCCAAATCTCATACTTTTAAGCCTCTGCTCTCACCCCTTATGTATTAAATCATTATGATATGCCTAGCAATGAGAAAGGAGCCAGGGGATGTGGTAACTTGCGAGTGAAGCAAGGGGAAGAGTTATGATCAATGATGATCAACGATGATTATATGAGATATGGAGGATGACGGTGGAAGTACCGTGTATGCCATGAGTCGAAGGGCTATATTTATTGATAAATGGCTGGTTCTTGATTGAACCATGAGCCGGATGGCTGAGTTATTGTCGGGTTACGGCAAAGCCATTACTAATTATGGCTGAGTATAAATACATATATGATTAATGAATGAATGTGTTAAATGGATAATAATGGAAAATGTTGAAATGTGATGTGTAACCCCGGGTAGTAGGCAGTGGCATTGTCCACTTGCTCCGGGTATGAGACGAAAAAGGATGTTTATGATAAATGAGTTAATTATGGAGTTTTGAATGAATGTAGCTCTGATACCTGGGTAGTAGTAAGGGTTGTGGTTCGTCCCACTTGCTCCAGGTTAATGTTTGTGATTTGATAACAATGAGGATTGATAATATGAATTGAGATTGAATGAATATATGCTTGAGATACCTGGGCAGTATCAAGGGTTGTGGTTCGTCCCGCTTGCTCCGGGTCAATGCTTGAGATACCTGGGCAATAGCAAGGGTTGTGGTTCGTCCCGCTTGCTCCGGGTCAATGCTTAAGATACCTGGGCGGTAGCAAGGGTTGTGGTTCATCCCACTTGCTCCAGGTCAGAGATTGTGACGACTGGGTAGTAGCGGCAGTAGTGGTGAATCCACTCGCTCTAGGTTGAGCTTTTAAACACCCGCCTGGGTAGTAGCCGCAGTAGTGGTTATTCCACTGGCTCTGGGCTGAGCGGGTAGTAGCAAGGGGGTTGTAGCTCAAACCTACTTGCTCCGCAAGGGGTGTTTCTGTCCAATGGTTAGCTACCAGGACATGTCAGGTTGGCTATATAATCGACAGATGATATCATCAGCCATAGGGCAGGCATACATCATTTGCATATGTTTGAATTGTTTGGGTTTGCCTATTTATTTTGGATTCCTACATCATATATGCTATGTTACCTGATTATGTGCTACTTGTTCTACTTGTACCTTATTTGTGTATTACTTGCCTATATTGCTTGTGTTTGCACAACTGAGAGGCCCCTCATGCTGGTGTCAGTGGATGTTGGGGGCTGTTCTTGATGAGATGAATTGGTGATGCGATTGCATGATGATGATGATTTTTGAATGAGATAATTTGAGCCCCCCTGGGTAGACGCAGTGATGTAATTTCACTAGCTCCAGGCGAGGGTATGATGTATTGATATAGAGTTGCTGAGGCAGAATAACTGGTGATGGTTTGCTTATGATTCTGAGTCTGATTCGTGGAAGAGTCAGCGAGTTGGGAAACATGTGTAACATGAACTAGATTTAGTATACCCTTACAACAGTAGCCTATTTATGGATTAGTGAGAATCTAGGCTGGATATTTGGTGAAGAAGTTTAGGATTGCTTAGTGAGTTTTTATTGCAGTGCATTGTATTTATTTGGCACTTTTACCGTACTGGGAACCCATGGGCCCCGGGTTCTCATTCCATATATATCTCTTGTTTTTTCAGATACAGGTTCAGGTGCTCAGAAGTGAGCTGCGGTTCATCTGAGAGACGGCGAAGATATTTATTTTCCCTACCTTGTGTTTTGCTTAGAATCTCTCCACCTTTGTTTTGAAAAGATTATATTATGTATTGAACTCTTTTGGAACTTGCCTATAGAGGCTCTTATGATTCCTTTGAGAGAGATTAGGATATACTGTTGTCAACTACTTTCATACTGTACCCTAGCCGGCCTAAACTTCGCGGGTCGCGACTAGTGGCTATTACTTATGTTATATATATATATATATATCTATCCGTTATCTATCTCTTAATCTCCTTTATGCCTTGTCCGTATATCATTTTCGGCTTCACAGTTTAACTTTTCGTTGTCGAAACGTGAGTGATACGTCTTCGCGATTTTGTTTCTACTCTTTTCAGGCTTCTCGATTAATACTCCTTTCAAAAATTACCTATATTTATATATTAAAAAAATCCACCCGTGATTCGTACCACCATAATATCATTGACTTATGACTCGAGCTGAGAGTCGTACCACCGTAATATCATTGACTTATGACTCGAGCATAAGGATTTGAATATTAGGGTGTTACACTATGTGGGGATCTTCCAAGCGGAAGATCTCGAGCTCCTTGTTTTTCTGCACCTTCTCACCATGGTACAGCTTCAGGCGGTGTCCATTGACCTTAATAAGTTCAGAGCTTGAAGGATGGCTTAGGTGATAAACTCCGTACGGTTCAGCCTTCTCTACTCTGTATGGACCTTCCCATTTCGATCTTAACTTACCGGGCATTAGCCTTAGTCTAGATTTGTAAAGGAGAACAAAATCTCCAGGTTGAAACTCTTTCTTCTTGATGTTTTGATCATGCACAACTTTCATTCTTTCCTTGCAAATTCTAGAATTCTCATAAGCTTCTAGGCGAAGGTTCTCCAGTTCCTGCAGTTGCAACTTCCTTTCAGCTCCAGCATTCTCAATTCCCATGTTGCACTCTTTAACTGCCCAGAAGGCTCTGTGTTCGATTTCAACTGGGAGATGGCAAGCTTTTCCATAAACCAAGCGAAAGGGACTCATCCCAATGAGTGTCTTGTATGCGGTTCTATACGCTCACAGTGTATCTTGTAGCCTGGTGCTCCAGTCTTTCCTGTGAGGCTTTACTATCTTTTGCAAGATACGCTTAATTTCTCTGTTCGACACATCGGCTTGCCCATTAGTTTGAGGATGGTAAGCTGTTGCAACTTTATGGATTATCCCATGCTTCTTCATCAATCCTATTAGTCTCCTGTTACAAAAATGGGTGCCTTGATCGCTCACGATCGCTCGTAGTGATCCAAAACGGCATATAATATGGTTTCTTACAAAGGAAATAACAATGTTAGCATCATCAGTGCGGGTAGGAATTGCTTCCACCCATTTGGAAACATAATCTATAGCTAACAGTATATAAAAATATCCATTAGAATTTGGAAATGGACCCATGAAGTCAATGCCCCATACATCAAAAATTTCACAGAAAAGCATATATTGTTGAGGCATCTCATCCCTTCTGGATATATTACCAAATTTCTGGCATGGGGGACAAGATTTACAAAACTCAGCAGCGTCTCTAAAAGGAGTAGGCCACCATAATCCACAGTCTAAGATCTTTCTAGCTGTTCTTTGAGGGCCAAAATGTCCTCCACTCTTAGATGAGTGACAGGCCTCTAAAATGGACTGGAATTCTGATTGAGGCACACAACGTCTAATTATCTGGTCAGCGCCACATCTCCATAATATGGGTCATCCCATATATAATATTTAGACTCGCTTTTCAGCTTGTCTCTTTGATGTTTAGAGAAATGTGGAGGGAATGTGCGGCTAACTAAATAATTAGCAACAGGTGCATACCAAGGGACTACCTCAGATACTGCTTGCAGGTTATCAAAAGGGAAATTATCATCTATAGGAGTAGAATCATCCTTTATATGTTCAAGGCGACTCAAGTGGTCTGCTACTAAATTCTGATTACCACTTCTATACTTTATTTCTAAATTAAATTCTTGTAACAGCAGTATCCAACGGATAAGTCTTGGTTTGGACTCCTTTTTAGCTAATAGATACTTTAGAGCTGCATGGTCCAAATACACTACTACTTTGGTACCAAGTAAATAGGCCCGGAATTTATTCAAAGCAAAAACAATAGCAAGAAGTTCTTTTTCAGTAGTAGTATAATTGGACTGGGCAGTGTCTAAAGTCTTAGATGCATAGGCAATAACAAAAGGATCCTTACCTTCTCACTGAGCCAGCGCTGCTCCTACTGCATGGTTGGAAGCATCGCACATGATTTCAAACGGATGGCTCCAGTCGGGTCCTCTCACGATTGGGGCTTGAGTTAGAGCAGTCTTCAGCGTATCAAATGATTGTTTGCAATCCTCACTGAACTCGAACTCAATGTCCTTCTGCAGTAATCTGGATAAGGGAAGTGCCACCTTACTAAAGTCTTTAATAAATCTCTGGTAGAAACCTGCATGGCCAAGGAATGAACGGACTTCCCTCACAGAAGAGGGGTAAGGTAGACTAGAAATAACATTCACCTTTGCTGGGTCTACCGAAATGCCAGTATTAGATACCACATGTCCTAATACAATCCATTGTTTTACCATAAAGTGGCATTTTTCAAAATTCAATACAAGGTTCGTATTAATACATCTATCTAATACTCTCGATAATCCATCTAAGCAAAGGGTAAAAGAATAACCATAAACACTAAAATCGTCCATAAAAATTTCCATACAGTCCTCAGTAATATCAGAGAAAAGACTCATCATGTACCTTTGGAAAGTAGCTGGTGCATTGCACAAGCCAAAGGGCATTCTCTTATAAGCATAAGTCCCAAAAGGACATGTAAAAGTAGTCTTTTCCTGATCCTCAGGAGCTATATGAATCTGGAAATAACCTGTGTAACCATCTAAAAAGCAATAATGTGATTTACCTGACAGGCGATCGGGCATTTGATCAATGAATGGAAGTGGGTAGTGATCCTTACGGGTAGCTTGGTTGAGACGCTTGTAATCTCCAAGCATTCTAAACTCTAGTTGCTATGAGCTCTCCATGCTCATTCTTCACTATAGTGACTCCAGACTTCTTGGGTACCACTTGTACTGGGCTTACCCATTCACTGTCTGAAATGTGATATATGATACCGGCCTCCAATAGTCTGGTCACTTCCTTTTTGACAACTTCCAAGATGGTGGGATTCAATCTTCTTTGGGGTTGACGGACAGGTCTTGCTCCCTCTTCTAAAAATATTCTGTGCTCGCATAATTGAGGATTGATTCCCACTATGTCTGCCAAGCTCCACCCGATTGCCTTCTTATGCTTCCTCAGTACATCAAGTAGCTGCTCTTCTTTTTGAGAAGTCAGTTCTCTTGCAATAATAACCGGAAGCTTCTACTTATCCTCAAGATAGGCATATTTGAGGTGTGGAGGGAGAGGTTTCAATTCTAACTTTTGATCATGGGCAAGCTCTGGATTATCTGGAGCTTGTGAAAATGGTGAAGTGTCCTCACTGTCAGTCAAGAGGGTCCCCACACTTGGACCTTGTCCAGTGTGCCTCTCTTTAAACTCTTCTTTTTGAACTTCAGCCACACTTTCGTCTATGACATCACACTGGAAGATAGAATGATCTTCTGGGGGATTGTCAATGACTCCATTCAGATTGAAGATCACTATGCGGCCATCTATTTCAAAGGAGTATGTTCCTGAAAAAGCATCCAACTTGAATTTTGATATCTTCAGGAATGGTCTTCCAAGTAAGATCGATGATGGCTTATCTGAATCATTATGGGGCATCTTCAAGATATAAAAATCAGTGGGAAATGTAAGCCCTTTAATGTTCACCAAAACATCCTCAGCAACTCCAGCCACTGTAATAATGCTTTTATCTGCTAACACAAAACGAGCTGCCGACCTTTTTAAGGGAGGGAGCCTCAAAACATCATATATGGACAAAGGCATTATACTGACACATGCTCCTAAGTCATACATGCAATCATAAATTACTATACCACCAATAGTACAACTAACTATGCAAGGACCTGGATCACTGCATTTTTCAGGTAATCCTCCCATTAAAGCAGATATAGAACTACCTAAAGGAATAGTTTCTAATTCATTAATTTTGTCTTTATGGATACATAAATATTTTAGAAACCTTGCATATTTAGGTACTTGCTGAATAACATCAAAAAGGGGAACAGTTACCTCGACCTTTTTGAAGATCTCTACCATTTTAGGATCAGGTTCCAGCTACTTCCTGGGTGGTGCGTGTGCTTTTTGGTACTTCCTCTTGTGGTTGAGCTATCTCTTCTTCAGCTATTTCCTGAATATCCTCTTCCTCTTCAACATCTTCAATTTCCACCACCTCTTCAGCTGAGGCGTATTCTGGTGAGCTTGGTTCCTCCTGATTTCTCTCCTGCAGTGTGGTTCCAGACCTCAGGGTGATGGCATTATTGCCTCCCTTTGGATTGGGTAATGGTTGAGAGGGAATTCCAGTGGTGCTTGAAGGTTGGTTACTGGAATTTGGTGCTGAGCCAAGCTGTGTCATTAAAGCTTGCAGAGTAGAGGTGAGACTATTCAGACTGGCGTTAATACTATTCACGATGGTACTTTCCATGGCCAGTTGTCTCTTCTCAAAAGCTTGTAATAAATCTTCATTAGAAGATATAGAAGAATGAGTAAATTGAGAGGTCTGCTGCTGATTGTTCGGTGGTCCTTGGTTTTGCCTCAGGTGAGGTGCTCTGTAATGTTGATTTTGCTGCCTGTTATTGTTATTATTCCACCTCTGATTTCCCTGATTATCTCTGCCTCCTCTATTATTGTTGTCCCTCCAATTCTGGTTTGAATTGTCCTGCCATCCACGGTTATTATTTCCACTTTGATTGTACCCTTGGTTGGGGCGGTCATAGAAGTTGTGAGTGGATGCCACCATGTTGTCTTCTTGTTGAAGCTGCGGGCATTCATCAGTGTAATGGCTGACAGCACAGATTTCGCAAATTCTTTGTGGGACTAGCTGTTGGTTTTGCTGCGGTTGAGGAGGTTGAGCTTGCTGAGCTTGTTGATTCAACTGCATTTGCTTTAGCAAGTTGGTCATTTCACAGATGCTTTGAGTTAGAGCAAGAGTCTCTCTGCTAGAGGATACTTCTGCAACGGCTTTTGAACGGCCTTGCTTCTGTTTGTGGTTCCTAGTAGATTCAGCTAAATCACTGATCAATTGCCAAGCTTCATCAGTGGTCTTGTACTTCTTCATAGACCCATTGCTGGCACTTTCCAATGTGGTCTTATCTTGGGGCCTCATACCCTGTTTGATATAGATGAATAGCACGATCTTGTCAATCATGTGGTGGGGGCATGCTTCCAGAAGGTTATTGAAGCGCTCCTAGTATTCAAAAAGAGTCTCATTGTCATCCTGAACAATGGTAGAGATATCCTTCCTCAGTTTATCAGTAACTTCAGATGGAAAGAATTTCTCCAAAAACTCCTTTCTGAGTGTATCCCAGTTGGATACATTTGCTAGAGGTTGAGTGTAGTACCACTCTCTTGCTTTTCCTTCAAGAGAAAATGGAAAAGCTTTCAGCAGAATTGCAGTTTCATCAGTGCCATCACGCCTGACAGTAGAACAGGCTGCCTGGAAATCTCTCAAGTGCTTGATAGGCTCTTAAGCAGGTAGGCCATGAAACTTGGGCATCAAATTTAGCAGTGCAGTCTTTATTTCAAAATCTGTAGCTACCACTGGATGATGCGCTTGAAATGGTTGCATTGTAAAATCAGGGGCTCCTTCCTCCTGGATGGTAACTCTCCTAGCTGCCATGTTTTCTGCACGCAAAACAACCGAATCAGTAGAACGGGGGCTAGTTTCTTCCTCAGACTCACTTTCAAATCTGCTCTCAGAGCGAATTAACCTGCGCTGTTCTCGCCTTATTCATGAAATTGTTCTTTCAATTTCAGGATCGAATATTAGCAAGCGCAGATCAAGAAGTGAACGTGTCATTTGACGGAAGAAACGTGCAGCTCATAGTAGCAAAATTAAATAAAAATGCAAATAAATAAATTCTAATTAATAAAATTAGCACTCTATTGTAACTCCCTGGCAACGGCGCCAAAAATTGATAGGAAGCAGAAGCTGGTGAATTAAAAATTTTTAAAATGATTATGTTGCAAGTATAGTTCTTAATTCACCAAAAATCTGCCTATCAATTTAGAAATATGTCACAGAGAGTTTAAATTAAAATTACTGGGAGTTTTAAGTCCCAGGTCGTCTCCCAACGAGTTGCAGAGAAGTGTGCTATCTTATTAATCAGATGTTCAAGAAGTTGAGTTGAGTAAATTAGGATTTAAATTGAGGAAAATTAAATAATATGAATAAAAGCCTTGACTGGGAATTGATTGGTTGGGATCTCTATCATTGATGGAGTGATTTTTAAGATTAATTTATAATTAATGGTTGCTCTGTTTGGTTATCCTTTACTAGGTAAGGGAAAGTCAAACAAGTTGAATTAATGGATCTGTTCACAAGTTACAACCCACTTAGTTCAAAGGGATTGGCGTCGGTGACAGGATGGTAATTCAACAGTTAACCTAATTACAAATTTTCTTTCAATCCTTCCAACTCAAGAGTTCCTTTTTAATCAATTCCCCATCAAGTAATGAAACTACTCACGCATTGTAAATAATAAATCCATAAAACATGAAAGGGAATAAAAAAAAACATAGTTATTGAAATTGAAATTGAATGAAAAAGAAATAATCCTTGCATTAAATAATCAGGAAAGTATCTGAATGACAAAATTGAACAAAAACAAGGAATTGAAATAAGGTCCAAAATCGCCCCCAGTGAATTCTGCAGATTATGCAGATCGCACATGTCACGTGATTGCGTCATCCATGCGGACGCGTCGCTTGCGCTTTTTCCTAGCCACACGTTCGCTTCGTCCACGCTACCGCGTTGCTTGCGCTTTCCAATCCGCGTGGCCGCGTCACTGTGATTTGCGCTCCTTCGCACGGTCGCATGAGCCATGCGACCGCGTCACTTCTCGCTGGTTATCTCCTCAAACTCTTGTGTTCCTTCCATTTTTGCTAGCTTCCTTTCCAATCTCCAACTCATTCATGCCCTATAAAGCCTGAAAAACTTGACACAAAGATCATGGCATCGAATGGAATAATGGAGAATTAAAATTAAATAATTAAGGTCTCTAGGGAGAAATTTTCAAACATGTACTAAATTTAGGAAGGAAATCTAAATGCATGCTAAATTAATGAATAAGTGGGTAAGGATCATGACAAAACCACACAATTAAACAGAATATAAACCATAAAATAGTGGTTTATCAGACGCATACGCATGGGGGATTTCGTGCCCCTAGCACAGTACCAGCCGCAGATCAGCACAACTATTTGGTCAAACATGGATTGACGCCGATTTCCTCATCCACTCGGAAGCATCATGAACGCGGACGCGTGGGTTGCCAAAACATTAAGCGACACGCACGCGGTATGTACGCGTACGCGTGGGCTCGATTGTGCCTATAGCACACTTCCTGCTCGGCTCCCGTGCAACTCTCTAGGCAATCTAATAGTGTTCACGTTCATGCATGTCGCATGCGCATCCTAGACGCTTGTGCATCGAATGCCTCTTTTTTTATGCAGAATGAAGGTGATGATGCAGAATGTATGAAGTACATTGATAAAAATAAAATAAAATAAAACTAAGAATGAAAAGGAACGATCATACCATGGTGGGTTGTCTCCCACCTAGCACTTTTAGTTATTGTCCTTAAGTTGAATATTTGGTGAGCTCCTTGTCACGGTGGCTTGTGTTTGAACTCATCCAGAAATCCCCACCAATGTTTGTAATTCCAATAGCCTCTAGGATTCCAAACAAGGCGCATAAAGACTTCAAGCAAGTTAAAGTAAGTGACAAGGCCCCAAGAGTGTCGATTGCTAGAATGAATTCCGGGGTCCCAAACCTTGCTTTTGCACCTGTCTTCTTGTAGATCATTATTGATCCAACTGGGTGGCAAGCAATCTGAATTCTCACTAAGGCATCCAAACAACTTCCTAGACCCTTTCAATCGAGCTCTACACCAATCCTTGCACTTCAACTTGGAGCATGTAACCATATTGAACCTTGCTTAACAACTCCAACCACTAACCATCTTCCTCTTACTCTTAAAGCCACAAAGAGCTCTAAGTTGACCATCCGTCTCAAGTAAACCTTATTCAAGTAGGAAAGTAAAGGTCAAGGATAAGAATTTTACCCACTTGAATGTTGTATTGGATGGTAATGCCTTTAGGAGAGGTGTTTCTAATGATATTGCAAGCTCCACTCCCTTGTGTTCTTTTTTGACAACTTCCACCTCTTTGCAAGCTTCTTCAATTTCAGCCTCTTCCTCTTGGTAGCTTTCTTTCAATTCGATCTCTTCTTCATTGCTTACCAAGGGTGTGGGAGGTTGTGCCCCTTCTTCTTTAATCTCTATCTATTGATCAGCCTCTTCAAAGTCTTCAACCATGATATGCCTTGGAGGTTGTACACCCTCTGCAACATCAAATTCAAACTCCTTAGAAGGAGGCTCTATGACTTGAGGTTCCCATGGAGGTTCTGCATCTCCTAAGTCTTCAACCACTTTCTCTTCTTTAATAATTTCGGCTTTCTTCACTTGCTCTAATACAAAATCAACCTCCTCCTTGATGTCACTTAGTGTAGAGTTGTCCTCAATGATGGCGCTTCCCTCTTATTCAACCTTCACTAATTCATCAACTACTTCATCTTCAAGGGTCTCTCATACCTCCACCTTTTGGGCCTCCTCTTGCTTCTCTTGAAGTATGTGTGCGCAAAACCAATCCATTACGCCCCTAAGACAATCCCTTCTTTCTTGTTCCATGTTAATAGCGTAATTGGGATCATCTTGCTCTTGGATTGATGGATACTTACGGGATATAAGGGCTTGGAGAGTAGAGGTGAGACCAATGAGAGTAGAGGTAAGTGTGGTTTGAAGCTCTCTTTGGCCTTGGTGAATAACATTAAAGGTATCATTTATGGGAGCTTGGGGTGGATAGGAGGGTTCATTTGTTGGGAGAAAGGGATCATGATAGGAAGGTGGTTCATCTTGATATGGATATGGAGATGGTGTATATTGAGGTGGTGGTTCATGTGGGTAATTGTGTTGGAATGTGGGTGGTTCTATGTATGGTCAATAAGGTAGTTGGGTAGGCGGATACGGATTTAGGTCATATGGAGGCGAATGGTGGAAAGGGGCTTGTGAGTATGGTGGTTCATAACTATGTTGAGGAGGGGGGTTCATAGGCATATGGTGGGGCTTGTTGGTAACTACAAGAGGGTCCACCATATCCATTGGATTGATATGCACCTTGGAATGGTTCTTGCTCATAGTAAGTGGGTGGAGGTTGTTGCCAAGAGGGTTGATCAAATCCTTGTGGCTCCTCTAATCTTTGATTGTCCCATCCTTGATGCAAGCTTTCATTGTAATCTCCTATTCCTGCAACATAATTATAACCAAACTCAAAGCCAAAGGGGTGAGAGTTCATAGTAGCTAAAGAAAATAAAAAAAAACTAGCAAAAAAAAAAGCAACTAATTCCTAAACTAACAAAAACTAGCAAAAAAAGTAAATATTTACAATAACCAATAATAAGGCACACGTTTGCAATTCCCCGGCAACGGCACCATTTTTAATGATCGAATTTTTGTGTGGTAAAGAATTTCATAATAAGTCCTCGTTGCAAGTATAGTTTCTAAACCAACTAGAATCCTTTCATACAAAAGAATTGTTTGTCACAAGTACAAACTCCTAATAAAACTAATAACCGAAGTATTTAACCTCGGGTTGTCTCTCAAGGAATTGCAGGGAAGTGTTCTTGTTATTGGTTATGAGTTGTATATTTGGGGTTTTGAGATTGGTTACAAGAAAATTAAATTGCAAGAATTAAACTAAGAACTAGAAAAGTTTTTGACAAGGTTTGGTGGTCAAGGATCTCTATCCTTATTACTAACCACAACATGAGAATTGGCAAGGATCAATCCCATTAAATCATCCTCTAACTAGTAAAGGAAAGTCAAATGAGCTATATCAATCCAAGTCCATAAGTCCTAATGCTCCACTAATTCAATTAGTGAGAACTAGAGTCAATGGCTCCCAATCATCAATTACTTGGACATTAGTAACTCAAGAGTTCCTAAGTTACCATCCCAAGCCAAGAACATAAATCCTACTCTAACATCCCTCCAAGCATTTTGTCAAACACTTGGTAGGCACAAAATAAAAGCATAGAAAAGTAATAAGAGAATATAAAACCTAAAACTCACAATTGCAAAATCAATGATAACAAATATAGAAGAAGTAATAAACATGAAATACTTCAAATTGCATTAAAAGGAAAATGAATATAACATGGGGAGTTCATAAACTAAATTGTAGAATAAATAGATCAACAAGAGAAGATAGATAAACTAAAATACTAGAACAAATAAGAGTATAAGAAAACTAAATTAAAGTATAATAGAAATCTGAAATTAAGAAGAAACAAACCTAAAACTAAGAGAAACCCTAAAACCTAGAGAGAGGAGAGACCCTCTCTCTCTAGAAAACTACATCTAAAACCTAAATTGTGAATAATTATAATCAATGAATGAATGATTCTCCACTCTGCAGCCTCAAATATATGTTTTTGGGCTTCGAACTGGCCAAAAATAGCCAAAAAATTGCCCCCAGTGATTTCTGATACGTCCAGCACGTGGCTCTGCTACACGTACGCGTCACCCACGCATACGCGTCTGCCACACTATCCATGCGTACACGTCATGCACGAGTACGCGTCGCCTAACAGAAAGGCAACTATGATAAATTTTATATCATTTCGATGCCCCGGATGTTAGCTTTCCAATGCAGCTAGAACCGCCTCATTCGGATCTCTGTAGCTCAAGTTATGTTTGATTTAGTATGAAGAGGTTAGGCTTGACAGCTTTACAATTCCTTTAATTTCTTGTATTCCTTCCACTTTTACATGCTTCCTTTCCATCCTCTAAGCCATTCATGCCCTGTAATCTCTGAAAACACTTAACACATATATCAAGGCATCGAATGGTAATAAGAGAGGATTAAAATTGGCAAATCTAAGGCCAAAGAAGCATGTTTTCAATCATAGCACAAAAACAGGAAGAAAAATGTAAAACATGCAATTTACATGAATAAGTGTGAGAATAATGGGTAAAATCTACTGAAATAAGCAGAAGATAAATCGTAAAATAGCGGTTTATCATCAGCTCCTTAGCTTCTTGTGTTCCTTCCATTTTTGCAAGCTTCCTTTCCATCCTCTAAGTCATTCCTACCCTATAAAGCCTGAAAACACTTAAAACACAGATCACGGCATCGAATGGTATAAAGGGGAATTAAAGATTGACAATTTAAAGGCTTAGGAAGCAAGTTTTCAATCGTAGAACAAAATTGGGAAGGAATTGTAGAACCATGTAGTTTGTATGAATATGTGTGCAAAGAGCTGATAAAAACCACTCAATTTAGCACAAGATAAACCAGAAAATAGTGGTTTATCAATCTCTCCACACTTAAACATTAGCATGTACTCATGCTAAGCTCAAGGTGATCAAAAGAATGAATGGGGAAAAGTAATACTCATGCAATGCAACCTATGTATATGAATGCACTACATGCTAAGATGTTTCTACATACTTGGTTAAATATGAAAAGTTCTCTAAGACAAGTAAAAATCAGACTCCACCAATTCAACTCACACAATGAGAGGCAAGTAAACTTGTAGGAAGATATATGTATGGCCAAGTGAGCTATAAACTGAATCTTTGACTAACCCAAGTTCTCACCTAACACATACACACACTCCATATAAATCTAAAATAATGCCTAGCTACCCAAAATCCCACTTTTGCATCACATACTCATACATCAATTTTTCATTTCACCACATATGCATTGATCTTTTTATTGGACTTAACATTGGGGTGATTTTGTCCCATATTCATTTATTTCTTTTTTTTTTTGTAAATATGATTGTCAATAAAAAATAATATTCATTCTCATCAATCAAAGTTCCCACATTTTCCCATACTTAATTGACACATTCTCTATCTTAAGATAGCCAAAGATTCAATTGGGAGTAATTAATTATTTTTCCGCTTAAGGCTAGTGATGTGGTAAAATAAAGAACAAATGGGGGTTAAAAAGGCTCAAAGTGGCAAACAAAGGTAGATGAAATGGTAGGCTATTTGGGATAAGTGAGCTAATAATAAATGATGGCCTCAGTCATATGTATGCATGAATATACACTAAACAATGGACATATAGAATGGAACAAACCATAGATTGCAATCATAGAGGAGGGAAAACACACAGGAATAGAAAATCATGGTTAAATAATGTAACCATATAATTAAGCTCAAAATCTCACAGGTTGTGTGTTCTTAGCTATTAACCATGTTCCGAATTACAATCTTTGAACAAGTTTAACACAAATTTTAATTTGAATTTAGTGGAATATTGTAAAATAGTGTCTTAAAACGAAACTCATTACTTCAACTAAGTAGAACATACATGCAAGTAATATTATCATGCAATCTATCCTATCTAACAAAAGAAAAATAACATATTGGTGTTGAGAGAGAGAGAGAGAGATTACCTCCGAAAGTCAGGTACTGACCTCCCCACACTTAAGGCTTGGCATGGTCCTCCGTGCCATCAGTAAGGAGCAAGGTGGGGCTGGTAGCATCACTTCCACCGTCATGCTCGTCATGGCTCCCGGTGCTAGTAGGTGAAGTGGTGTCCGAGGTTTACTTCTCTTCCGGAGGTGGGTGAGTACTAACAATGAGCTCCTTTAGACAGGTGTATCGGCGTTTGTTGCGGCACTCCAGTCGCTCCATCTGCCGGTCTTGCCGGTCTAACCTTTGAAGGATCTGAAGGAACATCTGAGTAGTGGATGGTGTGGGAGGTGAGGGTGATGGTGGAGTAGAAGTAGGAGGATGGCTAGAGGTGGGCCTGCAGGCCGACTGGCAGAAGGTACAAGGGGTCGGATTTACTTCCCATTTGGGACATACTGATCAGCCCGTGGGAGCATGACTCTGGTGTCCCTAGCCCTATAGGAGACTCCGGCCGCAGAGACAAGATCTGAAACTAGTGCGGGAAAGGGTAAATTGCCCGCAATCTGTACGTGTCCCATGGCTTGCTGGATGTGTTTGGGTAAGTTGATAGGCTGCTCTGTAAGAATGCACCAGATGAGAACATCCATGTCTGTAGTGAAGGTGGACTCGTGAGTACTCAGAAAGACATAATAGGATAGAATCTGGGCCCACACGCGAGCCTCCAAGGGAAATGCAGGAGCGGAGATGCTCTTAGGTCGAGTCCGAAGTTGCCGATAGATCCATGTACTGCTAGGTTGTGCTATAACTTCCAGGATGCTATTCCAGTCAAACTGGTATGTCTGGCGCTTGAGAGAGGCCTCTTGATAGGCATCCAATCCCTCTGGGTAAGGTGGAAGATCCAATACCCTCTGAATGGCCCATTCGAAGACAGGTATGTGCTTTTGACGAACATAGACGGACTGCAGGGTAGGCGAGTGGAAGTCGAAGTAGAATTCAACTACCCATGACAGATTGGCCTCCCACGGCCATCTCCTCAAGAATCCCCACTATCTCCTTTCGATGCGGGGCTCTTCAAAGTTAACAAGATGTGTCAGAAGGATGAGGAGGTGTTCGTTATTGTAGTTCCTTTTTGCCAGAAGGGGGAACATTCGCTCACAATGGAAAATGCTAGTTGTACAACACTAATAAGCCTTTAATCAGCCTTTAATCAGATTTAAATAATATTTAATTATTTTTTGAAATGTCCCTATTTTGTAGATACATATCTATAAATGAATTTAATTTAAATTGTAAAACCCGCCCACTTCATATCATAGTTAGTTACTGTGACTTTGCTTTTTTACGTAACTTCACGTAACAAATAAAGTTTTTTATTCCTTATTCTACGGGACATTCACACTGCATTAGTGAATCCAAAACCAAAAAGGTACCTTCCTTTTGAATTTTCTTTTTCGTCTTTATTGGTGAAGACGCATCACCACCTTCTAACTGAAGCACTCTCTTGCTTATGTAATTTGTTAAGAAATATCATGTTCAACATTTTTAATTATATTTAAAAATAAACATAAAAACTCTATTCTTATTTAATTGGAACAAGGTTGATTTTATTTAATTTTATGGTTTAATTACTCTGTTGGTTCCTATAGTTTCGCAAAAATTTTAATTAGGCCCCTATACTTTTTTCTTTTAAATTGAGTCCTTGCATAAAAAGATTTTTTTAATTGGGTCTCTACACTTTTTTTCCTTTTATTTAGGTCCCTATACTAATTCTTTTTTTCTTTAGTTGGGTCCCTATAAAATTAAGCCAATTACTACTAAGAAGGACTTAATTGAAAAAAAAAATTTAGTGTAGGGACTCGATTAAAAAGAAAAAAAGTATAGGGATCTAATTGAAAATTTTACGAAACTATAGGGACCAATAGAGTAATTAAACCTAATTTTATTAATAGAGTTATTACAAATAATGTACTTTGTACGTAAGTAGTTTGAGCAAAGAAGAAAAAATAAAATCTGGAGTTTAAGAGGGAAGATGTAGATGGTATGGTCATAAAAATTATGTTGTTATTTTTTAATTATAACACATCTGATAGTATGATATTTTATTTAAAATATTTTTAAAACACATCCAAAATTAAACTTAAATACACATCCAAAATTATAAGATTACACTCTAAATATTTTATCAACACATCCAAAACTCATGTAAAAAAAACTTATATATGTACATAAGAACATAATGAATATAAACACATCCAAAATTAAGTATTGACACATCCAAATTAGTTTACACAATAGAACTTTTTATTAAGTGGAAAAAGAAAGATAACATATCTTCATGAATGAACTCAACCAAATTTTTTTAAAATTTTGCAAGCAGAATTACCAAATTTTGAATTCTAACTAATTTGATTTTTGGATGTATATTTAAATTATAATATATTAATAATTAAATATATTAAATTTGAAACAAAAATTTAAAAATTTTAAATTTTAGTTTTATTTAGTTTGTATTTTGAATGTGTATTTAATTTTAAAAAGACACTAAATCTATTTAGAATTTTTAGATGTGTTTGTTTTATTTTTTTTAAATTATTGTAATAAAAGGCTGAATATTGTACAACTTTTAAAGGATACCTAGTTGAACTGGCTCACAGTAGCGGTTGGTGAACTGTGCCGAATCCCGTGTAGGAAATACTTTTTCTGCCTCATCCACTCGGATAATCCTCTTCACCCTCTTAGTGGGCGGCTTGACTGTTGTGGAGGGTTGTTTCTTAGCTGGTGCTCTTTTAGTTCCTCTCCTTGCCGGTGTCTTGGTAGAAGCTTTCTCTTTTCCTTTGTTGGTGGCCATCCTGAAAAAGGAAGAGAGAAAAGGAATATCAAATTTAAATAGCGAAAATCGGGAGGAGGAAAGTCCAAGTGATAATCAATGCCAAAGGAGAAGATAGTGTCCGAAATACATGGTCGCGATAATATGCAAATAGGACAACAAGTAATATTAAAAAGGCATATCATAACAACTAGATGCAAGAGGATTAAAAGCATGCAAGTAAAAGCATGAGAAGCAAAGCTCAAGCATCAAGTTCAAAAAGAAGTATCACATGGAAAAAAAGAATGAGCATTGGTATGATGACAATTGTGAATAATATATTCAATACATGTGGATGGCAAGAGTTGTGAAAAAGGGGCATTAAAGTAGGAAGAATATGAAAGAATATGAAAGAAAAGAATACAAAATGCCATGTTGGCTTTTTCATAAACACTTGGTGTTCAAGTTAAAATAGGAATAAAAATAAGGAATCCAAGTGTATATGAGATCCCTAAGAATATATCAATTGTCAAAGTACTCCTCATAATATCTACATGCTCAAATAATACCCAAATAAAATTCCAACACCAACATAAAAAATGCATGATAAAAGCATGAAAAAGAAACCATAAAGAATAAAGCTAAAAGAAAAGAAAACAAGAATTAAAAGCAATAAATGAAAGAATAATGAAAGAGGAGAGGAGAGAAAGAAAAGAAACCTGATTAAGAAGATGAAGAGAGGAAGAGAAAAGAAGTGGGAAGTAAGAAGGAAGAAGAGGGAAAGAAGGAAGAAGAAGAAAAAAGGAAGAATTAGGAATGAAAGAGAATTAGGATTTGGGGGGATTTGAAATCTGAGCAACGTACTAGTTAAGTGAAGCGGCGCAATCGACGCGCATGCAGAAGGCACGCGTACGCGTGAGTTGCGAAAGAATGAAGGGACACGTAAGCATCTAGCACGCGTATGCGTGCCTCTGGTTGTGCCAGTCATGCGAGTCTAGCCTCGCACACGCACAACTCTCGGTTCATTCTGGGTTGGGGGCCAAAATTGCATACGATGCGTGCGCGTCATGCACGCACACGCGTGGATGGCCATAAGTTGAAAATGACGCGCACGCGTCCTGGACGCATACGCGTGAGTGAGTTTGTGCCCTAGCATAATGCTAGCCCCAGACCATCACAACTCTTGGGTCGAACACAGATTTACGCTGATCTCCTCATCCACGTGGGTGCGTCAAAGATGCATACGTGTGGGTCGCCAGAACTTTAAGCGACGCGCATGCATAAGGTATGCGTACGCGTGGTCTTTAGTGTGCCTAAAGCACGCTTCCTATTCAACTCCCGCGCAACTATCTGGTCAATCTAACATAGTCCGCATTCACGTAGGACGTGTACGCGTGCTAGATGCTCGGGCGTCGAATGCTTCTTTTTTTCTTTTTCTTTTTTTTATACAGAATGCAGGTGATGATGCAGAATGCATGAATTAACACTGATAAAAATGAAACAAAATAAAGTTAAGAATGAAAAGGAACGATCATACCATGGTTGATTGTCTCCCACCTAGCACTTTTTTTTTATGTCCTTAAGTTGTACGGTCCACAAGCTAAGTCTTCTTCTGTTGGTAGATCCTCCAAGAGGAGGATCTCCAGCTCCTTGTTGTCCTTCATCTTCTCACCATGGTAAAGCTTCAAGCGGTGGCCATTGACTTTGAGGATTTTGGGGCTTGAAGGGTGACTCAAGTGGAAGACGCCATATGGCTCAGCCTCTTCCACTCTGTAGGGGCCTTCCCATCTTGATTGCAGCTTGCGTGGCATGAGTCTCAGCCTGGAGTTTTAAAGGAGGACTAACTCCCCAGGTCTGAACTTTCTTCGCTTGATATTCTTATCATGCACAGCCCTCACCTTCTCTTTGTATAGCCTGGAGTTCTCATATGCTTATAGGCGAAGGCACTCCAGTTCTTGCAGTTGCAGCTTCCTTTCAGCACCCGCTTTCTCGAATCCCATGTTGCACTCCCGCACCGCCCAGAAAGCCTTGTGTTCCACCTCCACCGGGCGGTGGCACGCCTTCTGTAGACTAGGCGGAAAGGACTAATTCTGATTGGTGTCTTGTACACTGTCTGATATGCCCAAAGAGCATCTGCAAGCTTGGTCCTCTAATCTTTTTTATGAGGCTTGACGACCTTCTCCAGGATACGCTTTATCTCTCTGTTTGACACCTCGGCTTGTCCATTGGTCTGGGGGTGGTAAGCCGTCACCACCTTGTGAACAATCCCAAGTTTCTTCAGTAGACCTGTTAATCTCCTATTACAGAAGTGAGTGCCTTGATCACTCACGATTGCTCGTGGTGATCCAAAGCGACAGATAATATTATTTCGAACAAAGGAGACAACAGTGTTAGCATCATTAGTACGGGTAGGAATTGCTTCCACCCATTTAGAAACATAATCGACAGCTAACAATACATATAAGAAACCATTAAAGTTTGGAAATGGACCCATGAAGTCAATGCCCCAAACATAAAAAATTTCACAGAACAACATAAGTTGATGGGGCATCTCATTCCTCTTGGATATATTCCCAAACATCTGGCAAGGCGAGCAAGATTCATAAAAAGTAGTTGCATCCTTAAATATAGTGGGACACTAGAATGCACGGTCCAGAATTTTTCTAGCTGTTTTTTGAGGACCAAAATATCCACCACTATCTGAAGAGTGGCAGGCCTCTAAAATTGACTGGAATTCTGATTATGGCACACACCGTCTAATTACCTGGTCAGCACCACATCTCCATAAATATGAGTCATCCCATATATAATATTTGGACTCGGTTTTAAGCTTGTCCCTTTGATGTTTAGTAAAATTAGGAGGGAAGGTACGACTAACCAAATAATTACCTATAGGTGCGTACCAAAGAACTACTTCGGATATTGCGTGCAAGCTGTCAAATGGAAAAGCATCATTGATAGGAGTGGAGTCATTCTTAATGTTCTCAAGACGACTCAAGTGGTCCGCCACTAGATTCTAGAAACCACTCCTATCTTTGATTTCTAAATCAAATTCTTGCAACAGCAATATCCAACCTATGAGCCTTGGTTTGGACTCTTTCTTAGCTAATAAATATTTTAGAGCTGTATGGTCTAAGTATACTACCAGCTTAGTACCAAGTAAGTAAGCTTGGAATTTATCCAGAGTAAAAACAATAGCCAGAAGCTCTTTTTCAGTGGTAGTGTAATTAGACTGAGCAGCGTCTAAGGTTTTAGATGCATAGGCAATTATAAAAGGGTCCTTACCTTCGCATTGAGCCAGCGCCGCTCCTACTGCGTAGTTGGAGGCGTCGCACATTATCTCAAACGGTTGACTCCCATCGGGCCCTCTCACAATAGGGGCTTGGGTCAAGGCGATCTTTAGCTTATCGAACGGTTCCATGCAGTCTGCATTCAGCTCAAACTCAACATCCTTCTGCAGCAGTCGGGATAAAGGCAGTGCTACCTTACTGAAGTCCAAGATAAATCGCCGGTAGAATCCTGCATGACCATGAAACGAACGGACTTCCCTCACGGAGAAGGGGTAAGGTAAACCAGAAATGACATCTACCTTTTTTAGGTCAACTAATATACTAGTATTAGAAACAACATCTCCTAGAACAATACTTTGTTGTACCATAAAATGACATTTTTCAAAATTCAATACAAGGTTTGAACTAACACACATGTCTAATACTCTAGCTAAACTATCCAAGCAAAGGTCAAACGAATTACCATACACACTAAAGTCATCCATGAAAACTTCCATATAGTTCTCAAGAAGATTTGAGAAAATGCTCATCATACATCTTTGGAACGTAGCCAGTGCATTACATAAGCCAAAAGGCATTCTCTTATATGTATACGTTCCAAAGGGACATATAAAAGTCATTTTCTCCTAATCCAAGAGCTATATGAATTTGAAAATAGCCAGTGTAACTATCTAGAAAGCAGTAGTGTGATTTACCTGACAGGCGATCAAGCATTTGATTGATGAAAGGCAGTGGGTAGTGATCCTTGCGAGTAGCCTAGTTGAGGCACCTATAATCAATGCACACCCTTCAGGAGTTCTGCACTCTAGTTGCAATGAGTTCCCCATGCTAATTCTTCACTGTTGTGACGCCAGACTTCTTTGGCACCACCTATACCGGACTGACCCATTCACTATTCGAGATTGGATAGATGATGTCGGCTTTAAGCAGTCTGGTCATTTCCTTCTTGACAACCTCTAGAATGGTGGGGTTCAGCCGCCTTTGGGGTTGACGGACAGGCTTTGTTCCTTCTAAAAATATACGGTGCTCACAAACCTGAGGGCTGATGCCTACTATATCTGCCAAGCTCCACCCAATGGCTTTCTTGTGTCTTCTCAACACACTAAGCAGCTGCTCCTCCAATTGGGAAGTGAGTTCCCTTGCAATGATAATTGGGAGCTTCTGATTATCCTCAAGGTAAGCATATTTGAGGTGGGGTGGAAGGGGCTTCAACTCTATTTTCTGCTTATGGCTAGGCATTCTATCAGCTGGGGCTATTTGTGGTGGCAAGGTATCTGCAGTAAGCTCAGAGGGTTTTTCCACACTTGCATCTTGCTCCATATTTCATCCCTTCTACTTCTTCTTGATGAACCTCAGCCATGGTTTCGTCAATAATATCACACTGGAAGATGGAGTGATCTTTCGCTGGGTGCTTCATAGCTTTATCTAGGTTGAAGCTCACTGCTCTGCCATCTATCTCAAAAGAGTAAGTTCTTGAGAAGGCATCCAACTTGAACTTTGAAGTCTTCAGAAATGACCTTCCAAGCAGGATAGATGATGATCTTCCTGAGTCATTAGGGGGCATCTCCAAAATGTAGAAGTCAATAGAGAATGTTAACCCCTTAATGCTCACTAGCACGTCCTCAGCAATTCCTACCACCAAGATTAAGCTTTTATCTGCCAAAACAAAATGTGCTGCTGACCTTTTTAAGGGAGGGAGCCTCAAAGCATCATATCCAGATAATGGCATAATACTCACACATGCACCTAAATCACACATGCAGTTAAAAAATTGTACACTCTCAATAGTACAAGTAACCATGCATGGACCCAGATCCCCACATTTTTCTGGTATGGCACGCATTAAAGCAGAAATAGAGCTACCTAGAGGAATAGTTTCTAAATCATGTATTTTATCTTTATGCATGCATAAATCTTTTAGAAACTTAGCGTACTTAGGTACCTGGTGAATAGCATAAAAAAGGAGAATGGTTACTTCAACCTTTTTGAAGATCTCCACCATCTTGGGGTCTAGCTCCATCTGCTTTCTGGGCTTCCTAGCAAGGTATTGAAATGGAATAGGAATGGCGCCTCTTGTAGCTTCATCTTCCTTTGGTGCACCATTCCTTGGTTGAGTCGCTTCTTCTTCAACCACGTCTTGTACTTCATCCTCTTCTTCAATATCCTCTACCTCAACAATGTCTTCGACTGGAATGTCTTCTTTTGAGCTTGGCTCTTCATGATTCCCCTTTTTTCAGTGTAGTCCTGGACCTCAAAGTAATGGCATTAATTCCAACCTTGGGGTTGGGTAAAGGTTGAGAAGGAAGTGCACTGGAGCTTGCAGGTTGATTATTGAGGGTAGTCAATGATCTGATCTGAAAAACGAGAGCTTGTAAAGTAGAGGTCAGACTGTTTAAGGTAGAGTTAAGTGTATTCTCCATGGTCTTTTATCTTTGCTCAATAGAGTGAAGCAACTCGTAATTGGAAGAGGAAGGGGGGTAAGTAATATGAGGGGCTTGCTATTGGTTGTTTTGAGGTCCCTGGGCTTGCCTTTGGTGAGGTGCTCGGTAAAGCTGGTTTTGGTTCTGTTGATACCGGTTCTGCTGATTGCTGTTGTTGTTCCACCTCTGATTTCCACCATTGTCTCTGCCTCCTTGGTTGTAGTTGTCTCTCCATCCTTGGTTGGAATTACCTCTCCACCCTTGGTTGGAGTTATCTCTCAATCCCTGGTTGGAGTTATCTTGCCAACCTTGATTGTAGTTCCCACCTTGGTTATAACTATCTCCTTGTTGATAGTATCCTTAATTCGGGTGATCATAGAAATTATGGGTAGCTGCCTAAGGAACCAGTGATCCATTAGTGTAATGAGTATAGCAGGCACATATCCCGTACACTCTCTAAGGAACCAGCTGTTGACACTATTGTTGTGGAGGGGGCTGAGGTTGTTGTTGATTCAGCTATAGCTACTTCAGTATGTTGGTCATCTCTCCCAGGGTCTACGTGAGAGCAGCCGTCTAACTATTAGAGGAAACCTCCACAATAGCCTTGGGATGGTTGTTCCTGTTCCTGGCATTCCGGGTAGACTCAGCTAGATCGGTGATCAGTTTCCACGCTTCTGCCGTTGTCTTGTACTTCTTCAGAGAGCCATTACTTACGCCATCTAATGTAGTCTTGTCTTGAGGCTTCATGCCTTGCGTGAAATAGCTAATCAACATGAACTGGTCAATCATGTGATGGGGACATAAATCTTGGAGGTTCCTGAAGTGTTCCTAATACTCATAAAGAGTCTCTGATTCACCTTGAATAATGTAGGAAATTTCTTTCCTCAGTCTATCGGTAACTTTAGCTGGAATGTATTTGTCCAGGAATTCCCTTCTGAGCAGATCCCAATTGGTAATAATTGCTTCAGGTTGAGTGTAGTACTACTCCCTTGCAAACTTGTAGTCTCATCTGTACCATGATGCCTAACAGTTGAGCAGGCTGTATGAAAATCTCAGAGGTGCTTGAGAGGCTCTTGAGCAGGTAAGCCATGAAACCTAGGCAGTAGATTGATTAGCGCAATTTTCAGTTCAAAATCTGCACCGAGATTTGGATGACGTGTTTAAAATAGTGGCAGTGTAATGTTTGGGGCTCCTGCTTCCTAGAGAGTAATCCTTCTGGGTTCTGCCATATTACCTGCACGTAAATAAATAGAATCAGTAGAAGAGGAGCTTGTTTCTTCCTCAAATGGCACTTCAGATTCGCCCTTAGAAGGACTGGTGAATTAGTAGTATCCACTTCACCACCCTCAGAGGCTAACCGATGCCGACCTCGCCTTATACGTGAAATAGTTCTTTCAATTTCTGGATCAAACGCAGCTAAGCTCGGTTCCGGCAACGAACGCATCATTCAATGAAAGAAACATAAAGCTCGTGGTAATAAATTAAAATAAAAAGCCTTGACTAGGAGAAGATTGATCAGAAGTTCTATCCTTGTTGGATTTTCCCAAGAGTAGTAGTTAGAGGTTATTATTTTTACCTAGTTAACCCTTACCAAATAAAGGAAAGTCAAGTAATTGAGCCAACTCTTATTCACAAGTCCTAATCCTCTCCCTTAGGAAGAAGACATGGTAATTAAACTCAATTAAAAATAATCAACAAATAATAAAATTAAATAGAAAAATATCCTTGCATTAATAAATTCGAAAATTGAAGATATCCATATGTAACTCTAAACAAAGTAAATGGGAAATAGAAGAGTAAGGAAATAGAAAACAAACTATAGTGATAGAGACTTCAACGGAGGTAGTAACTCTTCTCAATATCCAATCCAAAAGTATGAAAACTAAAAAAATCTATGAATATGAATCTATGAATATGAAGAATCCTAGACAAAGTGGTAAATTCTCTCTAAGATTCCAAAAACTAAAACTAAAACCTAGTGGATGAGAATTGTGTGAATGTGTGTTGAGTCTCTGCTGTCCCCTGGCTCTAGTCTGTATTTTTGGGCCGAAAACTGGAACTCAGCCCAAAATTGCACCCAGCGTCTTCTGCAATTTCTGCACGTGACGCATGTCATGCATGCGCGTCAGGTACGCGTACGCGACGATGGTCTTGTAGCGTGTCACGCATCCGCGTCAGGTACACGTACGCGTCACTATGGAATGTGCCAAGTTGCGCGCATACGTGTGTGTCGATTTTCGCTGGTCAGCTGATGATAAGTTTTTTGTGTCCTAAAGAATTTCACAATAAGTTCTCGTTGCAAGTATAGTTTCTAAACCAACTAGAATCCTTTGATACAAAAGAATTATTTCTCACAAGTACAAACCCCTAATAAAACTAATAACCGAAGTATTTAACCTCGGGTCGTCTCTCAAGGAATTGCAGGGAAGTGTTCTTGTTATTTGTTATGAGTTGTATCTTTGGGGTTTTGAGATAGGAAACAAGAAAAGTAAATTGCAAGAATTAAACTAACAACTAGAAAAGCTCTTGGCAAGGTTCGGTGGTCAAGGATCTCTATCCTTATTAATAACCACAACATGAGAAGTGGCAAGGATTAATCCCATTAAATCATCCTTTAACTAGTAAAGGAAAGTAAAATGAGCTATATCAATCCAAGTCCATAAGTCCTAACTCTCCACGAATTCAATTAGTGAGAATTAGAGTCAATGGCTCCCAATCATCAATTACTTGGACATTAGTAACTCAAGAGTTCCTAAGTTACCATCCCAAGCCAAGAACATAAAATCCTACTCTAACATCCCTCCAAGCATTTTGTCAAACACTTGGTAGGCACAAAATAAAAGCATAAAAAAAGTAATAAGAGAATCTAAAACCTAAAACAATAGTTTCAAAATCAATGATAACAAATAATAGAAGAAGCAATAAACATGAAATACTTCAAATTGCATTAAAAGGAAAATCAATCTAACATGAGGAGTTCATAAACTAAATTGTAGAATAAATAGATCAACAAGAGAATATAGATAAACTAAAATACTAGAACACATAAGAGTAGAAGAAAGCTAAATTAAAGTATAATAGAAATCTGAAATTAAGAAGAAATAAACCTAAAAACAAAGAGAAACCCTAAAACCTAGAGAGAGGAGAGACCCTCTCTCTCTCTAGAAAACTACATCTAAAACTGAATTGTGAATAATGATAATCGAATGAATGAATGATTCCCCCACTCTGCAGCCTCTTATATGTGTTTTCGGGCTTGGAACTGGGCCAAAAATAGCCCAAAACCTAGCGATTTCTGATACGTCCAGCACGTGGCTCTGTCACACGTACGCATCACCCACGCATACGCATCGCTTGTCTGCTGCACTATCCACGCGTACGGGTCGCCTAACGCAAGGCAACTATGGCAAGTTTTATATCTCTTCGAAGCCTCCGGATGTTAGCTTTCCAACGCAACTAGAACCGAAGTTATGTTTGATTTAGTACGAAGAGGTCAGGCTTGACAGCTTTGCAATTCCTCCAATTTCTTGTATTCCTTCCACTTTTGCATGCTTCCTTTCCATCCTTTAAGCCATTCCTGCCCTATAATCTCTGAAAGCACTTAACACACATATCAAGGCATTGAATGGTAATAAGAGAGGATTAAAATTAGCAAATTTAAGGCCAAAGAAGCATGTTTTCAATCATAGTACAAAATCAGGAAGGAAAATGTAAAACATGCAATTTACATGAATAAGTGTGAGAATAATGGATAAAATCTACTGAAATAAGCATAAGATAAACCGTAAAATAGCAGTTTATCAATTTCCTCACAGTTAAACATTAGCATGTCCTCATGCTAAACTCAAGAGAAGCTATAAGAGTGAAGAAGAATGGTAGGATTTATTGAATGCAACCTATATATATGAATGCAACTACATGTAAAAATGTTTTTACCTACTTGATAAAAAGTAAATAAACCTTTCAAGAACAAATATGAATTGGATTTAACTAATTCAAATCATAAAAATGAAGTATAAATAGACTTGCAAGAAGAAGATAGCTCATGAAAGCCGGGAACAAAGAATCGAGCATCGAACCCTCACCGGAAGTGTATACATTCTAATCGCTCAGGTGTTTAAGGTTCGATTCTCTCAATTCTCTACTAAGCTTGCTTTCTAAGACTTGCTCTCCATCTAACAATCAACAAAAATTTAATGCACAAATACATAAATCAAGAGGTCTTTTGAGGGTTATAATGGGGTTAGGATCAAGGTAGGATTGTATTTAGTCAAGTGGACTAAAATCTGAATCCTTAATTAACCTAAACTTCCCACCTAACTTAGGACAATCCATGTAATTAAAATGCAAAATCTAACTGCCCATTAACTATGTTTTCCACATATTCATGCATCCGAATTTGAGTACAACTCATGTGCATTGCTATCATTTACTTTGGGGCATTTTGTCCCCTTTTTCATTTATTTGTTCTTTTCCTTTTCTTTTCTTTTTTTATTTGTATTTTTTTTATTTTTTTCAATGCATATGATTAGGGTATTGAATGCATCAACATGTCCTCAACATTCTTTTTCACATTTTCTGAAGAATATATAACACCAAATTCTCAAACCAAATGTTTTCAATCCCAATTTCCCCACACTTTGTTTTCCGTTTAGAGTTAGTGATGAGCTAAAGTAAAGAACAAATGGGTAAAATAGGCTCAACTTTTGGTTTGCAAAGGATAATGAAAAGGTTTAGGCCATATGGGTATGTAAGCTCAGCGAAACAAGGCCTCAATCATGTAGGTGTATGCATACATCAAATAATAGAGATATAAAATTAAGCAAGATAAAGATCACAATTTTAGAGAGAACAACACACACCAAAAATAGAATATTGGTTGATAAAATGCAACCAATCAATTAGGCTCAAAATCTCACTGGTATTGTGTGTTCGAGCTCTAAAACCATGTTCCAAAATAAATTTCTTCAAACAAGTTTAACAAAAGTTTTAATTCAAATTAGTGAAATGCTATAAAATAATTTCTTGGAAAAGAGTTCATCACTTCAACCAAGCAGTGGTAGAATATGCACGAAATCAGACAAACATGCAATCAAACATGCAAATGCAATAACTAATTTAACAAAGAAAATTAAACATTGGTGTTGAGACAGGAAAGTAACTAACCCACGGAGATCGGTATCGGCCTCCCAACACTTAAAGATTGCACCGTCCTCAGTGCATGCAAAGATGTGCAAGTGGACGGGTTGCTACAATTGATGCTTTTCACCAAAGGTTGTGCAGATGGACTTGTCGGTTGCCCCATTGAGAAACTTTCTCTTTTCTTTCTCGGTGGCCTTCCTGAAAGAAGAGAAAAAGGAAGAAGAATAACCCACAAACAAAGATATGAAAATAAATAAAATATGGGTGGGTGAATGCCAAATAATAATGAAGTTCTCAACTATATGGTAGCTACAACATGCAAGTGAGAAAGCAATAGAAGTAAAGGGCATATTAATAGTGCAAAAATTGCAACAATAAGGGAGAGAGAGTGGGTCATGAGAGACATTATAGGGATATATTAATGCACAAGGAATACAAATGTCATAAAAGATTAGCATTAACATCTAAATAATATCACAAATAGTTTAAAACAAGTCACTAAGCACCAAAATAATTCAAGAAAAGATGCACAGTTGAATAAGAACATGTAACACCAATAATAAAATAGGAAATTAGAAAAGAAGATAAAAACATCAACAAAATGAAAATGCAATGAAGGAAAGTGTGAAAATGTAATATGTAAAAGAGAATGAAAGAGAATAAGGATGAGAAGGGAGGAGAAGAGAGTAAGAAAGAAGACAAGGAATAATTAGGATTGAGAGAGAATTAGGATTTGGGAGGAAGGAATAATTAAAATAGGGCGGCACGCTGATTTAGGTGAGGCGGCGCACGCGACGCGTATGCGTACAGCACGCGTACGCATGGGTTGCGTAAGAACGAAGGGATGCGTAAGTGTCTGGTACACGTACGCGTGCCCCTGGTTGTGCCAGTCGCGCGAAACCAGTCGCACGCACGCACAACTCTCTGTTCGTTTTGCACTGGGGCTCAAAATTGCAAGCGACGCGTGCGCGTGCTCGTACACATGGGGGATTTTGTGCCCCTAGCACAGTACCAGCCGCATATCAGCACAACTATCGGGTCAAACATGGATTGATGCCGATTTCCTCATCCACACGGACGCGTCATGGACGCGGATGCGTGGGTTGCAAAAACTTTAAGCGACGTGCACGCGGAAGGTACGCGTACGCGTGGGCTCAATTGTGCCTAAAGCACACTTCCTGCTCGACTCCCGCGTAACTCTCTGGCAATATAATAGTGTTCGCGTTCATGCATGACGCGTGCGCGTCCTAGACGCTTGCGCGTTGAATGCCTCTATTTTTATGCAGAATGCAGGTGATGATGCAGAATGTATGAAGTACATTGATAAAAAAAATAAAACTAAGAATGAAAAGGAATGATCATACCATGGTGGGTTGTCTCCCACCTAGCACTTTTAGTTATTGTCCTTAAGTTGGACATTTGGTGAGCTCCTTGTCACGGTGGCTTGTGTTTGAACTCATCCAGGAATCCCCACCAATGTTTACAATTCCAATAGCCTCCAGGATCCCAAACAAGGCGCATAAAGCCTTCAAGCAAGTTAAAGTAAGTGACAAGGCCCTAACAGTGTTGATTGCTAGAATGAATTTCGGGGTCCCAAACCTTGCTTTTGCACCTGTCTTCTTGTAGATCATTATTGTTCCAACCAGGTGGCAAACAATCTGAATTCTTACTAAGGCATCCAAACAACTTCCAAGACCCATTCAATCGAGCTCTACACCAATCCTTGCACTTCAACTTGGAGCATGTAATCATATTAAACCTTGCTTAACAACTGATAAACCACTATTTTAAGGTTTATATTGTATTAAATTGAGTGGTTTTATCAAGCTTTTTACCCACTTATTCATATGATTTGCATGATTTCACAATTCCTTCCTAGTTTAGTTCTATGATTGAAAATATGCTTCTTGGTCTTAATTTAGCTAATCTTAATCCTCTCCTATTACCATTTGATGCCTTGATCTGTGTGTTAAGTGTTTCAGGCTTCATAGGGCAGGAATGGCTTAGAGAATAAAGAGGAAGCGTGCAAAAATGGAAGGAACACAGGGAATTGAGGAGATGACCAGCGAGAAGTCACGCGGTCGCATGGCTCACGCGACCGCGTGAAATGGAAGAAATCAGAGTAACGCGATCGCGTGCCTGACGCGACCGCGTGGATTGGAAAAGCACAAGTGACGCGAAAGCATGGACGACGCGAAAGCGTGGACGACGCGAACGCGTGGCAAGGAAAAACGCGAATGACGCGTCCGCATGGATGAAGCGATCGCGTGACGTGCGCGATCTGCAGAATTAAAAAAGTCACTGGCAGAGATTCTGGGCCGCATTTCAACCCAGTTTTCGGCCCAGAAACACGGATTAAAGTCAGGGAACTTGCAGAGACTCACCATGCTTTGATAATTCACTTTCCATGATTTAGATCTAGTTTTGAGAGAGGTTCTCTCCTCTCTCTCTCTTTAGGATTAGGATTTAGGATTTAGGACTTCTCTTAGTTTTAGGAGTGACTCTCAATCCCAGGTTCAATGTTCTTTTACTCTATGTTATTTCTTATTTTCAGTCATTTGAATGCTTGCTTGTATTAGTTATGTTGCCTATTTGGCCTATGCCACTTTCATAATGATTTTCTTATTTAATGATATTTGAGGTATTTCAGTTTAATATTGCTTTATTCACTTATGCCATTGATTCTTCCCAATCTGAAGACGATTTTATTCCAGTAAATTTAATTTTCTTCCTTTTGGTCTTGGTTAAGAAATCAGTAACTCAAGAGTTATCTTAGCTCAAGATAATTGATAACTGTTATCTTTGCTAATTGAACTGAACTTCAATAATCCCAACCTTTTCTTAGGAAATAAATAGGATTCGAAGGTCTAACTAATTAGTCCCTTGACTTTCCTTTGCTCTGGCAAAGGTCAACTAAGTGGAATTAAGATTCAACTTTCATTATTATTTTTAAGAATAACAAAGTCTGGGCTTCCAATTTCTCATAACTTGCCAAAAGTTTGCTTTACAGTATTTATTTATTCTAATTGCTATTTAAATTAATTGCCATATTCACTCCTCATTCTTAAAACCCCCAATTTACAAACTCATAACCAATAATAAGAACATACCTCCCTGCAATTCTTTGAGAAGACGACCTGAGGTTTAAATACTTCGGTTATCAATTTATTTAGGGGTTTGTTACTTGTGACAACCAAAAAGTTTGTATGAAAGGACTTTTGTTGGTTTAGAAGCTATACTTGCAACGGGAATTTATTCTGAATTCTAGACCACGCAAAAGTTCTCTCATCAAAATGGCACCGTTGCCGGGGAATTGCAAACGTGTGCCTTATTATTGATTATTGTAAATATTTTTCAAAAAAAAATTTATAATAAATTTTCTTTTGCTTGTGTATTTGTTTTCTCTCTTCCCTCTTATTTCTGATAACTATTATGAATTCTCACCCCTCTCGCTTTGAGTTTGGTTCTAATTTTGTTGCAAGGAATGGAAGCTATAACAGGACTATGCATCAAGGTCTAAGCAATCAAAGATGGATGGAGCCACAAGGATCCAATCAACCCTTTAGGCAACAACACCATCCTAGATACCATGGACAAAGACCATTTTACAATGCATGTCCAACTGATAGATTCGGTGGACCGCCTTGTAGCTACCAACAAGCCCCACCCTGTGCTCAGAGACCATCCTTTCAACACAACCTCAATCCACCATACTCACAAGCTTCTTTTCACCATTCACTACCACATGATCCTTATCCACCCCAACGCCAATCCAATTACTCCCACGAACCACCACTCCCTTATGCACTATGTCCATATCCATCAAGCCAAGAATCACAGGTTCGCTTCGAGGAATCAGTAAACCAGTTCAATGCAACCCTTCATGAACTGGAGCGAGCAATAAATCAATTATCTTCCAAACGTTCAGACACTCAACAGACTCCCATGGCTTCATGTGGAGAATCTAATGAAGAATGTATTGTGAAGAAGACACAAGAAACTCCAGTGAACAGCATAGAGCATAACTTCGTACTGGAACAATTAGTAGAAGCTGTCGTGGTAGAAGAAGAAGAGTTGGTTGAAGATTTAGGAGATGCAGAACCACCACCTGAATCCAGAGTTGTGGGGAATTCCGTCAAGGAGGTTACAATTGATGCTTAAGAGGATTTTGCACCGCCTCCAATGCAAATATCTTATGAAGAACTAGACGGAATAACCCAGGACGTAGGTTTCCTTGATGATGATGATCACGAGTTCTGTTCTCTTAGTGACGAACTTGCATCCGCAAGTGATTTCTTTGAGACAGAAGAATCTTCTCCGAGTGAATATGAAGATGATGTTGAGGTAGATCTTTCTCAACCTCCAATATATGACTTGAGCGATGATGAGGGAGAAATTGAAGACTCTGATCAAGATATGGTTGAAGTGGAAGAATTCACAGAAGATTATAAGGGAGTAGAACTTACAGAACCACTGGAAACACCTATCCTAAGGCCATTACCGCCCAACACAAACTACAAGCAGGTAAAATCCTTGCCTTTTATCTTCAATCTTCCACTTGAATATGGTTTGCTTGAAACAGATGGCCAGCTTAGAGCTCTCTGCGGCTTTAAGAGTAAAAGGGAAATGGCTCGTACTCAGAGCGGGTGCACAAGGTTCAATAAGGTTCCATGCTTCAACTTGAAGTGCAAGGATTGGTATCATGCTCAATTGAATGGATCACGGAGAACGTTTGATCACCGTGGTGAGAATCTACTTTTTAAACCGTCCGGATGGAAACATGTAGATCAAGACGGAGGCGGATTTAAAAGCAAAGCTTGGGATCATGGATTCTATGCTGACATTCTCTATTTTATGGTTTATATTGTATTAAATTGAGTGGTTTTATCAAGCTTTTCACCCACTTATTCATATGATTTGGATGATTTCACAATTCCTTCCTAGTTTAGTTCTATGATTGAAAACATGCTTCTTTGGTCTTAATTTAGCTAATCTTAATCCTCTCCTATTACCATTCGATGCCTTGATCTGTGTGTTAAGTGTTTCAGGTTTCATAGGACAGGAATGGCTTAGAGAATAAAGAAGAAGCGTGCAAAAATGGAAGGAACACAGGGAATTGGAGAGATGACCAGCGAGAAGTCACGCGGTCGCATGGCTCACGCGACCGCGTGAAATGGAAGAAATCAGAGTAACGCGATCTTGTGCCTGATGCGACCGCGCGGATTGGAAAAGCACAAGTGACGTGGAAGCGTGGACGACGCAAACTCGTGGCAGGGAAAAAAGCGAATGACACGTCCGCATGGATGACGCGATCGCGTGACGTGCGCGATCTGCAGAATTACAAAAGTCGCTGGCAGAGATTCTGGGCCGCATTTCAACCCAGTTTTTGGCCCAGAAATACAGATTAAAGTCAGGGAACTTGAAGAGACTCACCATGCTTTGATAATTCACTTTCTATGATTTAGATATAGTTTTGAGAGAGGTTCTCTCCTCTCTTTCTTTAGGATTAGGATTTAGGATTTAGGACTTCTCTTAGTTTTAGGAGTGACTCTCAATCCCAGGTTCAATGTTCTTTTACTCTATGTTATTTCTAATTTTCAAACATTTGAATGCTTGCTTGTATTAGCTATGTTGCCTATTTGGCCTATGCCACTTTCATGATGATTTTCTTATTTAATGATATTTGAGGTATTTCAGTTTAATATTGCTTTATTCACTTATGCCATTGATTCTTCCCAATCTGAAGATGCTTTTATTCCAGTAAATTTAATTTCCTTCTTTTTGGTCCTGGTTAAGAAATCAGTAACTCAGGAGTTATCTTAGCTCAAGATAATTGATAACTGTTATCTTTGCTAATTGAACTGAACTTCAATAATCCCAACCTTTTCTTAGGAAATAAATAGGATTCGAAGGTCTAACTAATTAGTCCCTTGACTTTCCTTTGCTCTAGCAAGCTCCACTCCCTTGTGTTCTTTTTTAACAAGTTCCACTTCTTTGCAAGCTTCTTCAATTTCGACCTCTTCCACTTGGTAGCTTTCTTTCAATTCGATCTCTTCTTCATTGCTTACTAAGGGCGTGGGAGGTTGTGCCCCTTCTTCTTTAATCTCCATCTCTTGATCAGCCTCTTCAAATTCTTCAACCATGATATGTCTTGGAGGTTGTACACCCTCTGTAACATCAAATTCAAATTCCTTAGAAGGAGGCTCTATGACTTGAGGTTCCCATGGAGGTTCTGCATCTCCTAAGTCTTCAACCACTTCCTCTTTGATAATTTCGGCTTTCTCCACTTTCTCTAATACAAAATCAACCTCCTCCTTGATGTCACTTAGTGTAGAGTTGTCCTCAATGATGGCGCTTCCATCTTGTTTAACCCTCACTAATTCGTCAACTACTTCATTTTCAAAGGTCTCTCCTACCTCCACCTTTTGGGCCTCTTCTTGCTTCTCTTAAAGTATGTGTGCGCGAAACCGATCCATTACGTCCCTAAGACAATCCCTTCTCTCTTGTTCCATGCTAATAGCATAATTGGGATCATCTTTCTCTTGGATTGATGGATACCTACGGGATATAAGGGCTTGGAGAGTAGAGGTGAGACCAATGAGAGTAGAGGTAAGTGTGGTTTGAAGCTCTCTTTGGCCTTGGTGAATAACATTAAAGGTATCATTTGTGGGAGCTTGGGGTGGATAGGAGGGTTCATTTGTTGGGAGAAAGGGCTCATGATAGGAAGGTGGTTCATCTTGATATGGATATGCAAATGGTGTATATTGAGGTGGTGGTTCTTGGGTGTAATTGTATTGGAATGTGGGTGGTTCTATGTATGGTTCATAAGGTGGTTGGGTAGGCGGATATGGATTGGGGTCATATGGAGGCTGGTGCATGAAATTGTGATCTCAATGGCGCCAACAACTTGGTACGCACAATTGTAATCTCAACTCTTTTTCACAACTTCGCACAACTAACCAGCAAGTGCACTGGGTCGTCCAAGTAATAAACCCTACGTGAGTAAGGGTCGATCCCACGGAGATCGTCGGCTTGAAGCAAGCTATGGTCATCTTATCAATCTCAGTCAGGCAGATTCAAATGGTTATGGAGTTTTGATAATTAAAAGATAAATAAAACATAAAATAAAGATAGAGATACTTATGTAATTCATTCAATCATTCATACTCCTTTCCATGGCAAGCTGTATGTTGGGGATCACTGTTGTCAATGGCTACCTCCCGTCCTCTCAGTGAAAATGGTCCTCTACGGTTTTTGTACGGCTAATCAACTGTCGGATTTCTTGTCTCGGATGAAAAATACCAGGCACAGATACCGCATGGCTAATCAGCTGTTTGTTCTCGATCGTGACGGAATAAGATCAAATGATCCTTTTGTGTCTGTCACTACGCCCCATGGTGCACAAAATTGTGATCAATACTTTTCACAACTCAATTAATCCCCGGTGATGAACCCAAAAACTTGGTGTTCACTACCATGGCATAAACACAACTTCGCACAACTAACCAGCAAGTGTACTGGGTCGTCCAAGTAATAAACCTTACGCGAGTAAGGGTCGATCCCACAGAGATTGTTGGTATGAAGCAAGCTATGGTCACCTTGTAAATCTTAGTCAGGCAAACTCAAATGGATATGGATGATATACGAATAAAACATATAGATAAAGATAGAGATACTTATGTAATTCGTTGGTGGGAATTTCAGATAAGCGCATGAAGATGCTGTGTCCCTTCCGTCTCTCTGCTTTCCTACTGTCTTCATCCAATCCTTCTTACTCCT
>NC_029778.3:47763208-47764950 GCF_000817695.3 Arachis duranensis
AAAAACAGAAGAATAAAGAACAAGGAAATTAAGGAACGGGTCCACCTTAGTGATGGCGGCTCTTTCTTCCTCTTGAAGATCCTATGGAGTGCTTGAGCTCCTCAATGTCTCTTCCTTGTCTTTGTTGCTCCTCTCTCATGATTCTTTGATCTTCTCTAATTTCATGGAGGAGGACGGAGTGTTCTTGGTGCTGCACCCTTAGTTGTCCCATGTTGGAACCCAATTCTCCTAGGGAGGTATTTAGTTGCTCCCAATAGTTTTGTGGAGGAAAGTGCATCCCTTGAGGAATCTCAGGGATCTCATGATGAGTGGGGTCTCTTGTGTGCTCCATCCTCTTCTTAGTGATGGGCTTGTCCTCATCAATGGGAATGTCTCCCTCTATGTCAACTCCAACTGAATAACAGAGGTGACAAATGAGATGGGGAAAAGCTAACCTTGCCAAGGTAGAGGACTTGTTCGCCACCTTATAAAGTTCTTGAGCTATAACCTCATGAACTTCTATTTCTTCTCCAATCATGATGCTATGGATCATGATAGCCCGGTCTATAGTAACTTCGGACCGGTTGCTAGTGGGAATGATTGAGCGTTGGATGAACTCCAACCATCCTCTAGCCACGGGTTTGAGGTCGTGCCTTCTCAATTAAACCGGCTTTCCTCTTGAATCTCTCTTCCATTGGGCGCCCTCTTCACAAATGTCTGTGAGAACTTGGTCCAACCTTTAATCAAAGTTGACCCTTCTAGTGTAAGGATGTTCATCTCCTTGCATCATGGGCAAGTTGAATGCTAACCTCACATTTTCCGGACTAAAAACTAAGTATTTCCCCCGAACCATAGTAAGCCAATTCTTTGGATCCGGGTTCATACTTTGATCATGGTTCTTGGTGATCCATGCATTGGCATAGAACTCTTGAACCATTAAGATTCCGACTTGTTGAATGGGGTTGGTAAGAACTTCCCAACCTCTTCTTCGGATCTCATGTCGGATCTCCGGATATTCACTCTTTTTGAGTGAAAAAGGGACCTCGGGGATCACCTTCTTCAAGGCCACAACTTCATAGAAGTGGTCTTGATGCACCCTTGAGATGAATCTCTCCATCTCCCATGACTCGGAGGTGGAAGCTTTTGCCTTCCCTTTCCTCTTTCTAGAGGTTTCTCCGGCCTTGGATGCCATAAATGGTTATGGAAAAACAAAAAGCAATGCTTTTACCACACCAAACTTAAAAGGTTTGCTCGTCCTCGAGCTAAAGAAGCAAGAAGAGAGTAGAAGAAGAAGAAATGAGAGAGAAGGGAATGGCTTTGTGTTCGGCCAAAAAGGGGGAGAAGTGGTGTTTTGGTTGTGTGAAAATGAAGGAGTGAAGATGGGTTTATATAGGAGTGGGGAGAGGGTAGGGTTCGGTCATGTATGGGTGGGTTTGGGTGGGAAAGTAGTTTGAATTTGAATGGTGAGGTAGGTGGGGTTTTATGAAGGATGGATGTGAGTGGTGAAGAAGAGAGAGAGTGGTGGGGGAGGTGGGGATCCTGTGGGGTCCACAGATCCTGAAGTGTCAAGGAAAAGTCATCCCTGCACCAAATGGCAAGCAAAATCTCGTTTTGTGCCAATTCTGGCATCAAACGCCGGGCTGGTGCCCATTTTTGGTGTTTAACGCCAGCTTCTTGCCCTTTTCTGGCGTTTAACGCCAGTCTGGTGCCCCTTTCTGGCGTTAAACGCCCAGAATGGTGCCAGACTGGGCGTTAAACGCCCA
>NC_029778.3:47770203-47771255 GCF_000817695.3 Arachis duranensis
AGGTGGGGTTTTATGAAGGATGGATGTGAGTGGTGAAGAGAAAGATGGGATTTGATAGGTGAAGGGTTTTTTTGGGGAAGAGGTGTTGAGGTGATTGGTGAATGGGTGAAGAAGAAGAGAGAGTGGTAGGGTAGGTGGGGATCCTGTGGGGTCCACAGATCCTGAGGTGTCAAGGAGAAGTCATCCCTGCACCAAATGGCATGCAAGAATGCGTTTTTAGCCAATTCTGGCGTTAAACACCGGGCTGGTGCCCATTTCTGGCGTTTAACGCCAGCTTCTTACTTTTTTCTGGCGTTTAACGCCAGTCTGGTGCCCCTTTCTGGTGTTAAACGCACAGATTGGTGCCAGACTGGGCGTTAAACGCCCATCTGCTAGCCTTACTGGCGTTTAAACGCCAGTACGCTCTCCTCCAAGGTGTGCTGTTTTTCTTTTTGTTTTTCATTCTGTTTTTGCTTTTTCAATTGATTTTGTGACTTCTCATGATCATCAACCTACAAAAAACATAAAATAACAAAAGAGAAAAGATAAAATATAACATTAGGTTGCTTTCCAACAAGCGCTTCTTTAATGTCAATAGCTTGACAGAGGACTCTCATGGAGCCTTAGAAATGCTCAGAGCAAAGTTGGAACCTCCCAACACCAAACTTAGAGTTTGAATGTGGGGGTTCAACACCAAACTTAGAGTTTGGTTGTGGCCTCCCAACACCAAACTTAGAGTTTGACTGTGGGGGCTCTGTGTGGCTCTGTTTTGAGAGGAGCTCTTCATGCTTCCTCTCCATGGTGACAGAGGGATATCCTTGAGCCTTAAACACAAAGGATTCTTCATTCACTTGAATGATCAACTCTCCTCAATCAACATCAATCACAGCCTTTGCTGTGGCTAGGAAGGGTCTGCCAAGGATGATGGATTCATCCATGCACTTCCCAGTCTCTAGGACTATGAAATCAGTAGGGATGTAATGGTCTTCAACTTTTACCAGAACATCCTCTACAAGTCCATAAGCCTGTTTTCTTGAGTTGTCTGCCATCTCTAGTGAGATCCTTGCAGCTTG
>NC_029778.3:47772519-47774684 GCF_000817695.3 Arachis duranensis
TTTTCGCTTCAAGGTCCTTTCAGGTTCAGGATCAGCCTCAACAAGAATGCTTTTGTCTTTGCTCCTGCTCATTTGAAAGAGAAGAGAACAAGAAACTATGGAATCCTCTATGTCACAGTATAGAGATTCCTTGAGGTGTCAGAGAAAAAGAAAAAATAGAAGACAGAAGTAGAAAATTTGAACTTATCAAAGAAGATGGAGTTCGAATTTTGCATTAAGGAATAGTGTTAGTCCATAAATAGAAGGATTTGAAAAGAAGGGAAGCAATTTTTGAAAATGAAGTGAAGGATTTTGAAAACATTTTGAAAAACACTAATTGATTTTCGAAAATAAAAGTGGGAAAGAAGTAAAGTGATTTTTGAAAAAGATTTTGAAATTAGAAATAAAAAAGATTTGATTGAAAGTTATTTTAAAAAAAGATGTGGTTAAGAAGATATGATTGATTTTAAGAAGATGTGATTGAGAAGATATGATTTGAAAAATATTTTAAGAAGATTTGATTTTGAAAATTAATGACTTGGCTATCAAGAAAAGATATGATTCAAACATTAAACCTTTCTCAACAGAAAAGGCAACATACTTGAAATGTTGAATCAAATCATTAATTGATAGAAAGTATCTTTGAAAAAGGAAAGAAATTGAATTTGAAAAAGATTTGATTGAAAAAAAAGATTTGATTTTGAAAAACTTTGAAAATCTGAAAAAAAAATTGCATTGAAAACAGAATCTTCCCTCTGGTGCCATCCTGGCGTTAAACCCCCAGAATGGTGCACATTCTGGCGTTTAACGCCCAAAACTCTACCCTTTTGGGCGTTAAACGCCCAACCAGGTACCCTGGCTGGCGTTTAAACGCCAGTCTGTCCTTCTTCACTGGGCGTTTTGAACGCCCAACTTTTTCTGTGCAAGTCCTCTGTTGTATGTTCTGAATCTTCAATTCTCTGTATTATTGACTTGAAAAGACACAAATTAAAAATATTTTTGGATTTTTTTATAATAAGGAATAATCAAAATGCAACTAAAATCAAATAATAATGCATGCAAGACACCAAACTTAGCAGTTTGTATACTACTGACACTAATGAGAATGTATATGAGACACATAAACACTCAAGTCAAGAGAATTCAAAGATCAGAGTAAGAAATCATCAAGAATTACTTGAAGATCCTTAAGACACATGAATGAATGTATGCAATTGACACCAAACTTAAAATGAGACTCTAGACTCAAACAAGAAAATTTTTTTTTTTTGGATTTTATGATTTTGTAATTTAATTTTTTTTTGTGCTTTTTCGAAAGTTAAGTGGAAAAAGGTATCAAAATTCTTAATGAGAACTCCAGGAATCATGCAATGTTTAGTCTAAGACTCCGGTCCAGGAATTAGACATGGCTTCACAGCCAGCCAAGCTTTCAAAGAAAGCTTCAGTCCAAAACACTAGACATGGCCAAAGGCCAGCCAAGCTTTAGCAGATCAGTGCTCCAACAGCAAGATTGATAGAAATCAACAAGCTCTTGTGATGATAAGTTGAAACCTCGGTCCAATGAAATTAGACATGGCTTCACAGCCAGCCAGACTTCAACAAATCATCATGAAACTCTAGAATTCATCTTCAAGAATTCTGAAGAAAAAAAATACCTAATCTAAGCAACAAGATGAACTGTCAGTTGTCCAAACTCAACAAACCCCGGCAACGGCGCCAAAAACTTGGTAGCGCGAAATTGTGATCAATACTTTTCACAACTCAAATAATCCTCGGTGATGAAACTAAAAACTTGGTGTTCAATACCACGGCATAAACACAACTTCGCACAACTAACCAGCAAGTGTACTGGGTCGTCCAAGTAATAAACCTTACGCGAGTAAGGGTCGATCCCACAGAGATTGTTGGTATGAAGCAAGCTATCGTCACCTTGCAAATCTCAGTCAGGCAAACTCAAATGGATATGGATGATATACGAATAAAACATAAAGATAAAGATAGAGATACTTATGTAATTCGTTGGTGGGAATTTCAGATAAGCGCATGAAGATGCTGTGTCCCTTCCGTCTCTCTGCTTTCCTACTGTCTTCATCCAATCCTTCTTACTCCTTTCCATGGCAAGCTTATGCAAGGGTTTCACCGTTGTCAGTGGCTACCTCCCATCCTCTCAGTGGAAATGTTCAACG
>NC_029778.3:47774845-47775084 GCF_000817695.3 Arachis duranensis
TCTGTCACTAATGCCCAGCCTTCAGGAGTTTGAAGCTTGTCACAGTCATTCAATCATTGAATCCTATTCAGAATACCACAGACAATGTTAGACCTTCCTGATTCTCTTGAATGCCGCCATCAGTTCTAGCCTATACCACGAAGACTCTGATCTCACGGAATGGCTGGCTCGGTTGTCAGGCGAGCACTCGGTTGTCAGGCGATCAACCATGCATCGTGTATCAGGAATCCAAGAGATAT
>NC_029778.3:47775194-47775855 GCF_000817695.3 Arachis duranensis
AAGTGATATCTTAGAACAAGAACAAGCGGAATTGAATAGAAGAACAATAGTAATTGCATTAATACTCGAGGTACAGCAGAGCTCCACACCTTAATCTATGGTGTGTAGAAACTCCACCATTGAAAATACATAAGAACAGGGTCTAGGCATGGCCGAATGGCCAGCCTCCCAATGATCTAAGAACTAGATGTCCGAAGATGATAAATACAATAGTAAAAGGTCCTACTTATAGAGAACTAGTAGCCTAGGGTTTACAGAGATGAGTAAATGACATAAAAATCCACTTCCGGGCCCACTTGGTGTGTGCTTGGGTTGAGCATTGAAGCATTTTCGTGTAGAGACTCTTCTTGGAGTTAAATGCCAGCTTTTATGCCAGTTTGGGCGTTTAACTCCCATTTTGGTGCCAGTTCCGGCGTTTAACGCTAGGAATTCTGAGGGTGACTTTGAACGCCGGTTTGGACCATTAAATCTTGGGCAAAGTATAGACTATCATATATTGCTGGAAAGCCCAGGATGTCTACTTTCCAACGCCGTTGAGAGCGCGCCAATTGGGCTTTTGTAGCTCCAGAAAATCCACTTCTAGTGTAGGGAGGTCAGAATCCAACAGCATCTGCAGTCCTTTTTAGTCTCTGAATCAGATTTTTGCTCAGGTCCCTCAATT
>NC_029778.3:47775980-47785903 GCF_000817695.3 Arachis duranensis
AGTCGCGAGTTTGAAGCTCGTCATAGTCATCCCTTCCCAGATCCTACTCGGCATACCACAGACAAGGTTTAGACTTTCCAGATCTCAGGAATGCTGGCAAATATTTCTAGCCTATACCACGAAGATTCTAATATCAGATTCAGATGCCCCATTGTCAGAGGGGAGTCGATGTGAATCGTTGATTAGAGACCCAAGAGATATACACTCAAGCTATTACAGATTAAACAGAAGTGGTTGTTAGGCAAAAGTTCATGAGTGAGAATGGTGACGAGTGTCACGAATCATTACATTCATCAGGTTGAAGTGCGAGTGAATATCTTAGAATAAGAATAAGCTTGAATTGAATAGAAGAACAATAGTACTTTGCATTAATACTCGAGGAACAGCAGAGCTCCACACCTTAATCTATTGTGTGTAGAAACTCCACCGTTGAAAATACATAAGTGATAATGGTGTTCATTGGCTTCGGCCCTAGAGAGGGAACCAGAATAACCAAGACGACTAATACAATAGAAAAAAGTTCTATTTATAATCAACTAGTAACTAGGGGTTACAGAAATAAGTAAATGATGCAGAAATCCACTTCCGGACCCACTTGGTGTGTGCTTGGGCTGAGTATTGAAGCTTTCATGTGTAGAGACTTTTCTTGGAGTTAAACGCCAGTTTTTATGCCAGTTTGGGCGTTTAACTGCAGCTTCTATCCTGTTTTTAGCGTTTAACGCCAGAATAGGGCAGGAAGTTGGCGTTTGAACGCCAATTTGCATCGTCAAAACTCGGGTAAAGTATAAACTATTAAATATTGCTGGAAAGCCCAGGATGTCTACTTTCCAATGCAATTAAGAGCACACCATTTTGGTTTCTGTAGCTTCAAAAAATCCATTTCGAGTGCAAGGAGGTCAGAATCTAACAGCATCAGCAGTCCTTTTTCAGCCTCTGAATCAGATTTTTGCTCAGGTCCCTCAATTTCAGCCAGAAAATACCTAAAATCATAGAAAAATGCAAAAACTCATAGTAAAGTCAAGAAATGTGAATTTTTCTTAAAAACTAATAAAAATATACTAAAAAGTAACTAAATCATACTAAAAACTACCTAAAAATAATGCCAAAAAGTGTATAAATTATTCGCTCATCACAACACCAAACTTAAATTGTTGCTTGTACCCAAGCAACTGAAAACAAAATAGGATAAAAAGAAGATAATATACAATGAATCTCACAATATCGTTGAAACTTAGTCCTAATTAGATGAGCGGGGCTAGTAGCTTTTTGCTTCTGAACAGTTTTGGCATCTCACTTTATCCTTTGAAATTCAGAATGATTGGCATCTATAGGAACTCAAAATTTTAGATAGTGTTATTAATTCTCCTAGTTCAGTATGTTGATTCTTGAACACAGCTTCTTTATGAGTCTTGGCCGTGGCCCTAAACACTTTGTTTTCCAGTATTACCACCAGATACATAAATGCCACAGACACATAACTGGGTGAACCTTTTCAGATTGTGACTTAGCTTTGCTAAAGTCCCCAATTAGAGGTGTCCAGAGTTCTTAAGCACACTCTTTTTGCTTTGGATCACGACTTTAACCACTCAATCTCAAGCTTTTCACTTGGACCTTCATGCCATAAGCACATGGTTAGGGACAGCTTGATTTAGCCACTTAGGCCAGGATTTTATTCCTTTGGGCCCTCCTATCCATTAATGCTAAAAGCCTTGGATCCTCTTTACCCTTGTCTTTTGGTTTAAAGGGCTATTAGCTTTTTCTGCTTGTTTTTTTCTTTTTCTTTCTTTCTCTCTTTTTTTCGCCATTTTTTTCGCTACCTTTTTTTCACTGCTTTTTCTTGCCTCAAGAATCAATTTCATGATATTTCAGATTATCAATAACATTTCTCTTTGTTCATCATTCTTTCAAGAGCCAACAATTTTAACATTCATAAACTTCAAACTCAAAACTTGACTCTAGACTCAAACTCAAAACTCAAAACTTGACTCTAGACTCAAAATTAAAACATGCAATTGACACCAAACTCAAAACTTGACTCTAGACTCAAACAAGAAACACATTTTTTTTTGTTTTTATGATTTTATTAATTTTTTTGGATTTTTTGAAAATTAATTTTGAAAAACGAAAAAGAAGAAAAATTTTGAAAGATTTTTGAAAACAAAATGAAGGTTGAAATAAGAAGAAAATTACCTAATCTGGGCAACAAGATGAACCGTCAGTTGTCCAAACTCGAACAATCCTCGACAACGGCGCCAAAAACTTGGTGCAAGAAATTGTGATCTCAGTGGCGTCAACAAGTTGGTACGCACGATTGTAATCTCAACTCTTTTTCACAACTTCACACAACTAACCAGCAAGTGCACTGGGTCGTCCAAGTTATAAACCTTACGTGAGTAAGGGTTGATCCCACGGAGATTGTCAGCTTGAAGCAAGATATGGTCATCTTGTAAATCTCAGTCAGGCGGATTCAAATGGTTATGGAGTTTTGATAATTAAAAGATAAATAAAACATAAAATAAAGATAGAGATACTTATGTAATTCATTGGTGGGAATTTCAGATAAGCGTGTGGAGATGCTGATGCACGGGAACTTGTCTCTCAACAAATTTCCCTTCGGTAAGTATACCGAACTGTCATCAAGTAAAAACTCACAATAGAGTGAGGTCGAATCCCATAGAGATTGATTGGTCAAGCAACTTTAATTGGAGGAAAGTTCTAGTTGAGCTAAGCAGAAATTGAGTTGAGAATTGCAGAAAATTAAATGGCGGGAAAGTAAATTGCAGAATCTTAAATGGGGATTTGAGGAGATGAACATGAAAATAAATGGCAGAAAGTAAAGAGAATGGGTAAGATTAGAAATGGGGGATTCATTGGGCTTAGGAGATGTTGCATTCTCCGGATCAAGTTCATTCTCATCTATTCCTCAATCAATGCATTCATTGATTTCATTGGCAATCTTAAGTGATTAGATCCCAATTTCTTGGAAACCCAATCTCTCTAAGCTTGAACAATTGCCCAATTCCTTGATTTAATTGCTCATGGGAAGAGATGAAGTATGGTCACTGATTATACCACATGTATTTCCAAATCAAAGTGTTGGGAGGATTCTATGTCACTATATCCGTCCAAACTCCAATTTGGTCCAACATGAGAAAGCATTTTTAGAAAGATCTCTTCATCCCTTTTTCCAAGGCTTAGAGAAGATCCAATTATGGAGAGTTTCTTTTCCAAGACAACTAACCAATTGATTTAGGATCGAAAGCTTTCTAGCAAATCAAGAGAAAAGAAAGAAGAAGAAGAATGAAAACTATGATTGATCCATCAAATTACAACAGAGCTCCCTAACCCAATGAAAAGGAGTTTAGTTGTTCATAGCTCTAGAAATCGAATATGATAGAAAAGAGTACATTCTAAAGAAAACTAGAAATTGCAAAAAAGTGAATATACAGAGTGTAGTTCTCCAAAATGCCAAGCTTTTCTTCTAGTTCAAAATTACTCCTATATATATACTACTCTTCGTGATCTTCTAGTCAGCTCTTCAAGTCTTGGATATGGGCCTTTGATCTTGAGTTGAAGCAGTTACAATCTTCAGTGGGCTCAGCTTTGCTTGCAGAAAAAGTGTGAGTCAGGCATGGGTGGACATTAGTTAGGACGTTAGTGGTGTTAACGTTAAGTGAAAATGTGGGCTCGAGAACGTTAGTGACGATCACCTTTTGCACTAACGCTTCGAACCAAAATGATCCACGTTAACTTCAACGTTAGTGGCACTAACGTGACCACCAACGTTGCCTCTTAGTCCTTCACAGACGTTATTGGCATTCACCTTTACCAATAACTTTGCTTCTCAATCTTTCGCAAATGTGATTGGCATTCACCTTTACCAATTGCATTGCTCTTTGCTTCTTTTCCCCATGTTAGTGATCCGCGTTAGTGTAACTAACGTGGCCCTTAACGTAGGCATGCCCAAGCTTCAAGAGCATTACTGACACTTACCTTTGTCACTAACGCTTCAAACTCCCTTTCTTTCAGCGTTAGTGCCTCACGTTAATGCAATTAATGTGACCACTAACGTGGTGGTGATTGCCATCTCCAACGTTAGTGACAAAAGTGAGTGTCACTAACGTTGGCGATTGCTTTCTCCTCCCACATTAGAGTTCACGTTAATTGGATTAACGTGACTCTTAACGTGGCTAAGTGTGCCCTTTTTGGAACGTTAGTGGTATTCACTTTTACCACTAACGTTGGAGCTCCCCTTTTCCTCCACGTTAGCTACCACATTAATGTAATTAACGTGGCAACTAATGTGGGCTATGATGGCTTCGAAGGCATTATTGGTGATCATGTTTTCCATTAACGCTGCAAGCTTATTCCCATTCCACGTTAATGGTCACGTTAATTAGACTAATGTGGCTGCTAACGTGGCTCTTCCTTGCTTCCTTTTTCCTGAAATCAAGCAAATAAAGTGCATCAAAGCGCTGTTCCAAATCATGAGATCATGCATTATCCATTTTATCATTCAATTCCTGCATAATTCTCATGAAATCATGTAAAGTTCACAATGTTTGCTTGAATCAAGATGTAAGTGTATTTTTATCCAAAACTTGCTTATTTACTAAGAAAATGCATGAAATTACCCTAAAATTGTAAAGAAAAGGTTAGTGAAATTGGCCAAGATGCCCTGGCATGACAACACCAAACTTAAAGCTTGCTTGTCCCTAAGCAAGTAGTGAAGCATAAGAATGATGAATGAAAGAACAAGAGAAACAAGTTCTTATTATAGAAGTCAAATTCTTGGCTTATGGGGTTTCATGCATAGCAACTTAGGTTCATTCCTTTACTAGTTTTCAGGTTCTTATCATGCTCTTGACTACTTGCTTGATTACATCCTATGAGATCCTTATTCATTGATCCCCCCTTCCTTTCCAGGGTTTATTGTCTTCTTAGGCTAAATGCTCTGTGAGGGGGCGACTCTTTAAGATAAGCTTTCAGCTAACACTCCCGAACCAGTTGGTTCAATGTGCTAGGTGTTGAGACACCCCTAAGGACCTACTCCTTCATGTCTCTCTCCCCCATACTTGCACACCATAGGCACATGGTTTGTTATTTTCCTTCTTGAGACCTTGGTGTCCAGCACCTCTTTGGGTTACTAAGTGCTTTGTAGCAACGGTTGCTCTTGATAGTGGACTTTCAGCTGATAATCCCAGGTTAGTTAACCCAAGTTACCAAGTGATAAGGCACCCCTGAGAGCTTATTCATCCAAGCATATCCCTTGCACAGGAGCACCACAGACACATGCCTCAAGATTCAAACCCTTAGTGCCTGGCCTTATTTCGTATTATCTTTCTTTTCCTTTTCAAAATCTTATTGTTCTTTTTCTTCTTATTATTAGGATCTTGTTGTTTGGCTAGTCTCAATAGGATGTGCTTCAAGCATGTGACTTAGAGCATATAGTTGCCTATATACCTTGTTGGTGAACCAACTTAGCTATTCAATTACCATACCTCAAACATTGAGAACTTACTTCACAAGATAAACCCCACTCTTGTTTTTTATAACATTTTCTTTTATTTGACTTAAAGAGCAAGCATACATGTAAGCAAGATGAAAATGAAAGCCAGGGACTTAGACCAACACACATAGACCTAAGCAATGAGATCTTAAAGGCAGAATTGAAAATTTATAAGCTACTATGGAAGCATGTTCTATTTCATACATGATTTTCCTTATTTAAAACTTGAAAAAGATAGAACGAGGAGGGAACTCCACCATCTTTTTCTCATTGGAATGCTCATGTCCCTTTGTTTCCTTTGTCTTGGGATCCTTCTTGATTGCTCGAATCCCCATTTTCTTTGCGCTTCCCGATCAGCTTTTTCCAGAAACCAGCATCTTCCATCTTCTTCTTCAATGCTTCCTTATGTTGTTTCACCTTCCCCTCCTCTTGTTCTGTTAGGTCTTTGCAAACTGTATCATATATTGGGATGACAGAGTGCAAATTATGCATATGCCCAGCCACATAAGTCTACTTGGCCTGAGTTTTTATGCTAAACTCTTCCCGGTGTAGTTGCCGTCCTTTATTAAGCACGTTGAACTCGTTGAATGCTTTCATCTGAGCTAACTGACGTTGGTTGAGTTCTGAAGGCATTTGTCTTGACGCTCTTACCTTTCAGTTACTTGATTGATGGCTTGGGTGAGCTGGGAGTAATGCTCCTGTTGCTGCTCCATTTGTTGTTCTTGCCACTCCCTTTGTTGATTCATCCAATTAGAGAGCAGTTCTTCTTGATGATCCATCCTTTGTGATTGAACGTGCAGTTGTTGTTCTTGTCCCTCCATATAACTCCTTGCTAGATTCTCAATGGCTCTTTGAATGTGATTCAAGTTTATGTTAGTTGGATCATAGTACTCTTCTTGCTGGTATTCTTCTTGATGAGGTTCTTCTTGTTGAGGTTCTTCTTGTGATGTTCTTTTCCTGATCTGAGTCATTCTTTGTTGTTGAGCGGGTGCCACACAGGTTATACGCTGGAGCGTAACTAACCTCCCAAGGTTTACCCATTTTGGATTATTATCTTCGAATACTACCTTGGCTTTCATACATAGTCTAAGGATGGTACTGGGGTACCAAAGTTGAGCACTCGGATCATTCTTCTCGACTGCATCTTGGATTCCCTCAGCTATAATTTCATGCACATTGATGTCTCCACCCTTTATTAAGCAATGTACCATAGTAGCTCGAGCAATGTTGACCTCAGAAATGTTTGAGGCTGGGAGGATAGATCTCTTCACGAGCTCAAACCATCCCTTGGCTTCTAGGATGAGGTCTCCTCTCCTAATAAACCACAATCTCTTATCCTAATACCTTTCCCAATCAGATCCTATAACACACATATCGTTCACAATTTCTTCAAGTTCATCATTGTCGGGACCATTACTTATTCTTACTTGATAACTGGGCTCATCAAAATGTTGTGATCTCAGCTGAAGAGTCCTAATTATAGCATTGGGGCTGAAGTCCACCTCTGTTCCTCTCACGTAGCTTTTGAAGGTAGGAGCCCTGGTAGTGTCTTCTCTGGCTACATTGGCATAGAACTCCTTGATGAGATTTGCATTTGTCTTTGTTTCTGGGTTCGTGAGCTTTTGCCAACCCCTCTGTTCAATCTTTTCTCTAATCTGTGGACACTCATCATTATTGAATTGGAATGTCAATTCTGGCAATATTTTCTTGTGTTTTATCCGTTCAAATTGGAGCTCATGGAAGGCGGTCTTGAATCTCCCTTCATCGAAAGGAATGCTTTCCACTGGTTCCTTTCCCTTTCGCCTCTTGGAGCTTGATGATGCCGTGAGTAAGAATTGGTATGTGAAGGTGTTGAGAAGTGTGGGTTGATGATGGAAACTGGCCAGGTTAAGATAGGGTGTAGCTTAGAGGATTGTGTTAATGTGTTGAGGGCAGAGGTGTTGGGTGTGTGTTTTGAAAGAAAGAAGAGAGATGGATTGAAAGGATATTTGCATATGGAAGGGTTTAGAGTGGGGGTTCGTTATATAGGAGGATGATGAGATTGAAGGGTGTGGATTGATAGAAAAATCCAATGGTGGACAGTTGGGGTTTGGTATGGAATGAGCACGAGGATCACCACTTTTATGACGTGATTGGTTCGGTCTCCAAGGTGATCCTTCTCCTAACGTTGCATGGCAACACTTCCCAAGGTACTCCCCTTGAAGACAAGTGTGTAGTTCCTTTGGTGGAGTGGCTGAACCCCCTTCCTTTGGTTGTCCCATCAGTTCCCTCCAACATTCCTTTCAATTTCCTTGCAAGACAAAAGAAAAGAGAGATTAGTTTGAATCGTGGCGGAAAAATAGGGATGGGAGGCTAACTACTTTTTTTTTTGCTTTTGACTAACTAAGTGCCATTCATGAATGCAAACCAACCGACCAGCTAAGTGCTCATGCATGCAACGTTGGTGACACCAAACTTAGTTTGTGATCATGTGGTGTAAAAATGATTTGATTAAGGCTCTAAGACTGACATGATATGAATTGTGTTCATGCCCTCTTAGTGTGCCTTGAACACCAAAGTTGTCATTCACTATATACTGCATGTAGAGATTTTTCTAAGTGCTTGTTGGTGCACGAAATCGGAAATCACAATTCTTCACAACTTCGCACAACTAACTCGCAAGTGCACTGGGTCGTCCAAGTAATACCTTACGTGAGTAAGGGTCGAATCCCACAGAGATTATTAGCTTGAAGCAAGCTATGGTTATCCTATAACTCTTAGTCAGGATATAATATCAATAATGATTCTTAGTTTTAATTGTAAAAAGTGAAAGGGCATAAAATAAATAATTGTTACGCAATAATGGAGAATATATTGGAGTTTTGGAGATGCTTTGTCCTCTGAATTCCTGCAACATAATGCTTTTTCACTTTCATACATGCAAGCTCCTTCCATGGCAAGCTGTATGTAGGGCATCACCGTTGCCAAAGGCTACTTCCCATCCTCTCAGTGAAAATTGTCCAAATGCTCTGTCACAGCACGGCTAATCATCTGTTGGTTCTCGATCATGTCAGAATAAGATCCCTTGATCCTTTTGCGTATGTCACTATGCCCAACACTCGCGAGTTTGAAGCTCGTCACAGTCATCCAATCCCAAAATCCTAAACGGAATACCACAAACAAGGTTTAGACTTTCCAGATTCTCAAGGATGCCGCCAATGAATTCTAGCTTATACCACGAAGATTCTGATTAAGGAATCTAACAGATACTCATTCAATCTAATGTAGAACGAAGATGGTTGTCAGGCACACATTCATGGATTGAGGAAGGTGATGAGTGTCACGGATCATCACCTTATTCATAGTGAAGCGCGAATGAACATCTTAGATAGGAACAAGCGTATTTGAATGGAAAACAGAAATAATTGCATTAATTCATCGAGACCCTGCAGAGCTCCTCACCCCCAACAATGGAGTTTAGAGACTCATGCCGTCAAAAGGTATATAATTCAGATCTAAAATGTCATGAGATACAAAATAAGTCTCTAAAAGTTGTTTAAATACTAAACTAGTAGCCTAGGTTTACAGAAAATGAGTAAACTAAGATGAATAGTGCAGAAATCCACTTCTGGGGCCCACTTGGTGTGTTCTGGGGCTGAGACTTAAGCTTCTCACGTGCCTGGGCTGTTTCTGGAGTCGAACGCCTGGTTGTAACCTATTTCTGGCGTTGAACTCCAACTTGCAACCTGTTTCTAGCGCTGAACGCTAGACTGCAACATGGAACTGGCGTTAAACGCCAGTTTACGTCATCTATCTTCGCGCAAATATGGACTATTATATATTTCTGGAAAGCTGGTGGACGAAATTGTGACCACTATTCTTTGAGTTACATTTATCAACTTGGTGCTGTAGTTGCACGTAATTGTAAAATTATAGAAATTGAAATTGGCACGAGTGGACACAACTTCGTTCAACTAACCAGCAAGTGTACTGGGTCGTCCAAGTAATAAACCTTACGTGAGTAAGGGTCGATCCCACAGAGATTGTTGGTATGAAGCAAGCTATGGTCACCTTGTAGATCTCAGTTAGTGATTGGAATCAAAGAGTCAAATGGAATTAAATTGGATAAATAAAATAAATAATAAAAGGGATAGAATACTTATGCAGATTCATTGGTGGGAATTTCAGATAAGCGAATGGAGATATTGTATGCTCAAGGACGCCTGCTATTCTCCTGCTTCAACTCAATCCTTCTTACTCCTTTCCATGGCAAGCTGTGTATAGGGGTTCACCATCAGCGGTGGCTACTTTCAATCCTCTCGGGAAAATGATCCTATGCGGCTGTCACTCGCACGGCTAATCGTCTGGAGGCATCACCCATGGTTGATGGCTACATCCCATCCTCGCAGTGAAAACTAATGCTCACGCACTCTGT
>NC_029778.3:47789096-47789708 GCF_000817695.3 Arachis duranensis
TCTAAGGAGGTGTTGAGTTGCTCCCAATAGTTGTTGGGAGGAAAGTGCATTCCTTGAGGCATCTCAGGAATTTGTTGATGATGAGCTTCCTCATGCACTTCTTGAGGGCCGTGAGGAGCTTCTCTTGCTTGGTCCATCCTTTTCTTGGTGATGGGCTTGTCTTCTTCAATGGAGACATTTCCTTCTCCCATGACTCGGAGGTGGAAGCTTTTGTCTTCCCTTTCTCTTTTCTAGAGGATACTCCGGCCTTAGGTGCCATTGATGGTAATGGAAAAACAAAAAGCTTATGCTTTTACCACACCAAACATAAAATTTTGCTCGCCCTCGAGCAAGAAAGAAAAGAAGGGTAGAAGAAGAAGAAGAGAATATGGGAGAAAGGGGGAGAAGTAGGTTCGGCTATGTGGGAGAAGATGGGGTTGTGTTGTGAAAAATGAAGTAGAAGGGAAGGGTATTTATAGGGAGAGGGAGGGAGGGTATTCGGCCATTTTGGGTGGGAATGGGTGGGAAAGTGAATTTGAATTTTATGAAGGTAGGTGAGGTTTATGGGGAAGAGTGGGTTGATGTGAATGGTGAATGGGGTAATTGGGAAGAGGAATTGAGGTGATTGGTGAA
>NC_029778.3:47791031-47791498 GCF_000817695.3 Arachis duranensis
AAGGACGTCCCAGGAGGTCTTCCTCACTAGGATTTTCGTCCTCCTCCTCCCTTGTGCATTCGGCCACATTGATCACATCAATGGCCTTGCACTCTCCTTTTGGATTCTCTTCTGTATTGCTTGGGAGAATACTGGGAGGAGTTTCAATGACTTTCTTACTCAGCTGGCCCACTTGTGCCTCCAAATTTCTAATGGAGGATCTTATTTCATTCATGAAACTGAAAGTGGCTTTTGACAGATCAGAGACAATATTGGCTAAATTAGAAGTGTTTTGTTCTGAATTCTCTGTCTGTTGCTGAGAAGATGATGGATATGGCTTACTATTGCTTAGCCTATTACGTCCACCATTGTTAAAGCCTTGTTGAGGCTTTTGTTGATCCTTCCAGGAGAAATTTGGATGATTTCTCCATCATGGATTATAGGTGTTTCCATAAGGTTCACCCATGTAATTAACCTCTGCCATGGCA
>NC_029778.3:47793499-47794124 GCF_000817695.3 Arachis duranensis
AAGAAAACATCAAGATCAAACAAGAAGACTTTATCAAGAACAACTTGAAGATCATGAAGAACACTATGAATGAATGAGATTTTCGAAAAATGCAAGAAAAACTTTTAAAAGCATGCAATTGACACCAAACTTAAAAATTAACACAAGACTCAAACAAGAAACACAAAATATTTTTTTGATTTTTATGATTTTCTAAATTTTTTTTTTGTATTTTTATTTTAAATTTTTTTTTTCGAAAAACATTTTTTTTTGAAAAACGAAAAATAAAAGAAAAATTTTTGAAAAAGATTTTTGAAAAGAAAATTACCTAATCTGAGCAACAAGACGAACCGTCAGTTGTCCATACTCGAACAATCCCCGGCAATGGCGCCAAAAACTTGGTGGACGAAATTGTGACCACTATTCTTTGAGTTACATTTATCAACTTGGTGCTGTAGTTGCACGTAATTGTAAAATTATAGAAATTGAAATTGGCACGAGTGGACACAACTTCGTTCAACTAACCAGCAAGTGTACTGGATCGTCCAAGTAATAAACCTTACGTGAGTAAGGGTCGATCCCACAGAGATTGTTGGTATGAAGCAAGCTATGGTCACCTTGCAAATCTCAGTTAGGCAGATTAAAA
>NC_029778.3:47805854-47806380 GCF_000817695.3 Arachis duranensis
ACTTGGCGTTCAACGCCAAGTTACGTCGTTATTCTTCGAATAAAGTATGGACTATTATATATTGCTGGAAAGCCCTGGATGTCTAATTTCCAACGCCGTTAAAAGCGCGCCAATTGGAGTTCTGTAGCTCCAGAAAATCCATTTCGAGTGCAGGGAGGTCAGATTCCAACAGCATCAGCAGTAGATCCTCATAAATGCCGCCATCTATCTAGCTTATACCACGAAGATTCTGTTGGGGAATTTAAGAGATACGCATTCAAGCTCGGTTGCATGTAGAACGGAAGTGGTTGTCAATCACGTGCGTTCATAAGTGAGAATGATAATGATCGTCACTTTCATCATTACACTCATCATGTTCTTGGTTGTGAATGAATATCTTGGAATAAGAATAAGAGAGATTTGAATAAAAGAAAATAGAATTGCATTAATACTTGAGGTACAGCAGAGCTCGACACCCTTAATCTATGGTGTGCAGAAACTCCACCGTTGAAAATACATAAGTAAAGGGTTCAGGCATGGCCGAATG
>NC_029778.3:47810609-47810887 GCF_000817695.3 Arachis duranensis
GTTTTGAGCTGATTTGGAATGCCAGTTTGGGCCATCAAATCTCAGGCAAAGTATAGACTATTATACATTGCTGGAAAGCCCAGGATGTCTACTTTCCAATGACATTGAGAGCGCGCCAATTAGGTTTCTGTAGCTCCAGAAAATTTACTTCGAGTGCAGGGAGGTCAGAATCCAACAACATCTATAGTCCTTTTCAACCTCTGAATCAGATTTTTGCTCAGGTCCCTCAGTTTCAGCCAGAAAATACCTGAAATCACAGAAAAACACACAAACTCATA
>NC_029778.3:47811122-47812421 GCF_000817695.3 Arachis duranensis
GAAAAGAAGAGAATATGCAATGAATTCCAAAAACATCTATGAAGATCAGTATTAATTAGATGAGTGGGGCTTTTAGCTTTTTGCCTCTGAACAGTTTTGGCATCTCATTCTATCCTTTGAAATTCAGAATGATTGGCTTCTATAGGAACTCAGAATCCAAAGAGTGTTATTGATTCTCCTAGTTAAGTATGATGATTCTTGAACACAGCTACTTTATGAGTCTTGGCCGTGGCCCAAAGCACTCTGTCTTCCAGTATTACCACCGGATACATACATGCCACAGACACATAACTGGGTGAACCTTTTCAGATTGTGACTCAGCTTTGCTAGAGTCCCCAATTAGAAGTGTCCACGGTTCTTAAGCACACTCTTTTTTCCTTGGATCACAACTTTATTCTTTTTCTCTCTTTTTTTCGTTTTTCTCCCTTTTTTTGTATTCACTGCTTTTTCTTGCTTCAAGAATCATTTTTATGATTTTTCAGATCCTCAGTAACATGTCTCCTTTTTCATCATTCTTTCAAGAGCCAACATTCATGAACAACAAATTCAAAAGACATATGCACTGTTCAAGCATACATTCAGAAAACAAAAGTATTGCCACCACATCAATATAATTAATCTGTTATAAAATTCAAAATTCATGCAATTCTTCTCTTTTTCAATTAAGAACATTTTTCATTTAAGAAAGGTGATGGATTCATAGGACATTCATAACTTTAAGGCATAGACACTAAGACACTAATGATCATAAGACACAGACATAGATAACATAAGCATGGAAATTCGAAAAAACAGGAAATAAAGAACAAGGAAATTAAAGAACGGGTCCACCTTAGTGATGGCGGCTTGTTCTTTCTCTTGAAGAACTTATGGAGTGCTTGAGCTCCTCAATGTCTCTTCCGTGCCTTTGTTGCTCCTCTCTCATGATTCTTTGATCTTCTCTAATTTCATGGAGGAGGATGGAATGTTCTTGGTGCTCCATCCTTAATTGTCCCATGTTGGAACTCAATTCTCCTAGGGATGTGTTGATTTGCTCCCAATAGTTTTGTGGAGGAAAGTGCATCCCTTGAGGCATCTCAGGGATTTCATGATGAATGAGATCTCTTGTTTGCTCCATCCTTTTCTTAGTGATGGGCTTGTCCTCATCAATGAGGATGTCTCCCTCTATGTCAACTCCAACTGAATAACAGAGGTGTCAAATGAGATGAGAAAAGGCTAACCTTGCCAAGGTAGAGGACTTGTCCGCCACCCTATAAAGTTCTTGGGCTATAACCTCATGAACTTCTACTTCCTCTCCAA
>NC_029778.3:47812514-47818239 GCF_000817695.3 Arachis duranensis
GAATGATTGAGCATTGGATAAACTCCAACCATCCTCTAGCCACGGGCTTGAGGTCATGCCTTCTTAGTTGAACCGGCTTCCCTCTCGAATCTCTCTTCCATTGAGCGCCCTCTTCACAAATTTCTATGAGGACTTGGTCCAACCTTTGATCAAAGTTGACCCTTCTAGTGTAAGGGTGTTCATCTTCTTGCATCATGGGCAAGTGGAATGCCAACCTTTCATTTTCCGGACTAAAATCTAAGTGTTTCCCCCGAACCATTGTGAGATAATTCTTTGGACTCGAGTTCATACTTTGATCATGGTTCCTAGTGATCCATGCATTGGCATAGAACTCTTGAACCATTAAGATTCCGACTTGTTGCATAGGGTTGGTTAAGACTTCCCAACCTCTTCTTCGGATTTCATGTCGGATCTCCGGATACTCATTTTTCTTGAGCTTGAAATTGTGAAAATGAGGTGGTAAAGATGGGTTTATATAGGAGTGGAGAGAGGGGTAAGGTTCGGCTATGTGAGGGTGGGTTTGGGAGGAAAAGTGGTTTGAATTTGAATGGTGAGGTAGGTGGGGTTTTATGAAGGATGGATGTGAATGGTGAAGAGAAAGATGGGATTTTATAGGTGATGGGGTTTTTGGGAAGAGGTGTTGAGGTGATTGGTGAATGGGTGAAGAAGAGAGATAGTGGTGGGGTAGGTGGGGATCCTGTGGGGTCCACAGATCCTGAGGTGTCAAGGAAAAGTCATCCCTGCACCAAGTGGCGAGCAAAAATGCTCTCTATGCCAATTCTGGCGTTAAACGCCGGGATGGTGCCCATTTCTGGCGTTTAACGCCAGCTTCTTGCCCTTTCCTGGCGTTTAACGCCAATCTGGTGCCCCTTTCTGGCGTTAAACACCTAGAATAGTGCCAGACTGGGCGTTAAACGCCCATTTGCTGCCCTTAGTGGCGTTTAAACGCCAGCAAGGTCTTCCTCCAGGGTGTGCTGTTTTTCTTTCTGTTTTTCATTTTATTTTTGCCTTTTCAATTGATTTTGTGACTTCCCATGATCATCAACCTACAGAAAATATAAAATAACAAAGGAAAATTAGATAAATATAACATTGGGTTGCCTCCCAACAAGCGCTTCTTTAATGTCAGTAGCTTGACAGTGGGCTCTCATGGAGCCTCACAAATACACAGAGCAATGTTGGAACCTCCCAACACCAAACTTAGAGTTTGAATGTAGGGGTTCAACACCAAACTTAGAATTTGGTTGTGGCCTCCCAACACCAAACTTAGAGTTTGACTGTGGGGGCTCTGTTTGACTCTGTTTTGAGAGAAGCTCTTCATGCTTCCTCTCCATGGTTACAGAGGGATATCCTTGAGCCTTAAACACAAAGGATTCTTCATTCACTTGAATGATCAATTCTCCTCTGTCCACATCAATCACAGCCTTTGCTGTGGCTAGGAAGGGTCTGCCAAGGATGATGGATTCATCCATGCACTTCCCAGTTTCTAGGACTATGAAATCAGCAGGGATATAATAGTCTTCAATCTTTACCAGAACATCCTCTACAAGCCCATAAGCTTGTTTTCTTGAATTTTCTACCATCTCTAGTGAGATTCTTGCAGCTTGTACCTCAAAGATCCCTAGCTTCTCCATTACAAAGAGAGGCATGAGGTTTATGCTTGACCCTAGGTCACACAAGGCCTTCTTGAAGGTCATGGTGCCTATGGCACAAGGTATTGAGAACTTCCCAGGGTCCTGTCTCTTTTGAGGTAGTTTCTACCTAGACAAGTCATCCAATTCTTTGGTGAGCAAAGGGGGTTCATCCTCCCAAGTCTCATTATCAAATATCTTGTCATTTAGCTTCATGATTGCTCCAAGGTATTTAGCAACTTACTCTTCAGTGACATACTTATCCTCTTCAGAGGAAGAATACTCATCAGAGCTCATGAATGGCAGAAGTAAATCCAATGGAATCTCTATGGTCTCTGTGTGAGCCTCAGATTCCCATTGTTCCTCATTAGGGAACTCATTGGAGGGCAGTGGACGTCCATTGAGGTCTTCCTCAGTGGCGATCACTGCCTCTTCCTCCTCTCCAAGTTTGGCCATGTGGGTCATGTTAATGGCCTTGCATTCTCCTTTTGGATTCTCTTCTGTATTGCTTGGAAGAGTACTAGGAGGGAGTTCAGTAATTTTCTTGCTCAGCTGTCCCAGTTGTGCCTCCAAGTTTCTAATGGAGGACCTTGTTTCAGTTATAAAACTTTGAGTGGTTTTGATTAGATCAGAGACCATGGTTGCTAAGTAAGAGTGGCTCTGCTTAGAATTCTCTGTCTGTTGCTGAGAAGATGATGAAAAAGGCTTGCCATTGCTAAACCTGTTTCTTCCACCATTATTGTTGTTGAAACCTTGTTGAGGTCTCTGTTGATCCTTCCATGAGAGATTTGGATGATTTCTCCATGAAGAATTATATGTGTTTCCATAGGGTTCTCCCATGCAATTCACCTCTTCCATTGAAGGGTTCTCAGGATCATAAGCTTCTTCTTCAGATGAAGCGTCCTTAGTACTACCTGGTGCAGCTTGCATTCTAGACAGACTTTGAGAAATCATATTGACTTGTTGAGTCAATATTTTGTTCTGAGCCAATATGGCATTCAGAGTATCAATCTCAAGAACTCCTTTCTTCTGATTTGTCCCACTGTTCACAGGATTCCTTTCAGAAGTGTACATGAATTTGTTATTTGCAACCATTTCAATTAGTTCTTGAGCTTCTGCAGGCGTCTTCTTCAGATGAAGATATCCTCTAGCAGAGCTATCCAAAGACATCTTGGACAGTTCAAACAGACCATCATAGAAGATACCTATGATGCTCCATTCAGAAAGCATGTCAGAAGGGCACTTTCTGATCAATTGTTTGTATCTTTCCCAAGCTTCATAGAGGAACTCACCTTCCTTCTGTCTGAAGGTTTGGACTTTCACTCTAAGCTTACTCAATTTTTGAGGTGGAAAAAACTTTGCCAAGAAGGCATTGACTAGCTTTTCCCAAGAGTTTAGGCTTTCTTTAGGTTGTGAGTCCAACCATATCCTAGCTCTATCTCTTACAGCAAAAGGGAATAGCATAAGTTTGTAGACCTCAGGGTCAACCCCATTAGTCTTGACAGTGTCACAGATTTGCAAGAACTCAGCTAAAAACTGATGAGGATCTTCCAATGGAAGTCCATAGAACTTGCAATTCTGTTGCATCAGAGAAACTAATTGAGGCTTAAGCTCAAAGTTGTTTGCTCCAATGGCAGGGATACAGATGCTTCTCCCATAGAAGTCGGGAGTAGGTGCAGTAAAGTCACCCAACACCTTCCTTGCATTGTTGGCATTGTTGTTGTTTTTGGCTGCCATGTCTTCTTCTTGTTTGAAGATTTCGGTTAGGTCCTCTACAGAGAGTTATGCCTTATCTTCTCTTAGCTTTCGCTTCAAGGTCCTTTCAGGTTCAGGGTCAGCCTCAACAAGAATGCTTTTTGTCTTTGCTCCTGCTCATATGAAGGAGAAGAAAACAAGAAAATATGGAATCCTCTATGTCACAGTATAAAGATTCCTTGAGGTGTCAGAGGAAAAGAAAAATGGAAGGAAGAGGTAGAAAATTCGAACTTATCAAGGAAAGATGGAGTTCAAATTGTGCATTGAGGAGTAGTGTTAGTCCATAAATAGAAGGATGTGAGAAGAGGGGAAGAAATAAAATAAAAAGATTTTAAAAACATTTTGAAAAACACTAATTGATTTTCGAAAACCAAGAGTGGAAAAGAAATCAAGTGATTTTTGAAAAAGATTTTGAAATTAGAAATCAACAAGATATGATTGAAAACTATTTTAGAAAAAGATGTGAGAAAAATATATGATTGAAAAGATATAGTTTTAAAAAGATATAATTGAGAAGATATGATTTGAAAAAAACAATTTAAAAAAGATTTGATTTTAAAAATTAATGACTTGGCTAACAAGAAAAGATATGATTCAAACATTAAACCTTTCTCAACAGAAAAGGCAACATACTTGAAATGTTGAATCAAATCATTAATTGATAGCAAGTATCTTTGAAAATGGAAAGAAATTGATTTTGAAAAAGATTTGATTGAAAAAATTTGATTTGAAAAGATTTGATTTTGAAATTTGAAAACTTGAAAAAAAAATTTGAATTAAAAACAAAATCTTCCCTCTTGTGCCATCCTGGCGTTAAACACCTAGAATGGTATCCATTCTGGCGTTTAACGCCCAAAACACTACCCTTTTGGGCGTTAAATGCCCAACCAGGCACCCTGGCTGGCGTTTAAATGCCAGTTTTCCTTCTTCCCTGGGCGTTTTGAACGCGCAGCCTTTTTCTGTGTAATTCCTCTGCTGTATGTTCTGAATCTTCAATTCTCTGTATTTTTGGCTTGAAAAGACACAAATTAAAAAATTTTTGGATTTTTAATAATCAAAATGTAACTAAAATCAAATAACAATGCATGCAAGACACCAAACTTAGCAGTTTGTATACCATTGACACTAACAAAATGAGAATGCATATGAAAAACAACAAAACACTCAAGACAAGAGAATTTAAAAATCAGAACAAGGAAATCATCAAGAACAACTTGAAGATTAATGAAGACACATGCATGACTGCAAGAAGAATAGAAACATGCAATTGACACCAAACTTAAAATAAGACACTACACTCAACAAGAAACATAAAATATTTTTTTATTTTTAAGATTTTGTAATTTTTTTGGATTTTTCGAAAATTAAGTGGAAAAGAAAATAAAGATATCAAAATTCTTAATGAGAATTCCAGGAATCATGCAATGTTAGTCTAAAGCTTCAGTCTAAAGGAATTAGACATGGCTAGCCAGGCTTTAGCAGGACATTGCATTCAAGAGCTAAATTGATGAAGATCAATCAGATTTGGTGTTGATGAAAACATCACCTTGAAATACTAGAATTCATTCTTAAAAATTCTGAAAAATACCTAATCTAAGCAACATCATTCTTAAGAACTCTGAAGAAAAATACCTAATCTAAGCAACAAGATGAACCGTCAGTTGTCCATACTCAAACAATCCCCGGCAACGGTGCCAAAAACTTGGTGCACGAAATTGTAATCATCAATGGCGCCATCAACATGGTACGCTCAATTGCAATCTCAACTCTTTATCACAACTTCGCACAACTAACCAGCAAGTGCACTGGGTCGTCCAAGTAATAAACCTTACGTGAGTAAGGGTCGATCCCACGGAGATTGTTGGTATGAAGCAAGCTATGGTCACCTTGTAAATCTTAATCAGGCAGATTCAAATGGTTATGGATGATATACGAATAAGGCATAAAGGTAGAGATACTTATGTAATTCATTGGTGAGAACTTCAGATAAGCGTATGGAGATGCTTTGTCCCTTCCGTCTATCTGCTTTCCTACTGTCTTCATCCAATCCTTCTTACTCCTTTCCATGGCAAGCTGTATGTTGGGCATTATTGTTGTCAATGGCTACAATCCCATCCTCTCAGTGAAAATGTTCAACGCACCCTGTCACGGCACGGCTAATCATCTGTCGGTTCTCAATCAGGTTGGAATAGAATCCATTGATTCTTTTGCGTCTGTCACTAACGCCCAGCCTTCAGGAGTTTAAAACTTGTCATAGTCATTCAATCCTTGAATCCTACTCAAAATACCACAGACAAGGTTTAGACCTTCCGGATTCTCTTGAATGCCGCCATCAATTC
>NC_029778.3:47818448-47843433 GCF_000817695.3 Arachis duranensis
CTGCATTAATACTCGAGGTACAGCAGAGCTCCACACCGTAATCTATGGTGTGTAGAAACTCCACCATTGAAAATACATAAGTGATAATAGTGATCATTGGCTTCGGCCCCAGAGAGGGAACCATAAGAACCAAGATGAAAATACAATAGTAAAAGGTCCTATTTGTAGAGAACTAGTAGCCTAGGGTTTAGAAAGATGAGTAAATGACATAAAAATCCACTTCCGGGCCCACATGGTGTGTACTTGGGCTGAGCATTGAAGCTTTCATGTGTAGAGACTTTTCTTGGAGGTAAACGCCAGCTTTTGTGCCAGTTTGGGCGTTTAACTCCCATTCTTGTGCCAGTTCCGGCGTTTAACGCCGGGCAGTTTTGAGCTGATTTGGAACGCCAGTTTGGGCAATCAAATCTCGGGAAAAGTATGGACTATTATACATTGCTGGAAAGCCCATGATATCTACTTTCCAACGCCGTTGAGAGCGCACCAATTGGGCTTCTGTAGCTCCAGAAAATCTACTTCGAGTGTAAGGAGGTCAGAATCCAACAGCATCTGCAGTCCTTTTCAGTCTCTGAATCAGATTTTTGCTCAGGTCCCTCAATTTCAGCCAGAAAATACCTGAAATCACAGAAAAACACCCAAACTCATAGTAAAGTCCAAAAAAGTGAATTTTAACCAAAAACTAATAAAAATATAATAAAAAGTAACTAAAACATACTAAAAACAATGCCAAAAAACGTATAAATTATCCGCTCATCAGTTACCTCCTAGCAAGCGCTTCTTTATTGTCTTTAGCTGGACTATTATTGAGCTTTAATCAAGTCTCAGTTTTGAGTGTTCTTGCTCAAAATTACTTTCAAGATAATGTTTGACTTTCTGTCCATTAAAATGAACTTTTTGTTAGAATCATTATCTTGAAGCTCCACGTATCCATATGGTGACACACTTGTAATCACATATGGACCTCTCCACCGGGATTTCAATTTCCCGGGAAATAATCTGAGCCTAGAATTAAATAGCAAAACTTTTTGCCCTGGCTCAAAGACTCTGGATGACAGTTTCTTATCATGCCATCTTTTTGCTTTCTCTTTGTAAATTTTTGCATTTTCGAAAGCATTGAGTCTAAATTCCTCTAGCTCATTTAACTGGAGCAATCGTTTTTGTCCAGCTAACTTGGCATCAAGGTTTAGGAATCTGGTTGCTCAATAGGCCTTATGTTCCAGTTCCACTGGCAAGTGATAGGCTTTTCCATACACAAGTTGGTATGGAGAAGTTCCTATAGGAGTCTTGAATGCTGTTCTGTATGCCCACAGAGCATCATCCAAGCTTCTTGCCCAATCCCTTCTACGGTTAATCACAGTTCGTTCCAGAATTCTTTTAAGTTCTCTATTAGAGACATCAGCTTGCCCATTTATTTGTGGATGATATGGAGTAGCTACCCTGTGGCTAACTCTATATCGAACCAAAGCAGAGTAAAGCTGTTTATTGCAGAAATGAGTGCCCCCATCACTGATTAGTACTCTAGGGATACCAAATCTACTGAAGATGTGTTTCTGGAGGAATTTTAGCACTGTCTTAGTATCATGAGTGGGTGTTGCAATAGCTTCAACCCATTTAGATACGTAATCCACTACTACCAGAATATAAGTGTTTGAGTATGATGGTGGGAAAGGCACCATGAAGTCAATACCCCATACATCAAACAACTCAATCTCCAAGATCCCTTGTTGAGGCATGGCATAACTGTGAGGCAGATTGCCAGATCTTTGGCAACTGTCACAATTAAGTACAAACACTCGGGAGTCTTTATAGAGAGTAGGCCAGTAGAAGCCACATTGGAGGACCCTTGTGGCTGTTCGCTCACTTCCAAAATGTCCTCCATACTGTGATCTATGGCAGTGCCAGAGGATCTTCTGTGCTTCTTCTTTAGGCACACATCTATGGATTACTTCGTCTGCACATATCTTGAAGAGATATGGTTCATCCCAAAGATAGTACTTTGCATCCGTGATTAATTTCTTTGATTGCTGCCTACTGTACTCTTTGGGTATGAATCTCACTGCCTTGTAGTTTGCAATGTCTGCGAACCATGGCACTTCCTGGATGGCAAAGAGGTGCTCATCTGGAAAGTTTTTAGAGATCTCAGTAAGAGGGAGGGACGCCCCTTCTACTGGTTCTATTCGGGCCTGGTGATCTGCTTCTTGGTTCTCTGTCCCTTTTCTGTCTCTTATTTCTATATCAAACTCCTACAGAAGCAACACCCATTTGATGAGTCTGGGTTTTAAATCCTGCTTTTTGAGTAGATATTTAAGAGCAGCATGGTCAGTGTACACAATCACTTTTGATCCTACTAAATAAGATCTGAACTTGTCAATGGCGTAAACCATTGCAAGTAACTCTTTTTCTATGGTTGTGTAGTTCTTCTGTGCATCATTTAAAACATGGCTGGCATAGTAAATGATGTGCAAAAGCTTGTCATGCCTTTGTCCCAACACTGCACCAGTGGCATGGTCACTAGCATCACACATCAGTTCAAATGGTATTGTCCAGTCTAGTGCAGAGATGACTGGTGCTGTGACCAGCTTAGCTTTCAGAATCTCAAACGCCTGCAGACACTCCTTATCAAAGATAAATGGCGTATCAGCAGCTAGAAGATTACTCATAGGTTTGGAGATTTTTGAAAAATCTTTTATAAACCTCCTATAGAATCCTGCATGCCCCAAAAAGCTTCTGATTGCCTTAACATTGGCAGGTGGTGGTAATTTTTCAATTACCTCTACCTTAGCTTGATCCACCTCTATTCCCTTGTTCGAAATTTTGTGCCCAAGGGCAATTTCTTCAGTCACCATAAGGTGACATTTTTCCCAGTTTAAAACTAGGTTAATCTCTTGGCACCTCTTTAGAATAAGTGCTAGATGGTCAAGACAGGAGCTGAATGAGTCTCCAAATACTGAAAAGTCATCCATGAAGACTTCCAAAAATTTTTCCACCATATCAGAGAAAATAGAGAGCATGCACCTTTGAAAGGTTGCAGGTGCATTGCACAGGCCAAATGGCATCCTTCTGTATGCAAATATGCTGGATGGACATGTGAATGCTGTTTTCTCTTAATCTTGGGATCTACTACAATTTGATTATAACCTAAATATCCATCCTGGAAGTAGTAGTATTCATGACCTGCTAGTCTTTCTGGCATTTGGTCTATGAATGGTAAAGGAAAATGATATTTTCTGGTAGCCGTATTGAGCTTCTGTAATCAAAACACATACGCCACTCTGTAACTGTTCTTATAGGAACCAGTTCATTTTTTCATTATGAACCATTGTCATAACACCCTTCTTAGGGACGACTTGGACAGGGCTTACCCAGGGGCTATCAGAAATGGGATAAATTATCCCAGCCTCTAGTAATTTAGTGACCTCCTTCTGCACCACCTCCTTCATGGCTGGATTCAGCCGCCTCTGTGGTTGAACCACTAGCTTAGCGTCACCCTCCAATAGGATCTTGTGCATGCATCTGGCTAGGCTAATGCCCTTAAGATCACTGATGGACCACCCAAGAGCTGTCTTATGTGTCCTTAGCACTTGAATTAGTGCTTCCTCTTCCTGTGGCTCTAAGGTAGAGCTTATGATTACAAGAAAGGTATCACCTTCTCCCAAAAATGCATATTTCAGGGATGGTGGTAATGGTTTGAGCTCGGATTTGGGAGGTTTCTCCTCTTCCTGAGGGATTTTCAGAGGTTCTATTATTCTCTCTGGCTCCTCCAGATTAGGCTGAGCATCTTTAAAGATATCCTCTAGCTCTGATTCAAGACTCTCAGTCATATTGACCTCTTTTACCAGAGAGTCAATAATATCAATGCTCATGCAGTCATTTTGGGTGTCTGGATGCTGCATAGCTTTGACAACATTCAATTTAAACTCGTCCTCATTGACTCTCAGGGTCACTTCCCCTTTTTGGACGTCAATGAGGGTTCGTCCAGTTGCTAGGAAAGGTCTTCCTAGAATGAGAGTTGCACTCTTGTGCTCCTCCATTTCCAGCACCACAAAGTCAGTAGGAAAGGCAAATGGCCCAACCTTGACAATCATGTCTTCAATCACGCCTGATGGGTATTTAATGGAGTCATCAACAAGTTGGAGACATATCCGGGTGGGTTTGACTTCTTCAGTCAAACTAAGCTTTCTGATAGTAAATGCAGGTATTAGGTTGATACTTGCCCCAAGATCACATAAAGCTTGCTTGGTATAAGTACCCTCTAATGTGCATTGTATCGTAAAGCTTCCGGGATCTTTAAGCTTCTCAGGTAAGCTTTTCAGAATGACTGCACTGCATTTTTCAGTGAGGTAAACTTTTTCAGTTTCCCTCCAATCCTTCTTATGACTTAAGATCTCCTTCATGAACTTAGCATAAGAGGGTATTTGCTCAAGTGCCTCTGCAAACAGAATCTTTATTTCAAGAGTCCTGAGATAGTCTGCAAAGTGGGCAAATTGTTTATCCTGTTCCGCTTGACGGAGTTTTTGAGGATAAGGCATTTTGCCTTTGTATTCCTCAACCTTAGTTGCTGTAGGTTTATTGTCTACAGATGTGGGTGATACGTAAAAATTAATAGAATTATTTTCACGTATAACTACCGGCAAGTATACCGGGTCGTATCAAGTAATAAAACTCACTAAGAGTGAGGTCGATCCCACGGAGATTGGTAGATCAAGCAACTTTAGTTAAATGGTATATTTAGTCAAGCAAACATGGTTTTGATTTCATGAGATTTTTTATTTTTGAACATAATTGCAGAAATTTAAATAACAAGGAATTTAACGAACTAGAATAAGGCAGGAAAATAAAAGTGAATAACTGAAACTTAAAGTGCAAGAAACTTAAATGATATGGAAAATAAACAGCAAGAAAGTAAAAGTTGCAGAAATTTAAAGAGCAGAAGAGTAAATTGCAAGAACTAGAGAAACAGAATGTAAATGACAAGAATGATAAATTGCAAGAATGCAGAGAGGAATTGGGTAATGGGTATTCAAAGAACAAAAGAGCAAAAGAAATGAGAATTAATGATGGAAGGGATTATTAGGGATCAGAGATGCAAATTCTCATGAATTGATGTTGATCAATTCCTTCTCAATCATGGGTATAGATCCATGGCAAAGTGGGTAATTGAGTCCCAATCTCTTGATAACTCAATTTCTCTCAACACAACCAATTGCCACTCTCGTGATCTAATTGTTCATGAGAAGAGATGAAGTTCAGTTTCTAATCCAAGCCACACAACTTCCAGAATCTCAACCAAGGGAGGTTACATCTCACATACCAACCAAAGTATATTGATCAAGGAAATCATGAGAGGATGAACTCTAAACTGAATTATGTAGCTCCTTTCTCAAATTCACCACATAATTCATATAGATTTAATCCCTCTCTCGACGGTGATTGAATCTGTGAAGAACAAGAGTTTCCTCTTAGATGAACCACTTGAATTGAGAAGGAAAACAAAAGTTATCAACCCATTCAAATGAGCAGAGCTCCTCCCCCTAATGAAAATGTGGTTTAGTGAATCATAGCTCTAAATTCAACAACAAGTGCAAAAGTAAACATTCAAATTGTGTAGAGAAAATGAAGAATGAAGAAGAAGAAGTTCTTAGAAAATTGAAAATTGAAAGTTGCAAGAAAAACAAAATAGCTTTCGGGTATCCTCCCGAAAGTGAAGAAAGATCTAAGTGTCAAAGTAAAAGTAAAAGTCTCAAAAAAAGTGGAAGAAGAGTTCCCCAAAGTACAAAATTATTCTCTATTTATATTATTCCTAAAACTCCTTGAAATTCTCCTTTTGGGTTAGCAATTTGGGCCTTGCTCTTGTTGAGTTTGCTTCATGAAAGAATTCTTGTCAAATAGAGGAAACATGACTCAATTTTATTGGCCTGGCGTGTTTGCCAATAACGCCAGCCTTAGTGCAAGTTGGCAACGTGCAAGGCATTTTCTTGGGAGTGGGACTTGGTGCTTGGGCGTTGTTGCCCAAGTTGTTGCCCAAGTTGTTGCCAAACACTTGCTTGTTCTTCACTTTTTATGCTTGATCTTGCCTGAATTTTGGTCTTCAATCCTTTGCCCAAATATAAACTATGATATATCACTGGAAAGCTCTAGATGTCTACTTTTCAATGCCACTAGAATCACCTCATTTGGACCTTCCTAGCTCAAGTTATGCTCCATTGAAGAGGGCAAGGTCAGGCTGCCTTGGTTGGGCGTTTTTGCCAAACACGCCACCAATAACGCCCTCAATAACGCCTCTAGCCCATATTTCTTGGCCTGGGAGTTGTTGCCCAAGTTGCCAAGGAACACGCCAGGCCATTTTAGCCTTGGCAACATGTTCGACCCTCCTATCTTGGTCCATTCATGGTTCCTTGAATTTCAACCTCATTTCCTTGTTTTTGGGGCCTAAAGATGACTCTGATTCGAGCTTCCATTTCATACTTCATTATGGACTATTATATATCATTGGAAAGTTCTGAATGTCAGCTTTCCAACGCAACTAGAAGCACTCAAATTGGATCTTTGTAGCTCAAGTTATTTATCCTTGAAGGAGGTGAAGTCAGGCTGTCTTGGTTGGAGTTGTTGTTGAAGTTGTTGCCAAAAACGCCCATGACAACGCCCAATCCTCCCCTGGCTCAAATTTCTTAGCCTTGGCGTTGTTGTTGGCGTTGTTGATGAACACGCCACTTCAACTTCAAGTTGCCAACACCCAAGGTCATTTTCCATAGCCACCCTCCAGGGACCAGCGTTATTACTGGCATTGTTGATGAACACGCCAGTTCATTCTTCACCAAGCAATGCTCTCGAGCCTTCTCTAGGGGTGAAATTAAAGTGGCCAGCGTTGTTGCTAGCGTTGCCAAGAAACACTCCACCAACAACGTGCTAGTGAGCTCCTTTCGCCAACATTTTTTTGTCTTGGCGTTATCATGGGCGTTGCCAGGGAACACGCCAGTTCATTCCCTGCCTGGCAACGCCCTTGACCCTCATTTTGTGGCTCTGTTTCAAGCTTCTTTCCTTGCTCTATTTCCTTGTCAAGATTGATGCATCTTCAACCCTTTTTGCTCTAATTCTTGCTCCATCATCTTCTTTCTTCATCACCTAACATAAACCAAAGAATCTTCCTCAAAGTTTTGCCATCTTATGCAATGAATTTCAAGAACATCATTCAAATCACTTGTTTATAACTCTCTCAATTCATTTACATGAAGTATGCCAAATTTCACCTAGTTCTTGGTTTATGAATGCATGTAGAGAAAACTCACAAAATTGCTTGTTTATTCTAGTAATAATAAATGAAATTAAGCTAAAACCAACTAAATTAACTAGTTAAAATAACAAATATGCGAAATGCATCAGTGGGTTGAGAAGCCTTTCTAGAGGGGCTGCTATCAGCACTTGTTTGTGTCTGATCTCCCACTGGAGTTTGAATGCCAGGGGTGGAAGCTGGAGTGGCGTTAGACGCCAACTCCTTACCTGTTTCTGGCGTCTGAACGCCAAAATTGTGCTTTCTTTGGGCGTTTAACGCCAATTCCTTGCCTGTTTCTGGCGTTGAACACTAGGACTGAGCATGGGTTGGGCATTCAATGCCACCTTTCCACCCCTTTTCTGGCGGTTGAGCGCCAGAATTATTCCTCTCTGGTCTCTAACTGTCCTCAGAGGGATTTTGGGTAGCAGTTTGTTCATTTCTTGGCTTCCTGCTGCCTTGAAGTGAGGTATTTAGTGTTTTCCCACTTCTTAATTGAACTGCTTGGCACTCTTCTGTTATTTGTTTTGATAACTACTGTTCTGTTTACTTCAACTGGACATCCATATTCATATTAGCCATTCTTGTTTCTTGCAATATCTCCTTGAATTCGGCTAACTGTTTTGTTAGAAAGTCTAATTTCTGATTGAATTTAGTAGCTTGATCTGCAGGACTGAGTTCAGCAGTTACTGTTTTAGCCTCTTCGTTGATGGAAGGTTCACTGCTTAAGTACAGAACAGGCATCATAAAGGGATTCATTATCTCCTTGTTTGAAGCCTTGGATGCTCAGCCTTAGCTGTGTCATCCGTTTTGGAGGAAAATAGTGATTCAGGAATTTTTCTGACAGCTGTTTCCATGTCTTTATGCTGTCCTTAGGTTGGTTATTTAACCACCTCTTAGCTTGGTCTTTTACAGTAAATAGAAACAGTAATAATCTGTAGACATTCTGATCTATTTCCTTATCATGTACTATGTCAGCAATTTGTAAAAACTGTGCCAGAAACTCTGTAGGTTCTTCCTGTGGAAGGCCGGAATACTGGCAACTTTACTGCACCATGATAATGAGTTGAGGATTCAACTCAAAGCTACTAACTCTGATGGAGGGTATACAGATACTGCTCCCATATGAAGCAGTAGTGGGGTTGGCATATGACCCCAGAGTCCTTCTGGACTGTTCATTTCCACTTAGGTCCATGATGGAGAAAGGGAGATGATGTGGATTTATTTTATTATAAAAAAGTAATTTTCAAAATAATAAAATAAAAACTAAAATAAAAATAAAAATAAAATTTAAAAAAAATATTTTAAAAATTTTCGAAAAAATGAGGTGAGAAAAAGTGGTTAGGATATTTTTAAAAAAGATGTGATTTTTTTTTAATCTTAAAAGGATAAGATTTTGAAATTTTTTGAAATTGAAATCTGAATTTTTATAGAAAATTTCAAAAAATTTGCTTGAAAATAGTTAGAGAATATAATTTTTTTATTTTTGAATTTTATGATGAAAGAGAAAAACACACAAAAGACACGAGACTTAAAATTTTTAGATCTAATGTTCCTTGCTTTCGAAAATTTTGGAGAGAAAACACCAAGGAACACCAAACTTAAAAATTTTAAGATCAAGATACAAAGAAGGCTCAAGAACACTTTCAAGATTCACAAGAACAACAAGAACAAAAGAAAAAACACCAAACTTAAAATCTTTTGAAAACCAAGTTAAATTTTCGAAAATTAAAGAAAATTAACAAGAGAACACCAAACATAAAGTTTGGCACAAGATTCAATCAAAGAAAAAATTAATTTTGAAAAAGTTTTAAAAAGAAGATACCCAATTGCCAAGAACATAAGCCAACACTCTAGCCAACTGAGCTATAAATTTAACGTGTTTTAAAAAGTTATTTAATAAATAAATTTTTTTTTAAACTAAAAATTTGAAAAAGCACAAGAAAAACAAGAAAAGACACAAAACAAGACAAACCAAAGATCAAACAAGAAAAATTGACAAGAACAATTTGAAGATCAAGGAAAAACAAAAACACGCAATTTAAAAAATTGAGAGACAAAGAAAAGCATGCAATTGACACCACACTTAGAGCATGACACTAAACTCGTAAAAAAAATGAAAATTCAATTAAAGAAAAATAATATTTTTGAAAAATTTTCAAAAGGAATAATAGAAGATGCAATCCTAGTGACTCTAAACCAAAAAGACAAATTTTTCCTAATCTAAGTAACAAGAATCACCGTCAGTTGTTCAAACTCAAACAATCCCCGGAAACGGTGCCAAAAACTTGGTGCACGAAATTGGAAATCACAATTCTTCATAACTTCGCACAACTAACCAGCAAGTGCACTAGGTCATCTAAGTAATACCTTACATGAGTAAAGGTCGAATCCCACGGAGATTGTTGGCTTGAAGCAAGCTATGGTTATCCTGTAACTCTTAGTCAGGATATAATATCAATAATGATTCTTAGTTTTAATTGTAAAAAGTGAAATGGCATAAAATAAATAATTGTTACGCAATAATGGAGAATATGTTGGAGTTTTGGAGATGCTTTGTCCTCTGAATTCCTGCAACATAATGATTTCTCACTTTCATACATGCAAGGCTCCTTCCATGGCAAGCTGTATGTAGGGCATCACCGTTGTCAATGGCTACTTCCCATCCTCTCAGTGAAAATGGTCCAAATGCTCTGTCACAGCACGGCTAATCATCTGTCGGTTCTCGATCATGTCGGAATAAGATCCCTTGATCCTTTTGCGTCTATCACTATGCCCAACACTCGCGAGTTCGAAGCTCTTCACAGTCATCCAATCCCAAAATCCTAAACGGAATACCACAAACAAGGTTTAGACTTTCCAGATTCTCAAGGATGCTGCCAATGAATTCTAGCTTATACCATGAAGATTCTGATTAAGGAATCTAACAGATACTCATTCAATCTAATGTAGAACGGAGATGGTTGTCAGGCACACGTTCATGGATTGAGGAAGGTGATGAGTGTCACGGATCATCACATTCTTCATAGTGAAGCGCGAATGAACATCTTAGATAGGAACAAGCGTATTTGAATGAAAAACAGAAATAATTGCATTAATTCATCGAGACGCTGCAGAGCTCCTCACCCCCAACAATGGAGTTTAGAGACTCATGCCGTCAAAAGGTATATAATTCAGATCTAAAATGTCATGAGATACAAAATAAGTCTCTAAAAGTTGTTTAAATACTAAACTAGTAGCCTAGGTTTATAGAAAATGAGTAAACTAAGATGAATAGTGTAGAAATCCACTTCTGGGGCCCACTTGGTGTGTGCTGGGGCTGAGACTTAAGCTTCTCACATCCCTGGACTGTTTCTGGAGTCGAACGCCAGGTTGTAACCTGTTTCTGGCATTGAACTCCAACTTGCAACCTGTTTCTGGCGTTGAGCGCCAGACTGCAACATGGAACTGGCGTTAAACGCCAGTTTACGTCATCTATCTTCGTGAAAAGTATGGACTATTATATATTGCTGGAAAACCCTGGATGTCTACCTTCCAACCCAAATCAGAGCTTGCCAATTGGACTCCTGTAGCTCCAAAAAATCCATTCCGAGTGTAGGGAGGTCAGAATCCAATAGCATCAGCAGTCCTTTTTCAGCCTAAATCAGATTTTTGCTCAGCTCCCTCAATTTCAGCCAGAAAATACCTGAAATTATAGAAAAACACACAAACTCATAGTAAAGTCCAGAAATATGAATTTTTCCTAAAACTAATAAAAAATATACTAAAAACTAACTAAAACACACTAAAATCTACATGAAATTACCCCCCAAAAGCGTATAAAATATCTGCTCATCGCTTGTCAAAGTTGATTTAGAATTCATGAACCTTGCTTTATTAGCTACTTTAAAAATCCTAAAACTACTGAAAGGATATAAAACATGGGTTGCCTCCCATGAAGCGCTTCTTTAGCGTCATTAGCTTGACGTTTGGCTTTTGTCAGGGTGGGTAGTGCTTCAAATCTTCTCCTCTTGTAGTGAATCTATCTCCATTGGTTTTATTAAGAAACTCCACATGTTCTAAGGAAAGAATTTTGCTGATGGTGTACACTTGAGGCAGATGAGATGGGATGGTGGGGAGATGAGGTGGGATAGGTGGAAAATAAGCAGATATCACTTCATCTCCTGGAGAGAAATCCTCTGTAGAGATCTTCTTGTTCCTCCATCCCCTTGGGGCCTTTTTCCTTGTTTCCCTTGATGTTGCCTTGCTCCTTGTGGTTTATTTTTTCAGGAAGATTTTGTTGCTGGTCTCATGTGATTCTGGTGGGTCTAGCTCCTATTGGGTTACACTTGGCTGCTGTTCCTTCTGACCATATTGCTTGTCAACCAGAGGGATTCTTAGGTGTATTGTTTGTTCTTCTGTGCTTGTATCTTCCATCAGTGCCTAATTGTGCTCTTTCTTCGATTCTTTATTTTCTTGATCTGCTTCTTGTGAGGGTTTGAAGACATTGAAAGTGAGTTGTTCGTCATGTATCCTCAATATTAGCTCTCCTCGCTCCACATCTATAAGTGCCCTGCCTGTGGCTAAGAATGGTCTCCCCAGGATGATGGGGTGGATGTGATTCTCTTCCATCTCCAAGATAACAAAGTCTGTGAGAAGGAAGTAGTTCCCAACCTTCACTAACACGTTTTCAACCACTCCTATTGCATGTTTTTGAGTTTTGTCAGCCAATTTGATGATTACGTCTGTGGGCGTTAGCTTTTTCACGAGGGATAGAGGAATTAAGTTGATGCTTGCTCCCAGGTCACAAAGTCCTTTATCAATCATTGTTTCTCCTATAGCACAGGGGATGTGAAAACTCCCTGGGTCCTTCCTTTTTGTAGGTGTGGCTCTGTTTGAATGAGAGCATTGCACTCCTTATTCATCACTATTGTTTGCCCACCCTTCAGTGAACTCTTTTTGGTCAGCAGCTCCTTTATGTACTTGATGTATGAGGGCATCTGCTGGAGAGCCTTAATGAACGGTATGTTTACATGAAGAGATGCAAATATGTTAAGGAACCTTGAATACACTCTCCTTGCTACACCACCCTTGAGCCTTTGGGGAAAAGGTGCATATGGGTTCAGAATCTCCTCTTTTTTTAGCTCCTTCCTGTGTGTGGGATTGGGTACTTGATTTCTCTCTTCATGCTTTTCCTTTGGATTGTCTTGAAAGTGTTCTGTTTGTGTGTTTACTTCTTCCACACTCGTCTCATCAGTTATAGTGATCATCTTGCATTCTTCCCATCTTACTTTCTTTGTTTATCCTCTTGGGTTCTTTTCTGTGTCACTTGGGAAACTATCAGTAGGCTTGGGAAACTGTTGAGATAGATATCCCACTTAGAATTCCAGCCTTTTGATGGTGTCTCCCTGGTTTTTGATATTGGCTCACAGTTCATCCTTGAATACTCTGTTGTCTTGGACTTCCTTATATATACCTTCAATTAGAGTATCAATTTTGGAGAGTCTATCTTCGGTTAGTGTTGGTGGGTTGAGGTTAGGAGGTTGAGAGTGGTCATGTTGGTTTTGATATGGATGTTAAGAAGGGTGGTTATGTGGGTGTTGATATGATTTCTGTGAGGGATGTTGGTGAGTTGCATTATTGTTGGGATTGTGGTTGTGGTGTCTCTGGTCTTGGCCTTGGTCTTGTTGATTTCCCCACCCAAAATTAGGGTGGTTCCTTCAACCAGAATTATAAGTTTTGGAGTATGAATCACGGGTCTGCCTGGGTGAGTCCCCAACATAGTTGGCTTGTTCCCAGTCACCTTCTTCTCCTGTATTCACTCCTTCTTGAGCTGGTGATGAAGTGGTGATTGCTGCAACTTGGTTCTCTTCCATCTTCTTGGTAAGATCGGCTAACTGCTTGGTGATCATCTTATTTTGAGCCAGCAGTGCATCCATATGGTTCAGCTCCATCACTCCTCGAGTGTTGCTCATTTCAGAAGCATAGAAGTAGTCATTCTCAGCTACAGTCTCAATAACATCTATGGCTTCTTAAATGGTTTTCTTCTTGTTTAAAGACCCCCCTAATGAATGGTCTACGGCCTTCATTGATTCGTAAGAAAGACCTTCGTAGAAGATGTGCAGTTGAACCCATTCGTTGAACATGTCTGGTGGGCACCTTCTTGTTAAGTCCTTAAACCTCTCCTATGCCTCATAGAGAGTTTCACCATCTTGTTGCCTGAAGATTTGTATCTCAGTTCTCAACCTGTTGATTCTTTGAGGAGGGTAGATTTTCACCAAGAATTTGTTCACCACATCTTCCCAATTTGTTAAACTCTCCTTTGGGAAAGATTCCAGCCATTTAGATGCTTTGTCCCTGAGTGAAAAGGGGAACAAAAGCAGTCTATAGACATCAAGATGAACACCATTAGACTTCACAGTGTCACATATTCTTAGGAAGGTGATTAGATGTTGATTGGGGTCTTCTTGGGCACTTCCTTCGAATGAACAGTTGTTCTGAACAAGGGTGATGAGCTGGGATTTTAATTCAAAGTTATTGGCATGTATGGTTGACTTTTGGATACTACTTCCGCAGTTTCCTGGGTTTAGATTGATGTATGAGCCTAGAACCCTTCTTTCTGGCCCAGCATGATTCTCAGGGCCTTCTCTGGCATGGTTGTGAGCTTCTCCTTCATGGTTGTTTTCTAGGTTCTCCTCCATGTTTGTTTCAAAGTACTCCTCCTCTTTCTCAGCACCAACAACTCTTTTCCCTCTTGGTTCCCTCCTTTTTCTAAGGAAGGTCCTCTCAGGTTCAGAATCAAAAGGGGTTGAAGCTCCGCTTCTTCTCCCTGTCATACAACTAGCAAAGCACCCAGCAAGAAAGAAACTGAAGAAATTATTCTTGTTAGAGTGGCTGTTAGTGTGAGTGGTGCAATTTATCAAACAGTTAGTGGATTACTGAACGAAATTGTAGATAACAACAAAGAAAAAAAACAAAGAGGGGAGAGGGGAGAAAGGAAGAAAATAACTGAAACTGAAGGTAAATGACTAGATAAAATAAACAAGCAAAAGAAAAATGCTCAATCTAGTTATCTTCCAACTTAATCATTATCGATACAAAATCAATCCCCGGTAACTGTGCCATAAACTTAATGCACGGGAACTTGTCTCTCAACAAATTTCCCTTCGGCAAGTATACCGAACTGTCGTCAAGTAAAAACTCACAATAGAGTGAGGTCGAATCCCACAGGGATTGATTGGTCAAGCAACTTTAATTGGAGGAATGTTCTAGTTGAGCTAAGCAAAAATTGAGTTGAGAATTGCTGAAAATTAAATGGCGGGAAAGTAAATTGCAGAATCTTAAATGGGGATTTGGGGAGATGAACATGAAAATAAATGGCAGAAAGTAAAGAGAATGGGTAAGATCAGAAATGGGGGATTCATTGGGCTTAGGAGATGTTGCATTCTCCGGATCTAGTTCATTCTCATCTCTTCCTCAATCAATGCATTCATTGATCTCCTTGGAAATCTTAAGTGATTGGATCCTAATTCCTTGGCAACCCAATCTCTCTAAGCTTGAACAATTGCCCAATTCCTTGATTTAATTGCTCATGGAAAGAGATGAAGTATGGTTACTGATTATACCTCATGTATTTCCAAATCAAGGTGTTGGGAGGATTCTATGTCACTATATCCGTCCAAACCCTAATTTGGTCCAACATGAGAAAGTATTTCTAGCATGATCTCCTCATCCCTTTTCCAAGTCTCAGAGGAGATCCAATTATGGAGAGTTTCTTTTCCAAGACAACTAACCAATTGATTTAGGATCGAAAGCTTTCTAGCAAATCAAGAGAAAAGAAAGAAGAAGAAGAATGAAAACTATGATTGATCCATCAAATTACAACAGAGCTCCCTAACCCAATGAAAAGGGGTTTAGTTATTCATAGCTCTGGAAATGGAAGATGATAGAGAAGAGTACATTCTAAAGCAAACTAGAAATTATAGAAAAGTAAATATACAGAGTGTAGTTCTCCAAAATGCCAAGCTTTGCTTCTAGTTCAAAACTACTCCTATATATACTACTCTTCTTGATCTTCTAGTCAGCTCTTCAAGTCTTGGATATGGGCCTTTGATCTTAAGTTGAAGTAGTTACAATCTTCAGTAGGCTCAGCTTTGTTTGCAGAAAAAGTGTGAGTCAGGCATGGGTGGACGTTAGTTAGGACGTTAGTGGTGTTAACGTTAAGTGACAATGTGGGCTCGAGAACGTTAGTGACAATCACCTTTTGCACTAACGCTCTGAACCAAAATGATCCACGTTAACTTCAACGTTAGTGGCACTAACGTGACCACTAACGTTGCCTCTTATTCCTTTGCAGACGTTATTGGCATTCACCTTTACCAATAATGTTGCTTCTCAATCTTTCGCAAACGTTATTGGCATTCACCTTTACCAATAACATTGCTCTTTGCTTCTTTTCCCCACGTTAGTGATTCGCGTTAGTGTAACTAACGTGGCCCTTAACGTGGGCATGCCCAAGCTTCGAGAGCGTTAGTGACACTTACCTTTGTCACTAACGCTTTAAACGCCCCTTCTTCCCACGTTAGTGCCTCACGTTAATTGCATTAACGTGACCACTAACGTGGTGGTGATTGCCATCTCCAACGTTAGTTACAAAGGTGAGTTTCACTAACGTTGGTGATTGCTTTCTCCTCCCACGTTAGAGTTCACGTTAATTGGATTAACGTGACTCTTAACGTGGCTAAGTGTGCCCTTTTTGGAATGTTAGTGGTATTCACTTTTACCACTAACGTTGCAGCTTCCCTTTTCCTCCACGTTAGCTACCACGTTAATGTAATTAACGTGGCAACTAACGTGGGCTATGATGGCTTCAAAGGCGTTATTGGTGATCACTTTTTCTATTAACGCTGCAAGCTTATTCCCATTCCACGTTAGTGGTCACGTTAATTAGACTAACATGGCTGCTAACGTGGCTCTTCCATGCTTCCTTTGTCCTAAAATCAAGCAAATAAAGTGCATCAAAGTACTTTTCCAAGTCATGAGATCATGCATTATCCATTTTATCATTCAATTCCTGCATAATTCTCATGAAATCATGTAAAGTTCACAATGTTTGCTTGAATCAAGATGTAAGTGTATTTTTATCCAAAACTTGCTTATTTACTAAGAAAATGCATGAAACTACCCTAAAATAGTAAAGAAAAGGTCAGTGAAACTGGATAAGATGCCATGGCATCACATTCGTTATTCCTTCTGAATTTCTGCTTTCCTACTGTCTTTATTCAATCATTCATACTCCTTTCCATGGCAAGCTGTATGTTGGGGATCTCTGTTGTCAATGGCTACCTCCCGTCCTCTTAGTGAAAATGGTCCTCTACGGTTTCTGTACGGCTAATCAACTGTCGAATTTCTCGTCTCGGATGAAAAATACCAGGCACAGATACCGCATGGCTAATCAGCTGTCAGTTTTCGATCGTGTCAGAATAATATCCAATGATCCTTTTGCGTCTGTCACTACGCCCCACAGTCGCGAGTTTGAAGCTCGTCACAGTCATCCCTTCCCAGATCCTACTCAGAATACCACAGACAAGGTTTAGACTTTCTGGATCTCAGGAATTCTGCCAAATGTTTCTAGCCTATACCACGAAGATTCTAATCTCAGATTCAGATGCCCCATTGTCAGAGGGGAGTCAGTGTGAATCGTTGATTAGAGACCCAAGAGATATACACTCAAGCTATTGCAGATAGAATGGAAGTGGTTTTCAGGCACGCGTTCATGAGTGAGAATGGTGACGAGTGTCACAGATCATCACATTCATCAAGTTGAAGTGCGAGTGAATATCTTAGAAACTTCACACCTTAATCTATGGTGTGTAGAAACTCCACCATTGAAAATACATAAGTGATAATGGTGTTCATTGGCTTCGGCCCCAGAGAGGGAACCAGAATAACCAAGACGACTAATACAATAGAGAAAAGTTCTATTTATAATCAACTAGTAACTAGGGTTACAAAAATAAGTAAATGATGCAGAAATCCACTTTCGGGCCCACTTGGTGTGTGCTTGGGCTGAGCATTGAAGCTTTCATGTGTAGAGAATTTTCTTGGAGTTAAACGCTAGTTTTTATGCCAGTTTGGGCGTTTAACTGCAGCTTGTATCCTGTTTCTAGCGTTTAACTCCAGAATAGGGCAGGAAGTTGGTGTTTGAACGCCAGTTTGCATCATCAAAGAGTACAAAGTTCAGAGACTCATGCCATCAAAGAGTACAAAGTTCAGATCTAAAAACGTCATGAGATACAAAATAAGTCTCTAAAAGTTGTTTAAATACTAAACTAGTAGCCTAGGTTTACAGAAAATGAGTAAACTAAGATGAATAGTGCAGAAATCCACTTTTGGGGCCCACTTGGTGTGTGCTGGGGATGAGACTTAAGCTTCTCACGTCCTTGGGCTGTTTCTGGAGTCGAACGCCAGGTTGTAACCTGTTTCTGGCGTTGAACTCCAACTTGCAACCTGTTTCTCGCGCTGAACGCCAGACTACAACATGGAACTGGCGTTAAATGCCAGTTTACGTTGTCTATCTTCGTGCAAAGTATGGACTATTATATATTGCTGGAAAGCCCAGAATATCTACTTTTCAACTCAATTGAGATCGCGCCATTTGGGTTGCTGTAGCTCCAAAAAATCCATTTTGAGTGCAGGGAGGTCAGAATCCAACAACATCAGCAGTCCTTTTTTAGCCTCTGAATCAGATTTTTGCTCAGGTCCCTCAATTTCAGCCAAAAAATACTTGAAAAAATCACAAAAAAATACACAAACTCATAGTAAAGTCTAGTAATGTGAATTTTGCTTAAAAACTAATAAAAATATACTAAAAAGTAACTAAATCATACTAAAAACTACCTAAAAATAATGCCAAAAAGCGTATAAATTATCCGCTCATCAGAGGCGAATGGTGGAAAGGGGCTTGTGAGTATGGTGGTTCATAACTATGTTGAGTAGGGGGTTCATAGGCATATGGTGGGACTTGTTGGTAACTACAAGAGGGTCCACCATATCGATTGGATTGATATGTACCTTGGAATGGTTCTTGCTCATAGTAAGTGGGTGGAGGTTGTTGCCAAGAGGGTTGATCAAATCCTTGTGGCTCCTCCCATGTTTGATTGTCCCATCTTGATGCAAGCTTTCATTGTAATCTCCACTTCCTGCAACATAATTGTAACCAAACTCATAGCCAAAGGAGTGAGAGTTCATAGTAGCTAAAGAAAATAAAAAAAACTAGTAAAAAGAAGAAACTAATTCCTAAAGTAACAAAAACTAGCAAACAAGCAAAAAGAAAATATTTACAATAACCAATAATAAGGCACACGTTTGCGATTCCCTGGCAACGGCACTATTTTTTATGATCGAATTTTTGTGTGGTAAAGAATTTCACAATAAGTTCTCGTTGCAAGTATAGTTTCTAAACCAACTAGAATCTTTTCCTACAAAAGAATTGTTTGTTACAAGTACAAACCCCTAATAAAACTAATAACTGAAGTATTTAACCTCGGGTCGTCTCTCAAGGAATTACAGGGAAGTGTTCTTGTTATTGGTTATGAGTTGTATATTTGGGGTTTTGAGATAGGTTACATGAAAAGTAAATTGCAAGAATTAAACTAACAACTAGAAAGCTCTTGACAAGGTTCGGCGGTCAAGGATCCATATCCTTATTACTAACCACAACATGAGAATTGGCAAGGATCAATCCCATTAAATCATCCTCTAACTAGTAAAGGAAAGTCAAATGAGCTATATCAATCCAAGTCTATAAGTCCTAACGCTCCACTAATTCAATTAGTGAGAACTAGAGTCAATGGCTCCCAATCATCAATTACTTGGACATTAGTAACTCAAGAGTTCCTAAGTTACCATCCCAAGCCAAGAACATAAAATCCTACTCTAACATCCCTCCAAGCATTTTGTCAAACACATGGTAGGCACAAAATAAAAGCATAGAAAAGTAATAAGAGAATATAAAACCTAAAACCCACAATTGCAAAATCAATGATAACAAATAATAGAAGAAGCAATAAACATGAAATACTTCAAATTGCATTAAAAGGAAAATGAATCTAACATGAGGAGTTCATAAACTAAATTGTAGAATAAATAGATCAAGAAGAGAAGATAGATAAACTAAAATATTAGAACAAATAAGAGTATAAGAAAACTAAATTAATGTATAATAGAAATTTGAAATTAAGAATAAATAAACCTAAAACTAAGAGAAACCCTAAAACCTAGAGAGAGGAGAGACCCTCTCTCTCTAGAAAACTACATCTAAAACCTAAATTGTGAATAATGATAATCAAATGAATGAATGATTCACCCACTCTGCAGCCTCAAATCTATGTTTTCGGGCATGGAACTGGGCTAAAAACAGCCTAGAAATTACCCTTAACAATTTTTGATACATCCAGCACGTGGCTCCGCCACACGTACGCATCACCCACGCGTACGCGTCGCTTGTCTGCCGCACTATCCACGCGTATGTGTCATGCACGTGTATGCATCACCTAACAGAAAGGCAACTATTGAAAATTTTATATCATTTCGATGCCCCGGATGTTATCTTTCCAACGCAATGTGAACCGCCTCATTCGGACCTCTGTAGCTCGAGTTATGTTTGATTTAGTACGAAGAGGTCAGGCTTGACAGCTTTGCAATTCTTTCAATTTCTTGTATTCCTTCCACTTTAACACTTAACACACATATCAAGGTATCGAATGGTAATAAGAGAGGATTAAAATTAGCAAATCTAAGGCCAAAGAAGCATGTTTTCAATCATAGCACAAAATCAGGAAGAAAAATGTAAAACATGCAATTTACATGAATAAGTGTGAGAATAATGGGTAAAATCTACTGAAATAAGCATAAGATAAACCGTAAAATAGTGGTTTATCATCAGCTCCTTAGCTTCTTGTGTTCCTTCCATTTTTGCAAACTTCCTTTCCATCCTCTAAGCCATTCCTGTCCTATAAAGCCTGAAAACACTTAACACATAGATCACTGCATCGAATGGTATAAAGCGGAATTAAAGATTGACAATTTAAAGGCTTAGGAAGCAAGTTTTCAATCATAGAACAAAATTGGGAAGGAATTGTAGAACCATGCAGTTTATATGAATAAGTATGAAAAGAGCTGATAAAAGTCACTCAATTTAGCACAAGATAAACCAGAAAATAGTGGTTTATCAATCTCTCTACACTTAAACATTAGCATGTCCTCATGCTAAGCTCAAGGTGATCAAAAGAATGAATGGGGGAAAGCAAGACTCATACAATGCAACCTATGTATATGAATGCACTAGATGCTAAGATGTTTCTACCTACTTGGTTAAAAATGAAAAGTTCTTTAAGACAAGTAAATATCAGACTCCACCAATTCAACTCACACAATGAGAGGCAAGTAAACTTGTAGGAAGATAGCTCATGAAAGCCAGGAACATAGGATCAAGCATTGAACCCTCACTGGAAGTGTATATGCACTCTGATCACTCAGGCATTTAGGGTTGATCCACTCTAGTCCCCTCTAGTCATGCTTTCTAAGACTTTGCTCTTCATCTAACCAATCAACAAATATCTAGTGTATAAATGCAAACATCATAAGGTCTTTTCAAGGTTGTAATGGGGCTAAGGTAACGGTGAGGATATATGTATGGCCAAGTGAGCTATAAACTGAATCTTTGACTAACCCAAGTCTCACCTAACACATACACACAATCTACATAATTCTAAAATCATGCCTAGCTACCCAAAATCCCACTTTTGCATCACATACTCATGCATTAATTTTTCATTTCACCACATATGCATTGATCTTTCTATTGGACTTAACATTGGGGTGATTTTGTCCCCTATATATATAAAAATACAAAAGCATACTAAATCAATGCATATGGTTTTTATAATTTTACATGAGTAGCACCCAATTTAATTCGTTTGTCAATAAAAAATAATACTCATTCTCATCAATCAAAGTTCCCACATTTTCCCACACTTAATTGACACAATCTCTATCTTAAGATAGCCAAAAATTCAATTGGGAGTAATTAATTATTTTTTCGCTTAAGGCTAGTGATGTGGTAAAATAAAGAACAAATGGGGGTTAAAAAGGCTCAAAGTGGTAAACAAAGGTAGATGAAATGGTAGGCTATTTGGGATAAGTGAGCTAACAATAAATGAGGGCCTCAATCATATGTATGCATGAATATACACTAAACAATGGACATATAGAATGGAACAAATCATAGATTGCAATAATAGAGGAGGGAAAACTCACAGGAATAGAAAATCATGGTTAAATAATGTAACCATATAATTAAGTTCAAAATCTCACAGGTTGTGTGTTCTTAGCTATTAACCATGTTCCGAATTACATTCTTCGAACAAGTTTAACACAAATTTTAATTTGAATTTAGTGGAATATTGTAAAATAGTGTCTTGAAACGAAACTCATTACTTCAACTAAGCAGAACATACATGCAAGTAATTATTATCATGAAATCTATCCTATCTAACAAAAGAAAAATAACATATTGGTGTTAAGAGAGAGAGAGAGAGATTACCTCCGGAAGTTAGGTGATGAGCGGATAATTTATATGCTTTGTGGCATTGTTTTTAGGTAGTTTTTAGTAGGATCTAGCTACTTTTTGGGATGTTTTTATTAGTTTTTATGCAAAATTCATATTTCTGGACTTTACTATGAGTTTGTGTGTTTTCTGTGATTTCAGGTATTTTCTGGCTGAAATTGAGGGACCTGAGCAAAAATCTGATTCAGAGGCTGACAAAGGACTACTGATGCGGTTGGATTCTGACCTCCCTGCACTCTAAGTGGATTTTCTGAAGCTACAGAACTTTAAATGGCGTGATCTTAATTGCGTTGGAAAGTAGACATCCAGAGCGTTCCAGCAATATATAATAGTCTATACTTCGCTCGAGTTTTGACGATGCAAACTGGCTTTCAAACGCCCCTTTTCTGCTCTATTCTGAAGTCAAAACGCCAGAACTAGCATAAAAGTTGGAGTTAAAACGCCCAAACTGGCATAAAAGTTGGTGTTTAACTCCAAGAGGAGTCTCTACACATGTAAAAGCTCAATGCTCAGCCCAAGCACACACCAAGTGGGCCCGGAAATGGATTTCTGCATCATTTACCTATTTTTGTAAACCCTAGTAGCTAGTTTCATTATAAATAGGACCTCTTACTATTGTATTTTCATCTTGGAATCTTGGACCATTGTTCATGTTTTGGGAGGCTGGCTATTTGGCCATGCCTACCCTATCATCACTTATGTATTTTCAATGGTGGAGTTTCTACACACCATAGATTAAGGTGTGGAGCTCTGCTGTTCCTCGAGTATTAATGTAATTACTATTGTTCTTCTATTCAAGTCAAGCTTATTCTTATTCTATGATACTCACTCGCACCTCAACCTGATGAATGTGATAAACCGTGACACTCATCATCATTCTCACCTATGAACGCGTGCCTGACAACCACTTCCGTTCTACTTAAGATTGAGCGTGTATCTCTTGGATTCCTAGTCCACGACGCATGGTTGCCTCGCCTGACAACTAAGCCTTCCATTCCATGAGATCAGAGTCTTCGTGGTATAAGTGATGAGCGGATATTTTATACGCTTTTTGGGGTAATTTCATATAGATTTTAGTATGTTTTAGTTAGTTTTTAGTATGTTTTTATTATTTTTTAGGCAAAATTCATATTTTTGGACTTTACTATGAGTTTGTGTGTTTTTCTGTGATTTCAGGTATTTTCTGGCTGAAATTGAGGGAGCTGAGCAAAAACCTGATTCAGGCTAAAAAAGGACTGCTGATGCTGTTGGATTCTGACCTCTCTGCACTCGGAATGAATTTTTTGGAGCTACAAGAGTCCAATTGGCGCGCTCTTAATTGGGTTGGAAAGTAGACATCTAGGGATTTCCAGAAATATATAATAGTTCATACTTTGCGCAAAGATAAATGATGTAAACTGGCATTTAACGCCAGTTCCATGTTGCATTCTGGCGTTGAATGCCAAAAACAGGTTGCAAGTTGGAGTTAAACGCCAGAAACTGGTTACAACCTAACGTTTAAATCCAGAAACAGCCCAAGCACGTGAGAAGCTCAAGTCTCAGCCCCAGCACACACCAAGTGGGCTCCAGAAGTGGATATCTGCACTATCCATCTCAGTTTACTCATTTTCTGTAAACCTAGGTTACTAGTTTAGTATTTAATCAACTTTTAGAGAATTATTTTGTACCTCATGACATTTTTAGATCTGAACTTTGTACTCTTTGATGGCATGAGTCTCTAAACCCCATTATTGGGGGTGAGGAGCTCTGCAGCGTCTCGATGAATTAAAGCAATTATTTCTATTTTCTATTCAAACACGCTTGTTTCTCTTTAAGATGTTCATTCGTACTTAACCATGATGAAGGTGATGATCTGTGACACCCATCACCATTCTCAATCTATGAACGCATGCCTGACAACCACCTCCATTCTACCTTTGATTGAATGAATATCTCTTGGATTCCTTAATCAGAATCTTTGTGGTATAAGCTAGAATCCATTGGCAGCATCCTTGAGAATCCGAAAAGTCTAAACCTTGTCTGTGGTATTCCGAGTAGGACTCAGGGATTAGATGACTGTGACGAGCTTCAAACTCGCGAGTGTTGGGCATAGTGACAGACGCAAAAGGATCAATGGATCCTATTCTGACATGATCGAGAACCGACAGATGATTAGCCGTGCGGTGACAGCGCACCTGCACCATTTTCACTGAGAGGACAGATGGTAGCCATTGACAATGGTGATCCACTAACACACAGCTTGCCATAGAAGGAACCCTGCGTGCATGAAGAAGATGACAGTAGGAAAGTAGAGATTCAGAAGACAAAGCATCTCCAAAACACCAACACATTCTCCATTACAGCGTAACCATTACTCTTTTCATGCTCTTTCACTTTTTCCAACTGAAACTAAAGAACCATATCGGTATCTTGACAAAGAATAATAAGATAACCATAGCTTGCTTCAAGCCAACAATCTCCGTGGGATCGACCCTTACTCACGTAAGGTATTACTTGGACTACCCAATGCACTTGCTGGTTAGTTGTGCGGAATTACATAGTGTGAGTGTGATTTTCGTGCACCAAGTTTTTGGTGCCGTTGTCGGGGATTGTTTGAGTTTGAACAACTGACGGTGAATCTTGTTGCTTAGATTAGGAAAATTTTGTCTTTTGGGTCAGAGTCTTTTATTTTCTTTTAAAAATTTTTTTCAAAAGTATTATTTTTCTTTATTAATTTTTAGTTTTTATGTGAGTTTAGTGTCATGTTTTAAGTTTGGTGTCAATTGCATGCTTTTCTTTGTCTTTCAATTTTCGAATTGCATGTTCTTTGTTCTTCCTTGATCTTTAAATTGTGCTTGTTAATTTTTCTTGTTTGATCTTGGGTTTGTCTTGTTTTGTGTCTTTTCTTATTTTTCTTGTGCATTTTCAAATTTTTAGTTTTCAAAAATTTTTATTTATTAAATACCTGATTAAAACACGTTAAATTTATAGCTCAGTTGGCTAGAGCGTTGGCTTATTGGTAGCGCGAAATTGTGATCAATACTTTTCACAAATCGAATAATCCCCGGTAATGAATCCAAAAACTTGGTGTTCAATACCATGGCATAAACACAACTTCGCACAACTAACCAGCA
>NC_029778.3:47844875-47845773 GCF_000817695.3 Arachis duranensis
TTATTGAGTCTTGGCCGTGGCCCAAAGCACTATGTCTTCCAGTATTACCACCGGACACATACATGCTACAGACACATAATTGGGTGAACCTTTTTCAGATTGTGACTCAGCTTTGCTAGAGTCCCCAATTAGAGGTGTCCAGAGTTCTTAAGCACACACTTTTTGCCTTGGATCACAACTTTATTTTTTCTTTTTCTTTCTTCTCTTTTTTTTCGTTTTCTAAATTTTCTCTCCTTTTTTTTTGTATTCACTGCTTTTTTCTTGCTTCAAGAATCATTTTTTTATGATTTTTCAGATCCTCAGTAACATGTCTCCTTTTTCATCATTCTTTCAAGAGCCAACATTCATGAACCACAAATTCAAAAGACATATGCACTGTTTAAGCATACATTCAGAAAACAAAAATATTGCCACCACATCAAAATAATCAAACTGTTATAAAATTCATAATTCATGCAATTCTTTTCTTTTTCAATTAAGAACATTTTTCATTTAAGAGAGGTGATGGATTCATAGGACATTCATAACTTTAAGGCATAGACACTAAGACACTAATGATCACAAGACACAAACATAGATAAACATAAGCACTAAAATTTGAAAAACAGAAAAATAAAGAACAAGGAAATTAAAGAACGGGTCCACCTTAGTGATGGCGGCTCCTTCTTCCTCTTGAAGATCATATGGAGTGCTTGAGCTCCTCAATGTCTCTTCCTTGTCTCTGTTGCTCCTCTCTCATGATTCTTTGATCTTCTCTAATTTCATGGAGGATGATGGAGTGTTCTTGATGCTCCACCCTTAGTTGTCCCATGTTGGAACTCAATTCTCCTAGGGAGGTGTTTAGTTGCTCCCAATAGTTTTGTGGAGAAAAGTGCATCCCTTGAGGTATCTCAGGGAT
>NC_029778.3:47845952-47846453 GCF_000817695.3 Arachis duranensis
AGAGGTGACAAATGAGATGAGGAAAGGCTAACCTTGCCAGGGTAGAGGACTTGTCCGTCACCTTGTAAAGTTCTTGAGCTATAACCTCATGAACTTCTATTTCTTCTCCAATCATGATGCTATGAATCATGATAGCCCGGTCTATGGTAACTTCGGACCGGTTGCTAGTGGGAATGATTGAACGTTGTATAAACTCTAACCATCCTCTAGCCACGGGTTTGAGGTCATGCCTTCTCAATTGAATCGGCTTTCCTCTTGAATCTCTCTTCCATTGGGCGCCCTCTTCACAAATGACTGTGAGGACTTGGTCCAACCTTTGATCAAAGTTGACCCTTCCAGTGTAAGGATGTTCATCTCCTTGCATCATGGGCAAGTTGAATGCTAACCTCACATTTTTCGGACTAAAAACCAAGTATTTCTCCCGAACCATAGTAAGCCAATTCTTTGGATCCGGGTTCACACTTTGGTCATGGTTCTTAGTGATCCATGCATTGGCATAGA
>NC_029778.3:47846840-47847625 GCF_000817695.3 Arachis duranensis
GAGCAAAAGAAGAAAGAAGAGAGTAGAAGAAGAAGAAATGAGGAAGAAGGGAATGGCGTTGTGTTCGGCCAAAAAGGGGGAGAAGTGGTGTTTTGGTTATGTGAAAATGAAGGAGTGAAGATGGGTTTATATAGGAGTGGGGAGAGGGGTAAGGTTCGGCTATGTATGGGTGGGTTTGGGTGGGAAAGTGGTTTGAATTTGAATGGTGAGGTAGGTGGGGTTTTAGGAAGGATGGATGTGAGTGGTGAAGAGAAAGATGGGATTTGATAGGTGAAGGGTTTTTGGGGAAGAGGTGTTGAGGTGATTGGTGAATGGGTGAAGAAGAAGAGAGAGAGTGGTGGGGTAGGTGGGGATCCTGTGGGGTCCACAGATCCTGAGGTGTCAAGGAAAAGTCATCCCTGCACCAAATGGCATGCAAGAATGCGTTTTTAGCCAATTCTGGCGTTAAACGCCGGGCTGGTGCCCATTTCTGGCGTTTAACGCCAGCTTCTTGCCCTTTTCTGGCGTTTAACGCCAGTCTGGTGCCCCTTTCTGGCATTAAACGCCCAGAATGGTGCCAGACTGGGCGTTAAACGCCCATCTGCTAGCCTTACTGGCGTTTAAACGCCAGTACGCTCTCCTCCAGGGTGTGCTATTTTGCTTTCTGTTTTTGCTTTTTCAATTGATTTTGTGACTTCTTATGATCATCAACCTACAAAAAACATAAAATAACAAAAGAGAATAGATAAAATATAACATTGGGTTGCCTCCCAACAAGCACTTCTTTAATGTCAGTAGCTTGACAG
>NC_029778.3:47847865-47848825 GCF_000817695.3 Arachis duranensis
ACATCAATCACAGCCTTTGCTGTGGCTAGGAAGGGTCTGCCAAGGATGATGGATTCATCCATGTTCTTCCCAGTCTCTAGGACTATGAAATCAGCAGGGATGTAATGGTCTTTAACCTTTACTAGAACATCCTCTACAAGTCCATGGGCTTGTTTTCTTGAGTTGTCTGCCATCTCTAGTGAGATTTTTGCAGCTTGCACCTCAAAGATCCCTAGCTCCTCCATTACAGAGAGAGGCATGAGGTTTACACTTGACCCTAAGTCACACAAAGCCTTCTTGAAGGTCATGGTGCCTATGGTACAAGGTATTGAGAACTTCCCAGGATCTTGTCTCTTTTGAGGTAATTTCTGCCTAGACAAGTCATCTAGTTCTTTGGTGAGCAAAGAGGGTTCATCCTCCCAAGTCTCATTACCAAATAACTTGTCATTTAGCTTCATGATTGCTCCAAGGTACTTGGCAACTTGTAGTGACTTGCTCTTCAGTGACATACTCATCCTCTTCAGAGGAATACTTATCAGAGCTCATGAATGGCAGAAGTAAGTCCAATGGAATTTCTATGGTCTCATTTTGAGCCTCAGGTTCCCATGGTTCCTCATTGGGGAACTCATTGGAGGCCAGTGGACGTCCATTGAGGTCTTCCTCAGTGGCGTTCACTGCCTCTTCCTCCTCTCCAAATTTGGCTATGTTGATGGCTTTGCACTCTCCTTTTGGATTTTCTTTTGTATTGCTTGGAAGAGTACTAGGAGGGAGTTCAGTAATTTTCTTGCTCAGCTGACCCACTTGTGCCTCCAAATTTCTAATGGAGGACCTTGTTTCAGTCATGAAAATTTGAGTGGTTTTGATTAGATCAGAGACCATGGTTGCTAAGTCAGAGGTGTTCTGCTTAGAACTCTCTGTCTGTTGCTGAGAAGATGATGGAAAAGGCTTGCAATTGCTAAACCTGTTTCTTCCACCATTATT
>NC_029778.3:47849094-47851355 GCF_000817695.3 Arachis duranensis
TTTCTGAGCCAATATGGCATTCAGAGTGTCAATCTCAAGAACTCCTTTCTTCTGATTTGTCCCATTGTTCACAGGATTCCTTTCAGAAGTGTACATGAATTGGTTATTTGCAACCATTTCAATCAGCTCTTGAGCTTCTGTAGGTGTCTTCTTCAAATGAAGAGATCCTCCAGCCGAGCTATCCAAAGACATCTTGGATAGTTCAGAGAGACCATCATAGAAATACCTATGATGCTCCATTCAGAAGGCATATCAGTGGGACACTTTCTGATTAATTGTTTGTATCTTTCCCAAGCTTCATAGAGGGACTCTCCTTCCTTCTGTCTGAAAGTTTGGACTTCCACTCTAAGCTTACTCAATTTTTGAGGTGGAAAGAACTTTGCCAAGAAGGCATTGACTAGCTTTTCCCAAGAGTCCAGGCTTTCTTTAGGTTGTGAGTCCAACCATGTCCTAGCTCTGTCTCTTATAGCAAAAGGGAATAGCATAAGTCTGTAGACCTCAGGGTCAACCCTATTGGTCTTGACAGTGTCACAGATTTGCAAGAACTCAGCAAAGAACTGATGAGGATCTTCCAATGGAAGTCCATGGAACTTGCAATTCTGTTGCATTAGAGAAACTAATTGAGGCTTAAGCTCAAAGTTGTTTGCTCCAATGGCAGGGATAGAGATGCTTCTCCCATAGAAGTCGGGAGTAGGTGCAGTAAAGTCACCCAGCACCTTCCTTGCATTATTGGCATTGTTGTTGTTTTTGGCTGCCATGGGTTTTTCTTCTTTGAAGAATTCGGTTAGGTCCTCTACAGAGAGTTGTGCCTTAGCTTCTCTTAGCTTTCGCTTCAAGGTCCTTTCAAGTTCAGGATCAGCCTCAACAAGAATGCTTTTGTCTTTGCTCCTGCTCATATGAAAGAGAAGAAAACAAGGAAAATGTGGAATCCACTATGTCACAGTATAGAGATTCCTTGAGGTGTCAGAGGAAAAGAAAATTAGAAAGCAGAAGTAGAAAATTCGAACTTATCAAAGAAGATGGAGTTCGAATTTTGCATTAAGGAATAGTGTTAGTCCATAAATGGAAGGATGTGAGAAGAGAGGAAGTAATTTTCGAAAATTAAGTAAAAGATTTTGAAAACATTTTGAAAAACACTAATTAATTTTCGAAAACGAAGAGTGGAAAAGAAATCAAGTGTTTTTTGAAAAAGATTTGAAATTAGAAATTAAAAGGATATGATTGAAAACTATTTTGAAAAAGATGTGGTTAAGAAGATATGATTGGTTTTAAAAAGATGTAATTGAGAAGATATGATTTGAAAAACATTAAAAAAAAAAGATTTGATTTTAAAAATTGATGACTTGGCCATCAAGAAAAGATATGATTCAAACATTAAACCTTTCTCAACAGAAAAGGCAACATACTTGAAATGTTGGATCAAATCATTAATTGAGAGCAAGTATCTTTGAAAAAGGAAAGAAATTAATTTTGAAAACATATGATTGAAAAGATATGATTTGAAAAAGATTTGATTTTGAAAAACTTTGAAAACTTGAAAAAAAATTGCATTAAAAACAAAATCTTCCTTCTTGTGCCATCCTGGCGTTAAACGCCCAGAATGGTGCACATTCTGGCGTTTAACGCCCAAAACTATACCCTTTTGGGCGTTAAACGCCCAACCAGGTACCCTAGCTGGCGTTTAAACGCCAGTCTGTCCTTCTTCACTGGGCGTTTTGAACGCCCAGCTCTTTCTGTGCAATTCCTCTGCTGAATGTTCTGAATCTTCAATTCTCTGTATTATTGACTTGAAAAGACACAAATTAAAAATATTTTTGGATTTTTAATAATCAAAATACAACTAAAATAAAATAACAATGCATGCAAGACACCAAACTTAGCAGTTTGTATACTACTGACACTATATGAGATACATAAACACTCAAGTCAAAAGAATTCAAAGATCAGAGTAAGAAATCATCAAGAATTACTTGAAGATCCTTAAGACACATGAATGAATGCATGCAATTGACACCAAACTTAAAATGAAACACTAGACTCAAACAAGAAACATAGAATATTTTTGGTTTTTATGATTTTGTAAATTTTTTTGTGCTTTTTCGAAAATTAAGTGGAAAAAGAAAATAAAGGTATCAAAATTCTTAATGAGAATTCCAGGAATCAGTGCAATGCTAGTCTAAGACTCCGGTCCAGGAATTAGACATGGCTTCACAGCCAGCCAAGCTTTCAAAGAAAGCTTCGGTCCAAAACACTAGACATGG
>NC_029778.3:47852985-47855531 GCF_000817695.3 Arachis duranensis
ACACACAAACTCATAGTAAAGTCCAGAAAAGTGAATTTTAACTAAAAACTAATAAAAATATACTAAAAACTAACTAGATCATACTAAAAACATACTAAAAATAATGCCAAAAAGCGTACAAATTATCCGCTCATCACTTATGTTGTTGGCAATTGGGTATCTTCCTTTTAAAAATTTTTCAAAAATAATTTTTCTTTGACTAAATCTTGTGCCAAACTTTAAGTTTGGTGTTCTTTTGTTAATTTTCGTTAATTTTTGAAAATTTATTTTGGTTTTCTAAAAATTTTAAGTTTGGTGTTCTTTCTTTTGTTTTTGTTGTTCTTGTGAGTCTTCAAGGTGTTCTTGAGTCTTCTTTGGGTTTTGATCTTAAAATTTTTAAGTTTGGTGTGCCTTGGTGTTTTCCCTCCAAAATTTTCGAAAACAAGGAGCATTGGATTTAAAAATTTTAAGTCTTGTGTCTTTTGTGTGTTTTTCTCTTTCATAATAAAATTCAAAAAAATAAAAAATATCTTTTCTAACTATTTTTAAGCAAATATTTCGAAATTTTTTTTCATAAAAATTCAAATTTCAATTTTAAAATTTTAAAATCATATCTTTTTCAAAAATATCCTAACCACTTTCTCTCTCCTCACTTTTTTGAAAATCTTCATAAAATATTTTCATATTTTTTATTTTTATTCTTTTTATTTTAGTTTTTATTTCATTTCATTTTATTATTTCGAAAATTACTTTTCTTATATAATAAAATAAATCCACACATCTCCCTTTCTCCATTATGGACCTAAGTGGAAATGAACAGTCCAGAAGAACTTTGGGTTCATATGCTAACCCCACTTCTGCTTCATATAGGAGTAGTATCTGTATACCCTCCATCAGAGTTAGTAGTTTTGAGTTGAATCCTCAGCTCATTATCATGGTGCAGCAAAGTTGCCAGTATTTCGGTCTTCCACAGGAAGAGCCTACAGAGTTTCTGGCACAATTTTTACAAATTGCTGACACAGTACATGATAAGGAAGTAGCTTAGGATGTCTACAGATTATTACTGTTTCCATTTGCTGTCAAAGACCAAGCTAAGAGGTGGTTCATAACCAACCTAAGGCTAGCATAAGGACATGGAAACAGCTGTCAGAAAAATTCCTGAATCAATATTTCCCTCCAAAACGGATGACACAGCTAAGGCTGAACATCCAAGGCTTTAAACAAGGAGATAATGAATCTCTTTATGATGCCTGGGAGAGATACAGAGAGATGCTAAGAAAATGTCCCTCTGAAATATTTTCAGAGTGGGTGCAGTTAGACATCTTCTATTATGGGCTTACAGAGAAAGCTCAGATTTCTCTAGACCACTCTGATGCAAGTGAAAGCTGTCTCTCAACAAATTTCCTTCGGCAAGTGTACCGAATTTGTCGTCAAGTAAAAACTCACAATAGAGTGAGGTCGAATCCCACAGGGATTGATTGATCAAGCAACTTTAATTAGAAGAAAATTCTAGTTGAGTGATGAGCGGATAATTTGTACGCTTTTTGGCATTGTTTTTAGTATGTTTTTAGTATGATCTAGTTAGTTTTTAGTATATTTTTATTAGTTTTTAGTTAAAATTCACTTTTCTGGACTTTACTATGAGTTTGTGTGTTTTTCTGTGATTTCAGGTATTTTCTGGCTGAAATTGAGGGACCTGAGCAAAAATCTGATTCAGAGACTGAAAAGGACTGCAGATGCTGTTGGATTCTGACCTCCCTGCACTCGAAGTGGATTTTCTGGAGCTACAGAAGCCCAATTGGCGCGCTCTCAACGGCGTTGGAAAGTAGACATCCTGGGCTTTCCAGCAATATATGACAGTCCATACTTTGCCCAAGATTTGATGGCCCAAACCGGCGTTCAAAGTCACCCTCCGAAATCCCGGCGTTAAACGCCGAAACTGGCACCAAAATGGGAGTTAAACGCCCAAACTGGCATAAAAGCTGGCGTTTAACTTCAAAGAGAGTCTCTACACGAAAATGCTTCAATGCTCAGCCCAAGCACACACCAAGTGGGCCCGGAAGTGGATTTTTATGTCATTTACTCATCTCTGTAAACCCTAGGCTACTAGTTCTCTATAAGTAGGACCTTTTACTATTGTATTGAGAGATCGGGGTAGCTATCTTTGTTCTTATGCTATCTTAGATCATTGGGAGGCTGGCCATTCGGCCATGCCTAGACCTTGTTCTTATGTAATTTCAACGGTGGAGCTTCTACACACCATAGATTAAGGTGTGGAGCTCTGCTGTACCTCGAGTATTAATGCAATTACTATTGTTCTTCTATTCAATTCCAGCCATTCCGTGAGATCAGAGTCTTCGTGGTATAGGCTAGAACTGATGGCGGCATTCAACAGAATCTGGAAGGTCTAACCATGTCTGTGGTATTCTGAGTAGGATTCAATGACTGAATGACTGTGACGTGCTTCAAACTCCTGAGGGCGAGGAGTTAGTGACAGACGCAAAAGAATCACTGGATTCTATTCCGGCCTGATCGAGAACCGACAGATGGATAGTCGTGCCGTGACA
>NC_029778.3:47855545-47856100 GCF_000817695.3 Arachis duranensis
TGGATAGCCGTGCCGTGACAGGGTGCGTTGAACATTTCCACTGAGAGGATGGGAGGTAGCCACTGACAACGGTGAAACCCTTGCTTAAGCTTGCCATGGAAAGGAGTAAGAAGAATTGGATGAAGACAGTAGGAAAGCAGAGAGACGGAAGGGACAGCATCTTCATACGCTTATCTGAAATTCCCACCAATGAATTACATAAGTATCTCTATCTTTATCTTTATGTTTTATTCACCCATATCCATTTGAGTTTGCCTGACTGAGATTTACAAGGTGATCATAGCTTGCTTCATACCAACAATCTCTGTGGGATCGACCCTTACTCGCGTAAGGTTTATTACTTGGATGACCCAGTACACTTACTGGTTAGTTGTGCGAAGTTGTGTTTATGCCATGGTATTGAACACCAAGTTTTTGGTTTCATCACCGGGGATTATTTGAGTTGTGAAAGTATTGATCAAAAACTTCGTGCACGAAGTTTTTGGCGCCGTTGCCGGGGATTGTTGAGTTTGGACAACTGACGGTTCATCTTGTTGCTTAGATTAGGTATTTTTT
>NC_029778.3:47856592-47856798 GCF_000817695.3 Arachis duranensis
ATTATTTGATTTTAGTTGCATTTTGATTATTCCTTATTATTAAAAATCCAAAAATATTTTTAATTTGCGTCTTCTAAAGTCAATAATACAAGAGAATTGAAGATTCAGAACAAACTGCAGAGGAATTGCACAGAAAAAGCTGGGCGTTCAAAACGCCCAGTGAAGAAGGACAGACTGGCGTTTAAACGCCAGCCAGGGTACCTGGT
>NC_029778.3:47856990-47858044 GCF_000817695.3 Arachis duranensis
GTCAATCTTTTCAATCAAATCTTTTTCAAAATCAATTTCTTTCTTTTTTTCAAAGATACTTGCTACCAATTAATGATTTGATTCAACATTTCAAGTATGTTGCCTTTTCTATTGAGAAAGGTTTAATGTTTGAATCATATCTTTTCTTGATAGCCAAGTCATTAATTTTCAAAATCAAATCTTCTTAAAATGTTTTTCAAATCATATCTTCTCAATCACATCTTCTTAAAATCAATCATATCTTCTTAACCACATCTTTTTTTAAAATAACTTTCAATCAAATCTTTTTGATTTCTAATTTCAAAATCTTTTTCAAAAATCACTTTACTTCTTTCCCACTTTTATTTTCGAAAATCAATTAGTGTTTTTCAAAATGTTTTCAAAATCCTTAACTTAATTTTCGAAAATTGCTTCCCTTCTTTTCACATCCTTCTATTTATGGACTAACACTATTCCTTAATGAAAAATTTGAACTCCATCTTCTTTGATAAGTTCGAATTTTCTACTTCTGTCTTCTATTTTTTCTTTTTCTCTGACACCTCAAGGAATCTCTATACTGTGACATAGAGGATTCCATATTTTCTTGTTCTCTTCTCTTTCATATGAGCAGGAGCAAAGACAAAAGCATTCTTGTTGAGGCTGATCCTGAACCTGAAAGGACCTTGAAGAGAAAGCTAAGAGAAGCCAAAGCACAACTCTCTGTAGAGGACTTAACAGAAATCTTCAAAGAAGAAGAACACATGGCAGCCGAAAACAACAACAATGCCAACAATGCAAGGAAGGTGCTGGGTGACTTTACTGCATCTATTCCCGACTTCTATGGGAGAAGCATCTCTATCCCTGCCATTGGGGCAAACAACTTTGAGCTTAAGCCTCAATTAGTTTCTCTAATGCAACAGAATTGCAAGTTCCATGGACTTCCATTGGAAGATCCTCATCAGTTCTTAGCTGAGTTCTTGCAAATCTGTGACACTGTCAAGACTAATTGGGTTGACCCTGAGGTCTACAGACTTATGCTATTCCCTTTTGCTGTAAGAGACAGAGCTAGGATATG
>NC_029778.3:47858560-47858980 GCF_000817695.3 Arachis duranensis
ACAAGTGGGTCAGCTGAGCAAGAAAATTACTGAACTCCCTCCTAGTACTCTTCCAAGCAATACAGAAGAAAATCCAAAAGGAGAGGGCAAGGCCATCAACATGGCCGAATTTGGAGAGGAGGAAGAGGCAGTGAACGCCACTGAGGAAGACCTCAATGGACATCCACTGGCCTCCAATGAGTTCCCCAATGAGGATCCATGGGAATCTAAGGCTCAAAATGAGACCATAGAGATCCCGTTGGACTTACTTCTGCCATTCATGAGCTTTGATGAGTATTATTCCTCTGAAGAGGATGAGTATGTCACTGAAGAGCAAGTTGCCAAATACCTTGGGGCAATCATGAAGCTAAATGACAAGTTATTTGGAAATGAGACTTGGGAGGATGAACCCCCTTTGCTCACCAAAGAACTGGATGACTT
>NC_029778.3:47859648-47860739 GCF_000817695.3 Arachis duranensis
TATATTTTATCTATTTTCCTTTGTTATTTTATGTTTTCTGTAGGTTGATGATCATGAGAAGTCACAAAATCAATTGAAAAAGCAAAAACAGAAAGAAAAATAGCACACTCTGGAGGAAAATTTGCTGGCGTTTAAACACCAGTAAGGCTAGCTGTTGGGCGTTTAACGCCCAGTCTGGCACCATTCTGGGCGTTTAACGCCAGAAAGGGGCACCAGACTGGCGTTAAACGCCAGAAAAGGGCAAGCAGTTGGCGTTAAATGCCAGAAAAGGGCACCAGCCCGGCGTTTAATGCCAGAATTGGCTCAAAACGCAATTTTGCTTGCCATTTGGTGCAGGGATGACTTTTCCTTGACACCTCAGGATCTGTGGACCCCACAGGATCCCCACCTACCCCACCACTCTCTCTCTTCTTCCCCCATTCACCAATCACCTCAACACCTCTTCCCCATAAATCCTTCACCTATCAAATCCCATCTTTCTCTTCACCACTCACATCCATCCTTCATAAAACCCCACCTACCTCACCATTCAAATTCAAACCACTTTCCCTCCCAAACCCACCCATACATGACCGAACCATGACTCCCCCCACTCCTATATAAACCCTTCTTCACTCCTTCATTTTCACACAACCTAAACACCACTTCTCCCCCTTTTGGCGGAACACAAGCCATTCCCTTTTCCCTTCATTTCTTCTTCTTCTACTCTCTTCATTCTTCTTTTGCTCGAGGACGAGCAAACCTTTTAAGTTTGGTGAGGTAAAAGCATTGCTTTTTGTTTTTCCATAACCATTTATGGCATCCAAGGCCGGAGAAACCTCTAGAAAGAGGAAAGGGAAGGCAAAAGCTTCCACCTCCGAATCATGGGAGATGGAGAGATTCATCTCAAGGGTGCATCAAGACCACTTCTATGAAGTTGTGGCCTTGAAAAAGGTGATCCCCAAGATCCCTTTCAAACTCAAAAAGGGTCAACTTTGATCAAAGGTTGGACCAAGTCCTCACAGTCATATGTGAAGAGGGCGCCCAATGGAAGAGAGATTCAAGAGGGAAGCCGGTTCAATTGAGAAGGCATGACCTCAAGCCCGTGGCTA
>NC_029778.3:47862715-47863037 GCF_000817695.3 Arachis duranensis
GTTTTTCTATGATTTCAGGTATTTTCTGGCTGAAATTGAGGGACCTGAGCAAAAATCTGATTCAGAGACTGAAAAGGACTGCAGATGCTGTTGGATTCTGACCTCCCTGCAATCGAAGTGGATTTTCTGGAGCTATAGAAGCCCAATTGGCGCGCTCTCAACGGCGTTGGAAAGTAGACATCCTGGGCTTTCCAGCAATATATGATAGTCCATACTTTTCCCAAGATTTGATGGCCCAAAACGGCGTTCAAAGTCACCCTCAGAAATCCCAGCGTTAAACGCCGGAACTGGCACCAAAATGGGAGTTAAACGCCCAAACTGG
>NC_029778.3:47863345-47871977 GCF_000817695.3 Arachis duranensis
GAGGGCGGGGCGTTAGTGACAGACGCAAAAGAATCACTGGATTCTATTCCGGCCTGATTGAGAACCGACAGATTAATTCCGCTATGCTGTGACAGAGCATATGCTATCGCTTTCACTGAGAGGATGGGAGGTAGCCTCTGACAACGGTGAAACCCTTGCTTACGCTTGCCATGGAAAGGAGTAAGAAGAATTGGATGAAGACAGTAGGAAAGCAGAGAGACGGAAGGGACAGCATCTTCATACGTTTATCTGAAATTCCCACCAATGAATTACATAAGTATCTCTATCTTTATCTTTATGTTTTATTCACCCATATCCATTTGAGTTTGCCTGACTGAGATTTACAAGGTGACCATAGCTTGCTTCATACCAACAATCTCTGTGGGATCGACCCTTACTCGCGTAAGGTTTATTACTTGGACGACCCAGTGCACTTGCTGGTTAGTTGTGCGAAGTTGTGTAATGCCATGGTATTGAACTACCAAGTTCTTGGGGTTCATGACCGGGTGAACAGCAAGTTTTTGGTTTCATCACCGGGGATTATTTGAGTTGTGAAAAGTATTGATCAAAAACTTCGTGCACCATTGAGCGAATTCAGAGTTTGGGTTGAGATTTGCAGAAATTAAAATGGCGGGAATGTAAATAACAGAAAAAGTAAATGCTAGAATTAAAGTGCTGAAAGTAAATGACTGAAAGTAAATTGCAGAAATGTAAATGGGAATGGGGTGTTTGCTCATGAAAGTAAATGCAGAAATTAAAGAGAATGGGTGAGACCAGAATTGGGGAGTTCATTGGGCGCAGGAGATGTTGCAATTCTCCGGATCAAGTTCATTTTCATCTCTTCCTCAATCAATGCACTCATTGATCTCCTTGGCAATCTTAATTGATTGAATTACAATTTCTTGCAATTCAATCTCTCAAATCTTGATCAATAGCCAATTCCTTGGTCAATTGCTCATGAGAAGAGATGAAGTGTGGTCACTGATTATACCACATGCATTTCCTAAATCAAGTATTGATAGGATTATAGTCACATATCCATCCAAACCCAATTTGGTCCAGCATGAGAAAGCATTTCTAGCTTGATCTATTCATTCCTCTTTCAAGGTTCAGAAGTGATCCAAGTTTGAATAGCTCCTTTTCCAAGATAACTACCCAATGGGATGAAGATCGAAAGCTTTCAAGTAAAATCAAGAGAAAAGATAGAAGAAGAAGAATGAAAATTAGTATTGATCCATCAACTTACAAAAGAGCTCCCTAACCCAATGAAAGGGGTTTAGTTGTTCATAGCTCTAGAAAATGAAAACAAAGATGGAGAATACATCATGGAACTAGAAGGGCAGAGTAAAATACAGAGAGTAGTTCTCTTTACCCAACTTTTCAAACTCCTTAATAATTCAAAGCTACTCCTATATATACTACTCTTCTCAGCTTCTAGTTGGTTCTTCAAGTCTTGGGCCTTTAGATCTTGAGTTTGAAGCAGTTCTCTTCTTCATTTGGGCTTGGGTTCACTTGCAGAGAGAAAGTGTGAAGTGGGCAGAGACTTTAGCTCAGGACGTTAGGGGTGTTAACGTTTTAGTGAAAGAATGAGTTTGAGAACGTTAGTGACACTCAACATTGTCACTAACATTCCAATGTACCCCTTTGCCTCACGTTAGATCCCACGTTAACTAGGTTAACGTGGCTTCTAACGTGGCCTTGCCATCCTTCGAGAATGTTAGTGACATTCAACATTGTCACTAACGTTCCAATGTACCCCTATGTCTCACGTTAGAGTCCACGTTAACTAGGTTAACGTGGCTTCTAACGTGGCCATTCTTAGCCATCCCCAACGTTAGTGACAATGTTGAGTGTCACTAACGTTGGCTCATCTTTCACTCATCATCGTTAGCTTTCCACGTTAACTCAGTTAACGTGGAAGTTAATGTGGCTCCTTGGGGTTTTGTGGTTGCTTCCAACGTTAGTGACAATGTTGGGTGTCACTAACGTTGTAGACCACCCTTGCCTCTTATGTTAGCTCCCACGTTAACCAAGTTAACGTGGGAGTTAACGTGGTACATTGCACCTTAGGCCAACGTTAGTGACAATGTTGAGTGTCACTAACGTTGGCTTCCTTCCCCCTTTTAACGTTAGAGGCCATGTTAACTTAGTTAACGTGGTCTCTAACGTAGCCACTTATGATCATTGGCCAACGTTAGTGATAATGTTAAGTGTCACTAACGTTGGCTCAATGTCCCTTCTTCACGTTAGAGTTCACGTTAACTTAGTTAACGTGACTCTTAACGTGGGCAATGATGGCTTCGAGAGCGTTATTGGCAATCACTTTTCTCATTAACTTTGCAGGTTACCTCCCATTCCATGTTAGTGGCCACGTTAATTAGATTAACATGACTGCTAAGTGGTTCTTCCTTGCTTCCTTTGGTCCTGAAATCAAGCAATAGAGTGCATCAAAGTTCTACTCCAAGTCATGGGTAATGCAACATACAATTTGTTACTAAACTCAGGCAAAATCCTCATGAAATCATGTAAAATTCACAATGTATGCTTGAATCAAGGTGTAAGTGAATATCTACCCAAAACTAGCTTATTTCCTAAAGAAATGCATGAAACTACCTTAAAAATAGTAAAGAAAAGGTCAGTGAAACTGGCCAAGATGCCCTGGCATCACAACACCAAACTTAAAGTTTGCTTGTCCCTAAGCAAGTACTGGAACAAGAGAATGATGAATGGAATGCCAAGAGAAATGAGTCATTCTTGTGGAAGTCATGTCACTGATTTTATGGTGGTTTCATGCTTAGCAACTTAGGTTCATTCCATTACTGGCTTTCAGACCTTTATCATGTCCTAAAACACTGACTCTGCTTACATCCCATGAGACTTTTATTGATCCTTTTATTGTCATTCCTGGGTTTATTTGTGTTCTTCAAGCTAAGTGCTCTGTAAAGGGGCAACTCTTTAAGATAAGCTTTCAGCCAATACTCCCGAACCAGTTGGTTCAAGGTGCTAGGTGTTGAGACACCCCTAAGGACTTACTCCCTCAAGTCTCTCCCCCATACATACACACCACAGGCATCTGGTTCATTTATTTTCCTTCTTGAGACCTAGGTGTCCAGCACCTCTTTGGGTTACTAAATGCTCTGTAGTGAGGGTTACTCTTGATAGTGGACTTTCAGCTGATAATCCCGAATTAGTTAACCTAAGTTACCAAGTGATAAGGCACCCCTAAGAGCTTATTCATCCAAGTAAATCCCTCACACAGGAACACCACAGACACATGCCTCAAGACTAAAACCATTGGTGCCTAGCCTTATTGCTTACTCTTTTTCTTTTATTTTTCACTTTAAGTGTTCTTTCCCTTTCTCTTATTAGGATCTTGTTATTTACTTAGTCTCATGGGTATATTCAAAGCAAAGTACTCAGGACAGATAGTTGTCTTCCCACCTTATGGTTGAACCAACTTAGCTAACTTATGATCACACCAAAGACTTATGAATGCACTTCCATATTATGAACTCCACTCTGGTCTATTTAAAACACAATCATTCTCTTTTTCATTTGATTTAAAAGACAAGCATACAATAAGTAATGGCATGATGCAGTAACACTTAAACCAAAAATCATAGACCTAAGCAATAAAACTTAAAATGCATAATTGAAAAGGTTCAAACTATCATGGAAGCATGTTCTATTTCAAACAAGATCTTCCTTATTTAAAGTATAGAAAAAGATGGAGTAAAGAAGGAACTCCACCACCTTTTACTCTTGTGGTTGCCCATGCTCTCCTTCTTGCTTGTCCTCTTGGTGTTTTTCTTGAGTGCTTGTGCTCCCACTTCCTTTGCCTTTCCCAAGCAGTTTCTTCCAGAAGCCAGCATCTTCCATCTTCTTCTTTAGTGTGTCCTTCTGCTATTTCACCTTCCTTTCTTCTTGTTCAACAAACTCTTTTTGGACCTCATCATATGTGGAAATGGCATAATGTAGATGATGCATATTATTGGACATGTAGTTCAACCTGGCCTGAGTGTTTACATTGAACTCTTCCCTATGTAACTGCCTTCCTTCACTATGTAACTACCTTCCTTCATTCAGCACATTGAACTCATTGAATGATTTTATTTGGGCTAGTTGCCGCTGGTTGAGTTCTTGAAGGCGTTTATCTTGACGCTCTTGCCTCTCAGTAACTTGGTGGATGGCTTGAGTGAGTTGGGAGTATTGCTCCTGTTGCTGCTCCATGTGTTGTTTCTGCCACTCTTCTTGTTGTCTCATCCACTTGGACTGAATGTGAAGTATTTGCTCTTGTCCCTCCATTTGTGGTGTCCGAACCTTCTTTGTTAGTTGTCCAATCTATCACTTTTAATGCTCCTTTTCTTTTCCCTATAAAGACCAAATAAGAAAGGTGAGAATAATATCAATACCAAAAATAATTGAAACTTTACGCAAAGAAAAGAAAATATTGGATTTTTCATTTATGAACTCCAACTAACTAACTAACTGTGTGTCCTTATATGCACATTGGTTCCTTGGGGTGACACCAAACTTAGTTTGGAGCACTGTGATGAAAAGTTTTGTTCAAAGCTCCCAAGACTAGCATGCATCTTGGTTTGCTCTGAACACCAAACTTGTTCCTCACTATATACTGCACAATAAGGTCTTCACCAAATGTTTGTCAAGTTTGAGTTGGAATTCATAATTGTTGACTTATTCACTATCTTTTAAAAGCATATAAAACACGGGTTGCCTCCCATGAAACGCTTCTTTAGCGTCACTAGCTTGACGTTTCTCCCTCATCAGGGTGGTTGGTAATGCTTGAAGTCTTCTCCTCTTGCTGTGGACTTGTATCCATTGGTTGTATCAATGATCTCGACATGTTCTAGGGAGAGAACTCTGTTGATAGTAAAGACTTTAGGTAACTGAGATGGTACAGAGGGGAGATTAGGGGGAATATCTGAGAAGTAAGCTAAGATCACTCTATCCCCTGGAGAGAAGTCTTCCGTAGGGATCTTTTTGTTCCTCCACTTCCTTGGTACCTTCTTCCTTGTGTCTTTTGACATTGCCTTGCTCTTGATGAGTCCTTCCTCTAAAGTGGTTTTGTTGCTTCCTTCACATATCTCTGGTGGTTTAGGTTCCTCCAATTTTTCCTTGAGCTGTGACAACTGCCTGTTTCCTTGTTCCTCATGCATGAGTTTCCCTAGATGGGTTGGGTGTGCTTTAATACTTGCTTCCTCCTTCAACATCTCATTGTGATCTTTGCTTGGTTCCTTGTGCTCTTGGTTTGCTTCTTGTGAGAGCTTGAAGACATTAAAGCTGAGTCGTTCATCATGGATCCTCAATATTAGCTCCCCTTGCTTCACATCTATGAGTGCTCTGGCTGTAGCTAGGAATGGTCTTCCCAATATGATTGGGTGAGTGTGACTCTCTTCCATGTCCAGAATGACAAAGTCTGTTGGGAGAAAGTATTTCCCAACTTTTAGCAAGACATTCTCCACCACTCCTATTGCTTGCTTTTGAGTCTTGTCAGCCAGTCTGATGACCACATCTGTGGGCATTATCTCATTCATCTGCAGCTTCTTTACCAAGGATAATGGTAGTAAGTTGATGCTTGCCCCCAAATCATAGAGTGCTCTATCGAACATTTTTTCTCCTATGGCACAGGGGATGTGAAAACTCCCTGGGTCTTTTTTTTTGCAGGCAACTTAGGTTGAATAAGGGCACTACATTCCTTGTTCAACACTATAGTCTGGTCTCCTTTGAGTGAGCGTTTTCTGGGAAGAAGTTCCTTCATATACTTGATGAATGCAGGCATTTGTTGGATGGCCTTGATGAATGGTATGTTCACATGCAGAGATGCAAACAAGTCTAGGAACCTTGAGTATATTCTCTTCCCCACAGCACCATTGAGCAGTTGGGGAAATGGTGCATAGAGCTTAAGCAAATCTTGTTGTGAGATTTCTGGTTCTTGGTGATATCTATCCTCCTCCTCTGTTGAGTTATCTTCAGGCTGTTTGGAGAGTTTGCCTTGCTTGTCTTTAGCCTCTTGATCACTTGTAGTGACCATTTTGCAATCTTCCCATCTTACTTTCTTTGCTTCTCCTCTTGGGTTTTTCTCCGTGTCACTTGGGAAGCTATCAGTAGATTTTGGAATCTTCTGAGCTAAGCATCCCACTTGGAATTCCAGCTTCTTGATGGTCTCTCCCTAGTTCTTAATATTGGCTCGCACCTCCTCTTTGAATACCTTGTTTTCTTGAATCTCTTGGCATATTCCTTCAAGTAAGGTTTCAAGCTTAGAGAGTCTGTCATCAATTGATGGTAGATTGGGATTAGAGGTGGAAGGATGAGAGGTGTTGTTGTGGTTTTGATATGGGTGTGGAGAAGCGTTGTTGTGGGGGTGTTGATATGTCCTCTGTGTGAATTGTTGATGAGCTGCATTGTTGTTGGAGTTGTAACGTCTCTGGTCTTGGCTTTAATCTTGCTGATTCCCCCACCCAAAGTTTGGGTGGTTCCTCCATCCAGGGTTGTATGTCTTGGAGTATGGATCATGGTTCTGTCTAGGTAAATTCCCAATGTAGTTGGCTTGCTCAAGGTTACCCTCTGCTTCTTCTTCAACTCCTTCTTGGGTTGTTGAGGAGGTGGTGATTGCTGCCACTTGGTTCCTCTCCATCTTCTTGGTGAGGTCAGCTAGCTGCTTGGTAATGAGCTTGTTCTGAGCCAGTAGAGCATCTACATTGTTTAGCTCTATTACTCCTCTAGTGTTCCCTCTTTCGGAAGCATAGAAGTAATCATTCTCAGCTACAGTCTCAATTACATCTATGGCTTCTTCAATGGTCTTCTTCTTATTCAATGATCCTCTAGAGGAATGGTCTACTGCCTTCTTTGATTCATATGACAAGCCTTTATAGAAGATGTGCAATTGCACCCATTCATTGAACATATTTGGTGGACACCTCCTTGTTAGGTCTTTGAACCTTTCCCAAGCTTCATAAAGTGTCTCCCCATCTTGCTGCCTGAACGTCTGCACTTCAGTTCTCAGCCTATTGATCCTTTGAGGGGGGTAAAACCTTGCCAAAAACTTATTCACTACCTCCTCCTAATTTGTCAGGCTTTCTTTTGGGAAGGATTCAAGCCATTTGGATGCCTTGTCCCTGAGTGAAAAAGGGAACAAGAGCAGCCTATAGACATCCGGGTGGACTCCATTGGACTTCACTGTGTCACAAATCCTCAAGAAGATGGTCAAGTGTTGATTCAGGTCTTCTTGAGCACCTCCTCCAAATGAGTAATTATTCTGCACAAGAGTGATGAGCTGAGGTTTTAGCTCGAAATTGTTGGCATGTATGGTGGGCTTCTGAATGCTACTCCCACAGTTGCCTGAGTTTGGATTGATGTAAGAGCCTAGAACTCTCCTCTCTTGCCCAACAGATTTGCAGGGCCTTCTCTGGCATGGTTGTGAGCTTATCCTTCATGATTGTTTTGTTCAAAGTGTTCCTCCTCCTCTTTAGCACCGATTGCACGTTTTCCTCTTGCTTCCCTCCTTAATCTAAGGAGGGTCCTCTCTGGTTCAGAATCGAAGGAAGTTAAAGCCCCGCTTCTTCTCCATATCATACAACCAATAAGTACAAGCAAGTAACAATATGTGCAGTAAGTATTGCTATCAGAATTACTGTTAGTTGTCAGTGATGCAATATATCAAACAGTTAGTGGGTTAGCAAACTGAATGGTAAATAACAATGAACACAAAAGAGTAGATGGGGAAGGGGAGAGGTTAACTAAGACAGAAAGTAAATTACTCAAACAGAAAATTAAATAAACAAAACAAAAAAGCTCAATCTAGTGATCTCCTAATTTAATCATTGTTGATGCACAATTAATCCCCGATAACGGCGCTATAAACTTTATGCAAGTGGAAACTGTCTCTCAACAAATTTCCTTCGGCAAGTGTACCGAATTTTTCGTCAAGTAAAAACTCACAATAGAGTGAGGTCGAATCCCACAGGGATTGATTGATCAAGCAACTTTAATTAGAAGAAAATTCTAGTTGAGCGAATTCAGAGTTTGGGTTGAGATTTGCAGAAATTAAAATGGCGGGAATGTAAATAACAGAAAAAGTAAATGCTAGAATTAAAGTGTTGAAAGTAAATGACTGAAAGTAAATTGCAGAATTGTAAATGGGAATGGGGTGTTTGCTCAGGAAAGTAAATGCAGAAATTAAAGAGAATGGACGAGATCAGAATTAGGGAGTTCATTGGGCACAGGAGATGTTGCAATTCTCCGGATCAAGTTCATTTTCATCTCTTCCTCAATCAATGCACTCATTGATCTCCTTGGCAATCTTAATTGATTGAATTACAATTTCTTGCAATTCAATCTCTCAAATCTTGATCAATAGCCAATTCCTTAGTCAATTGCTCATGAGAAGAGATGAAGTGTGGTCACTGATTATACCACATGCATTTCCCAAATCAAGTATTGAGAGGATTATAGTCACATATCCATCCAAACCCAATTTGGTCCAGCATGAGAAAGCATTTCTAGCTTGATCTATTCATTCCTCTTTCAAGGATCAGAAGAGATCCAAGTTTGAATAGCTCCTTTTCCAAGATAACTACCCAATGGGATGAAGATCGAAAGCTTTCAAGTAAAA
>NC_029778.3:47872572-47876358 GCF_000817695.3 Arachis duranensis
TCTTACGTTAGCTCCCACGTTAACCAAGTTAACGTGGGAGTTAATGTGGTACATTGCACCTTAGGCCAACGTTAGTTACAATGTTGAGTGTCACTAACGTTGGTTTCCTTCCCCCTTTTAACGTTAGAGGCCACGTTAACTTAGTTAACGTGGACTCTAACGTAGCCACTTATGATCATTTGCCAACGTTAGTGATAATGTTAAGTGTCACTAACGTTGGGTCAAAGTCCCTTCTTCACGTTAAAGTTCACGTTAACTTAGTTAACGTGACTCTTAACGTGGGCAATGATGGCTTCAAGAGCGTTATTGGCAATCACTTTTCTCATTAACTTTGCAAGTTACCTCCCATTCCACGTTAGTGGTAACGTTAATTAGATTAACGTGACTGCTAAGTGGTTCTTCCTTGCTTCCTTTGGTCCTGAAATCAAGCAATAGAGTGCATCAAAGTTCTAGTCCAAGTCATGGGTAATGCAACATACAATTTGTTACTAAACTCAGGCAAAATCCTCATGAAATCATGTAAAATTCACAATGTATACTTGAATCAAGGTGTAAGTGAATATCTACCCAAAACTAGCTTATTTCCTAAAGAAATGCATGAAACTACCTTAAAAACAGTAAAGAAAAGGTCAGTGAAACTTGCCAAGATGTCCTGGCATCACACTCAGCTGGTGGATCTATCCACCTGAGAAAGACAATTGAAGAAGCTCAAAAGCTCATTGATACAGTTGCCAGAATCAACATCTGTACCTAAGCAGTGAACCTTCCATGAAAGAAGAGGCTAAAATAGTAACTGCTGAACTCAGTCCTGCAGAAAAATGTTATTGAATTCAATCAGCAATTAGATTTTCTAACAAGGTAGTTAGCCGAATTCAAAGAGATACTACAAGAAATAAGAATGGCTAATATGAATATGGAAGTGCAGTTGAAGCAAACATAATAGCAATTATCAAAACAAATAACAGAAGAGTGCCAAGCAGTTCAATTAAGAAGTGGAAGAACATTAAATACATCACTTCAAGGCAGCAGAAAACCAAGAAATGAACAAACTACTATCCAAAATCCCTCTGAGGACAGTAAGATCCCAGAGAGGAACAATTCTGGCTTTCAAATGCCAGAAAGGGGTGAAGGGCTGGCGTTAAACGCCCAACCCATGCTCAGTTTTGGTGTTCAAACACCAGAAACAGGCAAGAAGTTGGCATTGAATGCCCAAAGGAAGCTCAGTTCTGGCGTTCAGACGCCAGAAACAGGTAAGGAGTTGGCGTCTAACGCCACTCCAACTTCCACCCCTGGCGTTCAAACGCTAGTGGGGATCAGACACATACAAGTGCTGATAGCAACCCCTCTAAAAAGGCTTCTCAACCCACATCTGTAGGCAATAAACCTGCAGCAACTAAGGTTGAGGAATACAAAGCCAAAATGCCTTATCCTCAGAAACTCCGCCAAGCGGAACAGGATAAGCGATTTGCCCGCTTTGCAGACTTTCTCAGGACTCTTGAAATAAAGATTCCGTTTGCAGAGGCACTTGAGCAAATACCCTCTTATGCTAAGTTCATGAAAGAGATCTTAAGTCATAAGAAGGATTGGAGAGAAACTGAAAAAGTTTACCTCACTGAAGAATGCAGTGCAGTCATTCTGAAAAGCTTACCAGAAAAGCTTAAAGATCCCAGAAGCTTTATGATACCATGCACATTAGAGGGTACTTGTACCAAGCAATCTCTATGTGAACTTGGCGCAAGTATCAACCTAATACCTGCATCTACTATTAGAAAGCTTGGCTTGACTGAAAAAGTCAAATCAACCCGGATATGTCTCCAACTTGCTGATGGCTTCATTAAATACCCATCAGGCGTGATTGAAGACATGATTGTCAAGGTTGGGCCATTTGCCTTTCCCACTGACTTTGTGGTGCTGGAAATGGAGGAGCATAAGAGTACAACTCTCATTCTAGGAAGACCTTTCCTAGCAACTAGACGAACCCTCATTGACGTCCAAAAAGGGGAAGTAACCCTGAGAGTCATTGAGGACGAGTTTAAGTTGAATGTTGTCAAAGCTATGCAGCATCCAGACACCCCAAACGACTACATGAGCATTGATATTATTGACTCTCTGGTAAAAGAGGTCAATATGACTGAGAGTCTCGAATCAGAGCTAGAGGATATCTTTAAAAATGCTCAGCCTGATCTAGAGGAACCCGAGAGAATAATAAAACCTCTAAAAATCCCTCAGGAAGAGGAGAAACCTCCTAAACCCGAGCTCAAACCATTACCACCATCCCTGAAATATGCATTTCTGGGAGAAGGTGACACTTTTCCTATAATCATAAGCTCTACCTTAGAGCCACAGGAAGAAGAAACACTAATTCAAGTGCTAAGGACACACAAGACAGCTCTTGGGTGGTCCATCAGTGATCTTAAGGGCATTAGCCCAACCAGATGCATGCACAAGATCCTATTGGAGGATGACGCTAAGCCAGTAGTTCAACCACAGAGGTGGCTGAATCCAGCCATGAAGGAGGTGGTGCAGAAGGAGGTCACTAAATTACTAGAAGTTGGGATTATTTATCCTATTTCTGATAGCCCCTGGGTAAGCCCTGTCCAAGTCGTCCCTAAGAAGGGTGGCATGACAGTGGTTCATAATAAAAAAAATGAATTGGTTCCTACAAGAACAGTTACAGGGTGGCATATGTGTATTGATTACAGAAGGCTCAATACAACTACCAGAAAGGATCATTTTCCTTTACAATTCATAGACCAGATGCTAGAAAGACTGGCAGGTCATGAATACTACTACTTCCTGGATGGATATTCAGGTTATAATCAAATTGCAGTAGATCCCCAGGATAAAGAGAAAACAGCATTCATATGTCCATCCGGAGTATTTGCATACAGAAGGATGCCATTTGGTCTGTGCAATGCACCTGCATCCTTTCAAAGGTGCATGCTCTCTATTTTCTTTGATATGGTGGAAAATTTTCTGGAAGTCTTCATGGATGACTTTTCAGTATTTGGAGACTCATTCAGCTCCTGTCTTGACCATCTAGCACTTGTTCTAAAGAGGTGCCAAGAGACCAACCTGGTTTTAAACTGGGAGAAATGTCACTTTATGGTGACTGAAGGAATTGTCTTTGGGCACAAAATTTTGAACAAGGGAATAGAGGTGGATCATTCTAAGGTACAGGTCATTGAAAAATTACCACCATCTGCCAATGTTAAGGCAATCAGAAGCTTTCTGGGGCATGCAGGATTCTATAGGAGGTTTATAAAAGATTTTTCAAAAATTGCCAAACCTCTGACTAATCTGCTAGCTGTTGACACACCATTTATCTTTGATAAGGAATGTCTGCAGGCGTTTGAGACTCTGAAAGCTAAACTGGTCACAGCACCAGTCATCTCTGCACCAGCCTGGACATTACCATTTGAACTAATGTGTGATGCCAGCGACCAAGACATTGGTGCAGTGTTGGGACAAAGGCATGACAAGCTTCTGCACGTCATTTATTATGCTAGTCGTGTTTTAAATGACGCACAGAAGAACTACCTAACCACGAAAAAAGAGTTACTTACAGTGGTTTACGCATTCACAAGTTCAGGTCTTATTTAGTTTGATGAAAAGTGATTGTGTACACTAACTATGCTGCTCTTAAATATCTACTTACAAAGCAAGATTCAAAACCTAGACTCATAAGATGGGTGTTGCTTCTGCAAGAGTGATGAGCGGATAATTTGTACGCTTTTTGGCATTGTTTTTAGTATGTTTTTAGTATGTTTTAGTTAGTTTTTAGTA
>NC_029778.3:47876593-47876858 GCF_000817695.3 Arachis duranensis
AGATTTTCTGGAGCTACAGAAGCCCAATTGGCGCGCTCTCAACGGCGTTGGAAAGTAGACATCCTGGGCGTTAAACCGGCGTTCTAAATCAGCTCAAAACTGCCCGGCGTTAAACGCCGGAACTGGCACAAGAACGGGAGTTAAACGCCCAAACTGGCACAAAAGCTGGTGTTTAACTCCAAGAAGAGTCTCTACACGAAAATGCTTCAATGCTCAGCCCAAGCACACACCAAGTGGGCCCGGAAGTGGATTTTTATGTCATTTA
>NC_029778.3:47877571-47877887 GCF_000817695.3 Arachis duranensis
TAATGAATTGCATAAGTATCTCTATCTTTATCTTTATGTTTTATTCATCATTCATAACCATTTGAGTTTGCCTAACTAAGATTTACAAGGTGACCATAGCTTGCTTCATGCCAACAATATCTGTGGGATCGACCCTTACTCGCGTAAGGTTTATTACTTAGACGACCCAGTACACTTGCTGGTTAGTTGTGTGAAGTTGTGTTTATGCCATGGTATTGAACACCAAGTTTTTGGATTCATCACCAGGGATTATTTGAGTTGTGAAAAGTATTGATCACAATTTCGTGCACCAAGTTTTTGGCGCCGTTGCCGGGGA
>NC_029778.3:47878077-47879489 GCF_000817695.3 Arachis duranensis
CCTGCTGAAGCTTGTTCAGCCATGTCTAATTTCTTTAGACTGAAGCTTTAGACTAACATTGCATGATTCCTGGAATTCTCATTAAGAATTTTGATATTTTTTTTCCTTTCCACTTAATTTTCGAAAAATCCAAAAACTTTTACAAAATCATAAAATCCAAAAATATTTCTTGTTTGAGTCTAGTGTTTCATTTTAAGTTTGGTGTCAATTGCATGTTTTTGTTCTTCTTGCATTCATTCATGTATCTTAAGTGATCTTCAAGATGTTCTTGATGATTTCATTGCTCTGATCTTTGAATTCTCTTGGCTTGAGTGTTTTGTTGTGCCTCATATGCATTCTCATTTTTAGTGTCAGCAGTATACAAACTGCTAAGTTTGGTGTCTTGCATGCATTGTTTATTTGATTTTAGTTGCATTTTGACTATTCCTCATTATTAAAAATTCAAAAATATTTTTTATTTGTGTCTTTTCAAGTCAATAATACAGAGAATTGAAGATTCAGAACATACAGCAGAGGAATTACACAGAAAAAGCTGGGCGTTCAAAACGCCCAGTAAGGAAGGCAAACTGGCGTTTAAACGCCAGCCAGGGTGCCTGGCTGGGCGTTTAACGCCCAAAAGGGTAGTGTTTTGGGCGTTAAACGCCAGAATGTGCACCATGCTGGGCGTTTAACGCCAGGATGGCACAAGAGGGAAGATTTTGTTTTTAATGCAATTTTTTTTCAAGTTTTCAAAGCTTTTTCAAAATCAAATCTTTTTCAAATCATATCTTTTCAATCATATGTTTTCAAAATTGATTTCTTTCCATTTTTAAGGATACTTGCTATCAATTAATGATTTGATTCAACATTTCAAGTATGTTGCCTTTTCTGTTGAGAAATGTTTAATGTTTGAATCATATCTTTCCTTGTTAGCCAAGTTATTTTTTTAAAAAAAATCAAATCTTTTTAAAATGTTTTTCAAATCATATTTTCTCAATCACATCTTTTTAAAACCAATCATATCTTCTTAACCACATCTTTTTCAAAATAGTTTTCAATCAAATCTTTTTGATTTCTAATTTCAAAATCTTTTTCAAAAATCACTTTACTTCTTTCTCAATCATGGTTTTCGAAAATCAATTAAAGTTTTTCAAAATGTTTTCAAAATCTTTTACTTAATTTTCGAAAATTTCTTCCCCTCTCCTCACATCCTTCTATTTATGGTCTAACACTATTCCTTAATGCACAATTCAAACTCCATCTTCTTTGATAAGTTCGAATTTTCTACTTCTGCCTTCTATTTTTCTTTCCCTCTGACACCTCAAGGAATCTCTATATTGTGACATAGAGGATTCCATATTTTCTTGTTCTCTTCTCTTTCATATGAGCAGGAGCAGAGACAAAGGCATTCTTGTTGAGGCTGATCCTGAACC
>NC_029778.3:47879686-47881571 GCF_000817695.3 Arachis duranensis
ATCATAGGTATTTTCTTTGATGGTCTCTCTGAACTATCCAAGATGTCCTTGGATAGCTCTGCTGGAGGATCTCTTCATCTGAAGAAGACGCCTATAGAAGCTCAAGAACTAATTGAAATGGTTGCAAATAATTGAAGAAGACGCCTACAGAAGCTCAAGAGCTGATTGAAATGGTTGCAAATAACCAATTCATGTATACTTCTGAAAAGAATCCTGTGAACAATGGGACTAATCAGAAGAAAGGAGTTATTGAGATTGATACTCTGAATGCCATATTGGCTCAGAACAAGATATTGACTCAGCAAGTCAATTTGATTTTCCAAAGTCTGTCTGGAATGCAAAATGCACCAGGCAGTACTAAGGAAGCTTCATCTGAAGAAGAAGCTTATGATCCTGAGAACCCTTCAATGGAAGAGGTGAACTACATGGGAGAACCCTATGGAAATACCTATAATCCTTCATGGAGAAATCACCCAAATCTCTCATGGAAGGATCAACAGAGACCTTAACAAGGTTTCAATAACAATAATGGTGGAAGAAACAGGTTTAGCAATGGCAAGCCTTTTCCATCATCTTCTCAGCAACAGACAGAGAGTTCTAAGCAGAACACCTCTGACTTAGCAACCATGGTCTCTGATCTAATCAAAACCACTCAAAGTTTCATGAATGAAACAAGGTCCTCTATTAGAAATTTGGTGGCATAAGTGGGTCAGCTGAGCAAGAAAATTACTGAACTTCCTCCTAGTACTCTTCCAAGCAATACAGAAGAAAATCCAAAAGGAGAGTGCAAGGCCATCAACATGGCCAAATTTGGAGAGGAGGGAGAGGCAGTGAACGCCACTGAGGAAGACCTCTATGGACGTCCACTGACCTCCAATGAGTTCCCCAATGAGGAACCATGGGAATCTGAGGCTCCCACTGAGACCAAAGAGATTCCATTGGATTTACTTCTGCCATTCATGAGTTCTGATGAGTATTCTTCCTCTGAAGAGGATGAGTATGTCACTGAAGAGCAAGTTGCTAAATACCTTGGAGCAATCATGAAGCTCAATGACAAGTTATTTGGTAATGAGACTTGGGAGGATGAACCCCCTTTGCTCACCAAAGAATTGGATGACTTGTCCAGGCAGAAATTACCTCAAAAGAGACATGATCCTGGGAAGTTTTCAATACCTTGTACCATAGGCACCATGACCTTCAAGAAGGCCTTGTGTGACCTAGGGTCAAGTGTAAACCTCATGCCTCTCTCTGTGATGGAGAAGCTAGGGATCTTTGAGGTGCAAGCTGCAAAAATCTCACTAGAGATGGCAGACAACTCAAGGAAACAAGCTTATNCAAGCTGCAAAAATCTCACTAGAGATGGCAGACAATTCAAGAAAACAGGCTTATGGACTTGTAGAGGATGTCTTGGTAAAGGTTGAAGACCAGTACATCCCTGCTGATTTCATAGTCCTTGAGACTGGGAAGTGCATGGATGAATCCACCATCCTTGGCAGACCCTTCCTAGCCACAGCAAGGGCTGTGATTGATGTTGATAGAGGAGAATTGATCATTCAAGTAAATGAAGAATCCTTTGTGTTTAAGGCTCAAGGGTATCCCTCTGTCACCATGGAGAGGAAGCATGAAGAGCTTCTCTCAAAACAGAGCCAAACAGAGCCCCCACAGTCAAACTCTAAGTTTGGTGTTGGGAGGCCACAACTAACCTCTAAGTTTGGTGTTGAACCCCCACATTCAAACTCTAAGTTTGGTGTTGGGAGGTCCCAACATTGCTCTGAGCATCTGTGAGGCTCCATGAGAGCCCTCTGTCAAGCTACTGACATTAAAGAAGCGCTTGTTGGGAGGCAACCCAATGTTATATTTTATCTATTTTCCTTTGTTATTTTAT
>NC_029778.3:47881798-47882600 GCF_000817695.3 Arachis duranensis
GTTTAACGCCAGAAAGGGGCACCAGACTGGCGTTAAACGCCAGTAAAGGGCAAGAACTTGGCGTTAAACGCCAGAAATGGGCACCAGCCCGGCTTTTAACGCCAGAATTGGCACAAAGGGCATTTTTGCTCGCCACTTGGTGCAGAGATGACTTTTCCTTGACACCTCAGGATCTGTGGACCCCACAGGATCCCCACCTACCCCACCACTCTCTCTCTTCTTCTTCACCCACTCACCAATCACCTCAACACCTCTTCCCCAAAAAAACCTTCACCTATCAAATCCCATCTTTCTCTTTACCACTTACATCCATCCTTCATAAAACCCCACCTACCCCACCATTCAAATTCAAAACACTTTCCCTCCCAAACCCACCCTCCCATAACAAAAGCTTCCACCTTCGAGCCATGGGAGATGGAGATATTCATCTCAAGGGATGCACTTTCCTCAACAAAACTATTGGGAGCAAATCAATATCTCCCTAGGAGAATTGAGTTCCAACATGGGACAACTAAGGGTGAAGCACCAAGAACATTCCATCCTCCTCCATGAAATTAAAGAAGATCATAAAATCATGAGAGAGGAGCAACAAAGGCAAGGAAGAGACATTGAGGAGCTCAAGCACTCCATAAGATCTTCAAGAGGAAGAACAAGCCGCCATCACTAAGGTGGACCCGTTCTTTAATCTCCTTGTCCTTCATTTTCCTGTTTTTCGAAAATTTATGCTTATGTTTATCTATGTTTGTGTCTTATGATCATTAGTGTCTTAGTGTCTATGCCTTAAAGTTATGAATGTCCTATG
>NC_029778.3:47882885-47884169 GCF_000817695.3 Arachis duranensis
TATTCAGTTGGAGTTGACATAGAAGGAGACATCCCCATCGATGAGGACAAGCCCATTACTAAGAAGAGGATGGAGCAAACAAGAGACCCCTCTCATCATCAAATCCCTGAGATGCCTCAAGGGATGCACTTTCCTCCACAAAACTATTGGGAGCAACTAAACACCTCCCTAGGGGAATTGAGTTCCAACATGGGACAACTAAGGGTGGAGCACCAAGAACATTCCATTCTCCTCCATGAAATTAGAGAAGATTAAAGAATCATGAGAGAGGAGCAACAAAGACAAGGAAGAGACATTGAGGAGCTCAAGCACTCCATAGGATCTTCAAGAGGAAGAACAAGCCGCCATCACTAAGGTGGACCCGTTCTTTAATTTCCTTGTTCTTTATTTTCTGTTTTTTCGAAAAATCATGCTTATATTTATCTATGTTTGTGTCTTGTGATCATTAGTGTCTTAGTGTCTATGCCTTAAAGCTATGAATGTCCTATGAATCCATCACCTTTCTGGAATGAAAAATGTTCTTAATTGAAAAAGAGAAGAATTGCATGAGTTTTGAATTTTATAACAGTTTAATTATTTTGATGTGGTGGCAATACTTTTGTTTTCTGAATGTATGCTTAAACAGTGCATATGTCTTTTGAATTTGTGGTTCATGAATGTTGGCTCATGAAAGAATGATGAAAAAGGAAAAATGTTACTGAGGATCTGAAAAATCATAAATATGATTCTTGAAGCAAGAAAAAGCAGTGAATACAAAAAAAAATTTAAAAAAAAAAGAGAAAGAGAAAAAGAAAGAAAAAGAAAGAAAAAGAAAGAAATAAAGTTGTGATCCAAGGCAAAAAGAGTGTGCTTAAGAACCCTGGACACCTATAATTGGGGACTCTAGCAAAGCTGAGTCACAATCTGAAAAGGTTCACCCAATTATATGTCTGTGGCATGTATGTATCCGGTGGTAATACTAGAAGACAGAGTGCTTTGGGCCACGGCCAAGACTTAATAAGTAGCTATGTTCAAGAATCATCATACTTAACTAGGAGAATCAATGACACTATCTGGATTCTGAGTTCCTAAAGAAGCCAATCATTCTGAATTTCAAAGGATAGAGTGAGATGCCAAAACTGTTCAGAGGCAAAAAGCTAAAAGTCCCGGTCATCTAATTAATACTGATCTTCATAGATGTTTTTGGAATTCATTGCATATTCTCTTCTTTTTATCTTATTTGATTTTCAGTTGCTTGAGGACAAGCAACAATTTAAGTTTGGTGTTGTGATGAGCGGATAATTT
>NC_029778.3:47884489-47884665 GCF_000817695.3 Arachis duranensis
AGAGCTACAGAAGCCCAATTGGCGCGCTCTCAACGGCGTTGGAAAGTAGACATCCTGGGCTTTCCAGAAATGTATAATAGTTTATACTTTGCCCAAGATTTGATGGCCCAAACGGGCGTTCCAAATCAGCTCAAAACTGCCCGGCGTTAAACGCCGGAACTGGCACAAGAATGGGA
>NC_029778.3:47885014-47893773 GCF_000817695.3 Arachis duranensis
GCAAAAGAATCACTGGATTCTATTCCGGCCTGATCGAGAACCGACAGATGGATAGCCGTGCCGTGACAGGGTGCGTTGAACATTTCCACTGAGAGGATGGGAGGGAGCCACTGACAACGCTGAAACCCTTGCATACAGCTTGCCATGGAAAGGAGTAAGAAGGATTGGATGAAGACAGTAGGAAAGCAGAGAGACGGAAGGAACACAGCATCTCCATACGCTTATCTGAAATTCCCACTAATGAATTGCATAAGTATCTCTATCTTTATCTTTATGTTTTATTCATCATTCATAACCATTTGAGTTTGCCTGACTAAGATTTACAAGGTGACCATAGCTTGCTTCATACCAACAATCTCTGTGGGATCGACCCTTACTTGCGTAAGGTTTATTACTTGGACGACACAGTACACTTGCTGGTTAGTTGTGCGAAGTTGTGTTTATGCCATGGTATTGAACACCAAGTTTTTGGATTCATCACCAGGGATTATTTGAGTTGTGAAAAGTATTGATCACAATTTCGTGCACCAAAGAGTTTGATATAGAAATAAGAGACAGAAAAGGGACAGAGAACCAAGTAGCAGATCACCTGTCCCGAATAGAACCAGTAGAAGGGGCATCCCTCCCTCTTACTGAGATCTCTAAAAACTTTCTGGATGAGCAACTCTTTGCCGTCCAGGAAGTGCCATGGTTTGCAGACATTGCAAACTACAAGGCAGTGAGATTCATATCCAAAGAGTACAGTAGGTAGCAATCAAAGAAAATGATCACGGATGCAAAATACTATCTTTGGGACAAACCATATCTCTTCAAGAGATGTGCAGACAGAGTAATCCATAGATGTGTGCCTAAAGAAGAAGCACAAAAGATCCTCTGGCACTGCCATGGATCACAGTATGGAGGACATTTTGGAAGTGAGCGAACAGCCACAAGAGTCCTCCAATGTGGCTTCTACTGGCCTACTCTCTATAAAGACTCCTGAATGTTTGTACTTAATTGTGACAGTTGCCAAAGATCTGGCAATCTGCCTTACAGTCATGCCATGCCTCAACAAGGGATCTTGGAGATTGAGTTGTTTGATGTATGGGGTATTGACTTCATGTTCCCACCATCATACTTAAACACTTATATTCTGGTGGCAGTGGATTATGTATCTAAATGGGTGGAAGCTATTGCAACACCCACTAATGACACTAAGACAGTGCTGAAATTCCCCCAGAAACACATCTTCAGCAGATTTGGTATCCCTAGAGTACAAATCAGTGATGGGGGCACTCATTTCTACAATAAATAGCTTTACTCTACTTTGGTTCGATATGGAGTTAGCCACAGGGTAGCTACTCCATATCATCCACAGACAAATGGGCAAGCTAAAGTCTCTAATAGAGAACTTAAAAGAATCCTGGAATGGACTGTGATTAACCGTAGAAGGGATTAGGCAAGAAGCTTGGATGATACTCTGTGGGCATACAGAACAGCATTCAAGACTCCTATAGAAACTTCTCCATACCAGCTTGTGTATTGAAAAGCCTATCACTTGCCAGTGGAACTAGAGCATAAGGCCTATTGGGCAACTAGATTCCTAAACCTTGATGCCAAGTTAGCTGGAGAATTCAGACTCAATGCTTTCGAAAATGCAAAAATTTACAAAGAGAAAGCAAAAAGATGGCATGATAATAAGTTGTCATCCAGAGTCTTTGAGCCAGGGCAGAAAGTTTTACTATTTAATTCTAGGCTCAGATTATTCCCCAGAAAATTGAAATCTCGGTGGAGAGGACCATATGTGATTACAAGTGTGTCACCATACGGATACGTAGAGCTTCAGGATAATGATTCTAAAAAAAATTTCATTGTTAATGGACAGAGAGTCAAACATTATCTTGAAAGTAATTTTGAGTAAGAATGCTCAAGACTGAGACTTGATTAAAGCTCAGTAATAGTCCAGCTAAAGACAATAAAGAAGCGCTTGCTGGGAGGCAACCCAGCCATTAACAAAGCTTATTTTCAATTAATTGATTTTTTATAGGTTCATATTAATCTTCTTCAAGGTAAAATGGCAATTACATGAGTTCACAGAGTCACAGAAGGATTCAGAGGATAAAACAGCAAAAAGAAGGTCACTGGTGCGAAAAAGCCAGTAAGAGCTATTTTGGGCATTAAACGCCCAAAAGAAGTATCTACTGGGCGTTCAACGCCAGTAGAGATAGCCATCTGGGCGTTAAACGCCAGAAAGAAGCATCTTCTGGGCGTTTAACGCCAGATTTACAGCGTCTTGGGCGTTCATAAAAATGCCCAGTGACAAAGGAGTTTCTGGCGTTAAATGCCAGCTGGAAGCAAGAGCTGGGCGTTAAACGCCCAGGAGAAGCTACAATTGGGCGTTAAACGCCCAAAACATGCAGCGTTTGGGCGTTTAACGCCAAGATTGTGGGGAGGAGGTAAATTCGTTTTCACCTCAAATTTTTTTCATTTTTCATGTTTCAATTCATGATTTCTTGCATAAACACATTACAAACTCTCATCTTTCAACTTCAATTCCAAAATTTTTTAATCCTAAACTTGTTTCTTAATTCTTCTTCAAAATCTTTTCAAACCTTTTTCAAAACTCAATTATCTTTTTAAATTCTTTTCAAATCTTTTTAAACTCATCATATCTTCTTTTCAAAATTCAGATTTATCTTTTTCAAATATTTTTCATAACTTTTCAAATTTTAAATTATTTCTTTTTCCTATCATACTTATGTTTTACAAATCATATCTTCTATCTTATCTTTTTCAAAAAATTTCGAAAACCCACCCCCTTCCCTTTAAATCCACATTCGGCCTCCCTCCTCTCCTCCACCATTCGAAATTGGCTCTCCTTCTATCCCTGTCCTTTTCTTTCTTTTGCTTGAGGACAAGCAAACCTCTAAGTTTGGTGTGTTTATCCGTGATCACTAAACCAATACCCACTAAGATCATGGCTCCTAAGGGAAAAAAACCACTCCAAGAGGCAAGAAAGAGAATATTCCAAAACCACTTTGGAACCAAGGGAAGTTCTTAACCAAAGAACATTCAGACTATTACTACAAAATAATGGGTCTACGGTCAGTGATCCCGGAAGTTAAGTTCGATCTGAAAGAAGATGAATATCCAGAGATCCAAGAGCAAATTCGAAACAAGAGCTGGGAAATTCTAGCTAATCCTGAAACAAAGGTGGGAAGAAACATGGTTCAGGAATTCTACTCTAATATGTGGCAAATAGACAGGTAGAGAATAGCTGGAACCGCCTTCTATGATTATCAAACCTTGGTCAGAGGGAAGATTGTTCACCTTCACCCTGATAAAATCAGGGAGATCTTTAAGCTACCTCAGCTAAAAGATGACCCAGACTCCTTTAATAGGAGAATGACGAGAACAAATAAGGGCTTGGATGAAATTCTAGAGGACATATACCTCCCTGGAACCAAGTGGATAACCAGCACCAAGGGTGTCCCAAATCAACTCAAGAGAGAATATCTCAAACTAGTCGCCAGAGGCTGGCTGGACTTCATTGGACGTTCTATACTGCCCACTAGCAACTGCTCTGAAGTCACCATCAAAAGAGCAGTAATGATCCATTGCATTATGTTGGGAAAAGAAGTGGAAGTTCATTAGCTGATTTCTTGTGAACTTTACATAATTGCAAACAAGAACTCCAAAGATGCCAAATTGGCTTATCCAAGCTTAATCCCTATGCTATGTAAAGATGCTGGGGTGAAGATGGGAGTAACTGAGTATATCTCAGTTGAGCGACCAATCACTAAAAAGTCAATGGAAGGACAACAAGTGCAGGACGACCCCATCAAGAGGAAAGCACAAGAGTTCCTCCCGAAAATCACTCAAATTGAATACTGGGAGTGCCTTGAAGCATCTGTCACCAAATTGCAAGAAGCTATGGAGCAACTAAAGGAAGAACAGCAAAATCAAAATAGCATGCTTTGTAAACTGCTTAAGGAATAAGAAGAGCAAGGGTGTGGACTGAGGGAACTGAAGCGTCAGAAGTTGTCTCTTGAAGGACCAAGCACCCCACAGATTAAAGGAGCATCCACCTCCCAAAATAAAGGTTGTTGAGTCCTAATCTTTGCCTTAACTCGGTGATAATTGTTCTTATTAGGAATTTACCTTAGAAGTTATATATTAGTAGTAGTAATTAGTATATCTATTTTGATTTTATCTCCAATTAAGCTATAATTTATTTTTCTCATCATCATCAAACATAAATAAAATAGTAGATTTTTAGAATAAAGAGGCAATATTTTTTTCGAGTTCTTAATAAGGAAAATTCTAATAATTTATATGTGGTGGCAATACTTTTTGTCTTCTGAATGAATGCCTGAATAGTGCATATTTTTTATATTAAATTTTATGAATGTTAAAATTATTGGCTCCTGAAAGAATGATGAACAAGAGAAATATTATTGCTGATATGAAAAATCATGAAATTGATTCTTGAAGCAAGAAAAAGCAGTGAAAAAAAAAGAGAGAAGCAAACAAGGTAGAAAAAGCCAATAGCCCTTTAAACCAAAAGGCAAGGGTAAAAAGGATCCAAGGCTTTGAGCATCTATGGATAGGAGGGCCCAAGGAAATAAATCCAGGTCTAAGCGGCTAAATCAAGCTGTCCCTAACCATGTGCTTGTGGCATGTAGGTCCAAGTGAAAAGCTTGAGACTGAGTGGTTAAAGTCGTGATCCAAGGCAAAAGAGTGTGCTTAAGAACTCTGGACACCTCTAATTGGGGACTTTAGCAAAGCTAAGTCACAAATTGAAAAGGTTCACCCAGTTATGTGTCTGTGGCATTTATGTATCCAGTGGTAATACTGGAAAACAAAGTGCTTAGGGCCATGGCCAAGACTCATAAAGTAGCTGTGTTTAAGAATCAACATACTAAACTAGGAGAATTAATAATACTATCTGAATTCTGAGTTCCTATGGATGCCAATCATTCTGAATTTCAAAGGATAAAGTGAGATGCCAAAACTGTTCGGAAGCAAAAAACTACTAGTCCTGCTCATCTAATTAGAATCTGAGCTTCACTTAAAACTCTGGGATATTATTGCTTCTTGATTTCTTTTTATCCTATTTTATTTATCTAGTTGGTTGGGAACAAGCAACAGTTTAAGTTTGGTATTGTGATGAGCGGATATTTTATATGCTTTTTGGGGGTAGTTTCATATAGATTTTAGTATGTTTTAGTTAGTTTTTTGTATATTTTTATTAGTTTTTTGGCAAAATTCATATTTCTGGATTTTACTATGAGTTTGTGTGTTTTTTTGTGATTTCAAGTATTTTCTGGCTGAAATTGAGGGAGCTAAGCAAAAATCTGATTCAGGCTGAAAAAGGACTGCTAATGCTGTTGGATTCTGACCTTCCTGCACTCGGAATGGATTTTTTGGAGCTACAGGAGTTCAATTGGCGTGCTCTGAATTGGATTGGAAAGTAGAAATCCAGGGCTTTTCAGCAATTTATAATAGTTCATACTTTGCGCAAAGATAAATGATGTAAACTGGCATTTAACGCCAGTTCCATGTTGCATTCTGGCGTTGAACGTCAGAAACAGGTTGCAAGTTGGAGTTAAACGCCAGAAACAGGTTACAACCTAACGTTTAACTCCAGAAACAGCCCAGGCACATGAGAAGCTCAAGTCTCAGCCCCAGCACACACCAAGTGGGCCCTAGAAGTGAATTTTTGCACTATCCATCTTAGTTTACTCATTTTATGTAAACCTAGGTTACTAGTTTAGTATTTAAACAACTTTTAGAGACTTATTTTGTACCTCATGACATTTTTAGATCTGAACTTTGTACTCTTTGACGGCATGAGTCTCTAAACTCCATTGTTGGGGGTGAGGAGCTCTGCAGCATCTCGATGAATTAATGTAATTATTTCTGTTTTCTATTCAAACGCGCTTGTTTCTCTTTAAGATGTTCATTCCTACTTAACCATGATGAAGGTGATGATCCGTGACACTCATCACCATTCTCAATCTATGAACACGTGCCTAACAACCACCTCCATTCTACCTTCGATTGAATGAATATCTCTTGGATTCCTTAATCAGAATCTTCGTGGTATAAGCTAGAATCCATTGGCAGCATCTTTGAGAATCCAGAAAGTCTAAACCTTGTCTGTGGTATTCCGAGTAGGATTCAGGGATTGGATGACTGTGACAAGCTTCAAACTCGTGAGTGTTGGGCATAGTGACAGACGCAAAAGGATCAATGGATCCGATTTCAACATGATCGAGAACCGACAGATGATTAGCCGTGTGGTGACAGCGCACCTGTACCATTTTCTCTAAGAGGACGGATGGTAGCCATTGACAACGATGATCCACCAACACACAGCTTGCCATAGAAGGAACCTTGCGTGCATGAAGAAGATGACAGTAGGAAAGCAGAGATTCAGAAGACAAAGCATCTCCAAAACTCCAACACATTCTCCATTACAGCGTAACCATTACTCTTTTCATGCTCTTTCACTTTTTACAACTGAAACTAAAGAACCCTATCGGTATCCTGACTAAGAATAATAAGATAACCATAGCTTGCTTCTAGCCAACAATCTCCGTGGGATCGACCCTTACTCACGTAAGGTATTACTTGGACGACCCAGTGCACTTGCTGGTTAGTTTTGCGGAATTACATAGTGTGAGTGTCATTTTCGTGCACCAATAAGCTAGAATTATTGGCGACCATTCCTAAGATCCGAAAAGTCTAAACCTTGTCTGTGGTATTCCGAGTAGGATCTGAGATGGGATGACTGTGACGAGCTTCAAACTCGCGACTGTAGGGCGTAGTGACAGGCACAAAAGGATAGTAAATCCTATTCCTACATGATCGAGAACCAATAGCTGATTAGTCATGCAGGAAACCGTAGAGGACCTTTTTCACTGAGAGGATGGGAGGTAGCCATTGACATCGGTGAAACCCAACATACAGCTTGCCATGGAAAGGAATATGAAAGATTGGATAAAGGCAGTAGGAAAGCAGAGATTCAACAGGAACAAAGCATCTCTATGCACTTATCTGAAATTCTCACCAATGAATTACATAAGTATCTCTATCTTTATTTTCTGTTTTATTTGTCTTTTTAAATATTAAAACTTTATCACCCATTTGAATCCGCCTGACTGAGATTTACAAGGTAACCATAGCTTGCTTCAAGCCGACAATCTCTGTGGGATCAACCCTTACTCACGTAAGGTATTACTTGGACGACTCAGTGCACTTGCTGGTTAGTTGTGCAGAGTTGTGACAAAGTGTGATTCACATTTGAGAGCACCAAGTCTGTTGGCGCCATTGTTGATGATCACAATTTCGTGCACAAGTTTCTGGTGCCATTGCCGGGATTGTTTGAGTTTGGACAACTGACGGTTCATCCTATTGCTCAGATTAGGTAATTTTCTTTTTATTTTTTTTCAAAAAGTTTTCAAAAATCTTTCAAAAATTTTTCTTTTTTTTTCGCTTTTCCAAAAATTATTTTCGAAAAATCCAAAAAAAGTCATAAAATCATAAAAACCCAAAAATATTTGATGATTCTTGTTTGATCCAGTGCCAAATTTTAAGTTTGATGTCAATTGCATGATTTTAATTGTCTTGCAATTTTTGAAAAAACATGCATAATGTTCTTGATGATCTTCAAGTTGTTCTTGATGAATTTCCTTGTCTGATCTTCATGATTTCTTGTTTTGCACTGCATGATGTTTTACATGTGCATTCTTGCAAAGCATATGTGATGACATGTCATCATATACCCATTTTCTATGCTTTTTCATACAAGAAATTGATGATTTGTGCTTAAATATTGAATGCTTTTTGTACTTAAATGATATATTTTCTTGATATTTTAATTTTATAAATCTTGTAGGAAATAAGAAGAAAAAGAAGCAAAGAAGCACAAAAAAAGGAGAAAAAAAGAGCTTTGGGGTACACTTTGAAGTTGGGGTACACTTTGGAGCCTTAGGCCACGCTTTTAAAAGCGTGGCCCATGACCAAATCAAGGAAGGAATGTCCAATTGATGTGCTTCCAGTTGCGTTGAAAAGCTGATATTCAGAGCTTTCCAACGATATATAGAAATCCATATTTGGCGTCCAATTGAGGCAGGAACGAAAGGCATCTTTAAGGGCCAAAAACAAGCGAAAATAAATCAAAATGCTTCCACCAAGGCTCGAAGAGGGAGACACAAGGAAAACAAGAAAAAAAGAAGCGTGTTTGCCTCCTCCACAAGGAAACAAAGTGGCGCTCAATTTTCTGCCCTGCCCTCTTGGAGAGCAGGGCAATGTCGTGTTTTCTTCAAGAAAATTCAAGGAAAAATTGCAACAACTTCCTCCACCAAGTTTCGAACACAAGACCTCTAGGAAGTAAAGGCTTAGGCTTGGCACACACAAGGGCACCATGGCACGTCCCTGGCAGCCTCAGCGTGCGCACTCCACAATTCTGGCGCATCAAACTCTTCCTGCCCTACCCTTGGCGCGGGCAGGGCAGCATTCTTGCGCACCAACAAGCATCATACGCACCAAGGAAAATTCTGCCGCGCCAAGCTCGCTCCTGGCCGCACCAAAAGCACGCACCATGCATCAATTTTCTGCCCTGCCCTCCACAAGGGCAGGGCAGCCTCCTGGGAGCATCATGGGCCAAAATCAACCAAAATTCAAATTAATTCAATTCCTCTCCAAATTGAATCAAGGCCAAGCAAACCCATTTTCCAAAGCAAGCTAAGCCCACATCATCACTCAAAGGCACA
>NC_029778.3:47895019-47896918 GCF_000817695.3 Arachis duranensis
TCCATCAATCCCTGTGGGATTGACCTCACTCTAAGTGAGTTATTACTACTTGATGCGACCCGGTACACTTGCCGGTTGGATTTGTGTGTTGGAAGTTTGTTTTTCCGCAAAAACACCATCAAGTTTTTGGCGCCGTTGCCGGGGATTGAAATAGATTAACAATGATTAAGTGAAGTGGAGATCTAGATCAAGCACTTTTTCTTTTCTGTTTCTTTAATTTTTAATTAACCCATTAACTGTTTGAATTTTTGCTTAAACTAACTAAAACTTCATTCTAGCAATAGATTGAAGTTTCATTGGTTTTCTGGTTCTGTGTGATTGAAAGATATGAAGAGGAGATGAAGAAATGTTGGGAAGATCAACAAACCTCCTCAATAAAAAAGCTATCAAGTCAAATGTTGAGTGCAAGGGAGGAAGTGGAAGAGCAAGAAAGTGAGAAAGACATTCAAGAGGAGTCACACTCAAGTGAAGCAGAGAAGTGCAAAGAGGAAAAGCTCATGGAACCACCAATGCAATAGGCTCTTAATGAAGAAAGCACTCCAATAATCACACAGCAACCATGTCTTGACATCCAAGAAGTGAAGGCAATTAACAAAAGCACCAAGAAGAGGATTGTGACCAAGATACCAAGGACAACATTCAAGAGAAGGTCAACTGCAAACAATCCTCCCCCTGATCCAGCAAGCAAGATTAATCAAGCCAATTTCACAAGGAAGCTTGCTGAAAGGAGACCAAGACAGGGGACAATAGCTGAAACTTCTCCCCTCTTGAAGTCATTCCTCTTAACAAACTGGAAAAAGAGGAAGAAAGTAAATAACAGGTAGACAGTAGGTACATTTCTTCTCCATGCTTTGTTTAAATTTCAATAAATTGGCATATGATTACATTCTAAGTTTGGTGTTTCCTTGCAACAAATTATTTTCAATCTTTTTGGATGATTGCATCAAATCAAAAATGAAAGTGACACACCAAGATTCTAAGTTTGGTGTGCCACTTATTTTCTATGCAAATCATTCTAGCAACAGCACTTGTCTGCATAATCATATTGCCTTTTGCAGTGTTATTTTTCTTCTTCTTAGTTGGATAATTTTTGTTTTCTCTTTGTTTCATTTATTCACTTATTTTTAATGCTTTCTTTCATTAACTGTTTTTGTTAATACATCACCAAAATATCCTTATTCATGACAGATTCTTCACTTGGTGATTGTATTTAACAAATAACAGTTTCACTTGCTTAGTTTTAATTCAAATAAATTGACATATGATTGCATTCTAAGTTTGGTGTTGCTATACAACAAAATTTGGTTCAGATACTTACAAGATACTTGCATCAATTCCAAGAGAAAGTGTCACACTAAGTTTGGTGTGCCACTTATATTTTTTTTTATGCAATGTATCATGCACACCCTCTTATGTTTGCAATCAAAATGTCTTTGTCTCTTGTGCCTTGATTGTTATCTTTAATTTTGCTTGCTTAAAACACATGTGCTACTAACATTTCATTGTGTAAGACATTCATGATCCATCTTAGCCACATAGCCATTGTTCTAATTGTTGCTTGAGGATGAGCAAGCACTCTAAGTTGGCAAGGGAAAGGGAAGAATTGGAGAAAAAGGACAACAATAATGAAGATGAACTACAAGGTTGTAAAGTTCCTTTTCCTCTCCTTTGTTTCCAGCACTTTAAATTGCATGATTGTCTTTATATTCTCTGTATGCATGTGTGGTATGACTAAGTATAGCTTGAATTTGATCTGAATTATGTTGTTGTGACATTATGACTACCAACTTGAGTTTGTGAATTCAAAAGCAAAAAAAGTATCATGATCATAAACAAACAAGGAATTAAAGAAGAGTTTAGCATGTGCATACAAGTATTGGAAAGCTAGTATGATTGATT
>NC_029778.3:47899089-47901068 GCF_000817695.3 Arachis duranensis
TGCAATTGTTCTTGGTTGGATCAAGGAAGGAATTGAGATCTAGACTTGTTTTCTAGTCTCTTTAATTTCCTGAGATCTTCAATCTCATTTGGCAATTAAACTGAATTTAATTTCTGTTTGCTTCTTCAAGCAATTCTGCTTTCTGTTTAAGATTTGTTGCAAGTTACTTTTCTGCTTGATTGCTCCTTACATACTCTTGTTGAATTTTAATTTCCTACACCCAAACCCCTTTACTTTTCATGCAATTTACTTTTCTTGCAATTTAAGTTTCAGCTCTTTTACTCTCTTGTTCTTTAAGTTTTATGCAATTTTACTTTCTGCAACTTTAAGTTTCCTGCTATTTAATTTCTGTTGGTTACACTTCATCCAAATTCACTTAAATGTTAGCTTGACTAAACTAATCACCCACTAAAGTTGCTTGATCCATCAATCCCTGTGGGATCGACCTCACTCTTGTGAGTTATTATTACTTGATGCGACCCGGTACACTTGCCGGTTGGATTTGTGTGTTGGAAATTCATTTTTCCACAAAAACACCATCAATATGGCCCAAACATGAAAAATTTATAAGTTTGGTGTCTTACATGTTTTCTTTTATTAAGAAAACTGAGTTCTTGATGTTCATCCTGATCTTCAAGATTGTTCTTGGTGTTCATCTTGACATTCATAATGTTCTTGCATATATCTTGTGTTTTGATCCAAGAATGATATATTTTGACTCATTTTGTTGTTTTTCAAAATTGAAAATATATCTTCTTGAATAAAAGATATAGAAAAATGAAGATCCAATAACATAAAGCAGAGGATTTACAGAGAAAAAGCTGGGTGTTCGAAACGCCCAGTGAAGAAGGAAAACTAGCATTTAAACGCCCAGTAAGGAAGGAAAACTAGTGTTTAAAAGCCAGCCAGGGTACCTGGCTGGGTGTTTAAACGCCCAAACCATGCAGCAATTAGGCGTTAAACGCCCAAAACATGCAGCTCCTGGGCGTTTAACGCCAGGATGACACAAGGAGAGGAATTTTGTTTTCAAATCAAATCTTTTTCGAATCTTCATATTTTTTTAAATCAAATCTTTTTCAAATCATATCTTTTCAATCATATCTTTTTCAAAAATCAAATCTTTTTAATTTTTATCTTTCCAATCATATCTTCAAAATCATATCTTTTTCAAATCATATCTTTTTAAAATTCAAATTTCAAAAGTCTTTTTCTAACTTCTTATCTTTTACAAATTTATTTCTTATCTTTTTCAAAACCACTTAACTACCTTTTTCACTTTTAATTTTTGAAAAAACATTATTTTTTTCAAAATTCTTTTTTTAACTAATTATTTTAAATTTTAATTTTCAAAAATTCTTCCCCCCTCTCTCATCTTTTTCTGTTTAAACACTAATATTCCTCCTCCATCGTCAAATCAATCTCCATCTCTCTTTGTGTGTTCGAAATTTTACCTACCTCCTTCTTCTATTCTTATTTTCCTCTGACACCTCAAGGGATCTCTATACTGTGGCATAGATGATTCCATATTTCTTTATTTTCTTCTCTTTCATATGAGTGGTGGACGAAATTGTGACCACTATTCTTTGAGTTACATTTATCAACTTGGTGCTGTAGTTGCACGTAATTGTAAAATTATAGAAATTGAAATTGGCACGAGTGGACACAACTTCGTTCAACTAACCAGCAAGTGTACTGGGTCATCCAAGTAATAAACCTTACGTGAGTAAGGGTCGATCCCACAGAGATTGTTGGTATGAAGAAAGCTATGGTCACCTTGTAGATCTCAGTTAGTGATTGGAATCATAGAGTCAAATGGAATTAAATTGGATAAATAAAATAAATAATAAAAGGGATAGAATACTTATGCAGATTCATTGGTGGGAATTTCAGATAAGCGAATGGAGATACTGTATGCTCAAGGACGCCTGCTATTCTCCTGCTTCAACTCAATCCTTCTTACTCCTTTCCATGGCAAGCTG
>NC_029778.3:47901676-47902491 GCF_000817695.3 Arachis duranensis
ATGCTTGGGCTGAGCTTGATTAATCCACGAGCTGAGGCTTCTCTTGGAGTTGAACTCTGAGTTATGACGTGTTTTGGGCGTCCAACTCCGGATCATGACGTTTTTCTGGCGTTTAACTCCAGACAGCAGCATGTACTTGGAGTTCAACGCCAAGTTACGTCGTCATTCTTCGAATAAAGTATGGACTATTATATATTGCTGGAAAGCCCTGGATGTCTACTTTCCAACTCCGTTGAGAGCGCGCCAATTGGAGTTCTGTAACTCCAGAAAATCCATTTCGAGTACAGGGAGGTCAGATTCCAACAGCATCAGCAGTCCTTTTGTATAAATGCCGCCATCTATCTAGCTTATACCACGAAGATTCTGTTGGGGAATCTAAGAGATACGCATTCAAGCTCGGTTGCATATAGAACGGAAGTGGTTGTCAATCACGTGCGTTCATAAGTGAGAATGATAATGATCGTCACTTTCATCATTACACTCATTATGTTCTTGGGTGCGAATGAATATCTTGGAATAAGAATAAGAGAGATTTGAATAAAAGAAAATAGAATTGCATTAATACTTGAGGTACAGCAGAGCTCCACACCCTTAATCTATGGTGTACAGAAACTCCACCGTTGAAAATACATAAGCAAAGGGTTCAGGCATGGCCGAATGGCCAGCCCTCTCCATGATCAAGTGACCGAATGATTAAAGACTTAAAGTGGTCAAAAGATTTCTAATACAATAGATAAATATTCTATTTATAATAAACTAGCTCCTAGGGTTTACATGAGTAAGTAATTGATGCATAAATCCACTTCCGGGGCCCA
>NC_029778.3:47904013-47904339 GCF_000817695.3 Arachis duranensis
TCTAAGGAGGTGTTGAGTTGCTCCCAATAGTTGTTGGGAGGAAAGTGCATTCCTTGAGGCATCTCAGGAATTTGTTGATGATGAGCTTCCTCATGCACTTCTTGAGGGCCGTGAGGAGCTTCTCTTGCTTGCTCCATCCTTCTCTTGGTGATGGGCTTGTCTTCTTCAATGGGAGTATCTCCTTCTATGATGACTCCAGCTGAGTAGCACAGATGGCAAATAAGGTGAGGAAAAGCTAGCCTTGTCATGGTGGAGGACTTATCGGCTATTTTGTAGAGTTCATTGGAGATGACCTCATGAACTTCTACTTCCTCTCCAATCATGAT
>NC_029778.3:47904439-47904847 GCF_000817695.3 Arachis duranensis
GGTTATCCACTTAGTTCCAGGGAGGCATATGTCCTCTAGAACTTGATCCAACCCTTTATCTACTCTCACCATTCTCCTATTGAAGGATTCAGGATCATCCTGCAGTTGAGGCAATTTGAAGATTTCTCTTATTTTGTCCAGATGGAAGTACATAACTTTCCCTCTGACCATGGTTCTGTAAGTATGGTAAGCAGTTCCAATCATTCTCTGCTTATCTGTTAGCCACAGATTTGAGTAAAATTCCTGAACCATATTCCTTCCAACCTTTATTTCAGGATTGGTTAGAACTTCCCATCCTATGTTTCTGATTTGCTCTTGGATCTCCGGATATTCATCTTCTTTCAGATCAAATTTAACTTCCGGGATCACTGACCTCAGACCCATTATTTTGTGATAATGGTCTTCATG
>NC_029778.3:47906172-47907121 GCF_000817695.3 Arachis duranensis
TTAGATACATAGTCCACTGCCACCAGAATGTAGGTGTTTGAGTATGATGGTGGGAATGGACCCATGAAGTCAATTCCCCAAACATCAAACAATTCTATCTCTAATATCCCTTGTTGAGGCATGGCATATCCGTGAGGCAAGTTACCAGCTCTTTGGCAACTGTCACAGTTACGCACAAACTCTCGGGCATCTTTATAGAGAGCAGGCCAGTAGAAGCCATATTAGAGGACTTTAGTGGCTGTTTGCTCACTTCCAAAATGTCCTCCATACTCTGATCCATGGCAATGCCATAGGATCCTTTGTGCTTCTTCTCTGGGTACACATCTGCGGATCATTCCGTCTACACATCTCTTAAAGAGATATGGCTCATCCCATAGGTAGTACTTGGCGTCTGAAATTAATTTCTTTCTTTGCACTCTGCTGTACTCCTGGGGTATGAACCTCACAGCTTTATAGTGTGCAATATCTGCAAACCATGGAGCTTCCTGAATGGCAAAGAGTTGCTCATCTGGGAAAGTCTCAGAGATCTCAGTAGAAGGGAGGGACGCCCCAGCTACTGGTTCTATTCGGGACAGATGATCAGCTACTTGGTTCTCTGTCCCTTTTCTGTCTCTCATTTCTATATCAAACTCTTGCAGAAGCAACACCCATCTGATAAGCCTGGGTTTTGAATCCTGCTTTGTGAGTAAGTATTTAAGAGCAGCATGGTCAGTGTACACAACCACTTTGGATCCCACTAGATAGGATCTAAACTTGTCAATGGCATAGACCACTGCAAGTAACTCTTTTTCTGTGGTTGTGTAATTCTTCTGTGCATCATTTTGAACACGGCTGGCATAATAAATGACGTGCAGAAGCTTGTTATGCTCTGTCCCAACACTGCACCAATGGCATGGTCACTGGCATCACACATTAGTTCAAATGGCAATGTCTAATCTGGTGCAGAGAT
>NC_029778.3:47908912-47909714 GCF_000817695.3 Arachis duranensis
TGGGCAGGGAATGGGCGTTTAACGCCAGCTTTCCCCCCTTTTCTGGCGTTTGAACGCCAAAAGTGTTCCTCTCTGGGCTCTTACTGTCCTCAGAGGGATTTTGAACAGTGGTTTGGTTATCCTCTGTCAATTGTTCCTTATTTGACTTTTTACCCTTTTGAGCAGTGTTATTCAGTGTCTTCCCACTCCTCAGTTGAACTGCTTGACATTCCTTTGTTATCTGTTTAGATATTTGCTGTTTTGCTTGATTCAACTGCAGTTCTATGTTCTTGTTAGCGACTTTAGTTTCATGGAGCATCTCTTTAAATTCTGCTAACTGTTCTGTCATCAGGAGCAATTGTTGATTAAGCTCAATCATCTGTTCTTGAGGATTAGGATCAGTGGCTACTGCCATGACTTCCCCTTTTGGAGAGAACTCATTGCTAGAGTACAAATATTGGTTTCTAGCAAAAGTGTCTATAAGCTCTTGAGCCTCTTCAATTGTCTTCCTCATGTGTATAGATCCACCAGCTGAGTGGTCTAAAGACATCTGAGCTTTTTCTGTAAGCCCATAGTAAAAGATGTCTAACTGTACCCACTCTGAAAACATTTCAGAGGGGCATTTTCTTAGCATACCTCTATACCTCTCATAGGCATTATAAAGGGATTCATTATCCTCTTGTTTAAAGCCTTGGATGTCCAGCCTTAGCTGTGTCATCCTCTTTGGAGGGTAAAAGTAATTCAGGAATTCGTCTGATAACTGTTTCCATGTTTTTATGCTTGCTGTAGGTTGGTTATTCAACCACCTCTTAGCTTGATCTTT
>NC_029778.3:47910572-47913825 GCF_000817695.3 Arachis duranensis
AGTACTTGTTTTGCAGTAATGGAGAATAGGTTGAGGTTTTGGAGATGCTCCATCTTCTGAATCTCTGCTTTCCTACTGTCTTCTTCTTCAAACACGCAAGGCTCCTTCCATGGCCAGCTGTATGCAAGGGTTTCACCGTTGTCCGTGGCTACCTCCCCTCCTCTCAGTGGAAATGTTCAACGCACCCTGTCACGGTACGGCTATCCATCTGTCGGTTCTCAATCAGGCCGGAATAGAATCTAGTGATTCTTTTGCGTCTGTCACTAACGCCCAGCCCTCAGGAGTTTGAAGCTCGTCACAGTCATTCAATCATTGAATCCTACTCAGAATACCACAGACAAGGTTTAGACCTTCCGGATTCTCTTGAATGCCACCAACAGTTCTAGCTTATACCACGAAGATTCTGATTAAAGAATCCAAGAGATATCTACTTAATCTAAGGTAGAACGGAGGTGGTTGTCAGGCACACGTTCATAGTTGAGAATGATGATGAGTGTCACGGATCATCACATTCATCCGGTTTAAGAAAAAGTAATATCTTAGAATGGAAGCAAGCATGATTGAATGGAAAACAGTAGTAATTGCATTAATCCATCAAGACACAGCAGAGCTCCTCACCCCCAACCATGGGGTTTAGAGACTCATGCCATGGGAAGTACACAAAGAAACGTGTAAAGTGTCATCAGGTACAGATACAATGTCAAAAGATCCTATTAATAGTGAACTAGTAGCCTAGGGTATACAGAAATGAGTAAATGACGTAAAAATCCACTTCTGGGTCCACTTGGTGTGTGCTTGGGCTGAGCATTGAAGCTTTCCTTTGTAGAGACTTTTTCTGGAGTTAAACGCCAGCTTTCAAGGCCGGTTTGGGCGTTTAACTCCAAGTTTTATGCCAATTCCAGCGTTAAACGCTGGAAATTCTGAGGCTGATTTGCCACGCCAGTTTGGGCCATTAAATCTCGGGCAAAGTATGGACTATTATACATTGCTGGAAAGCCCAGGATGTCTAATTTCCAACGCCGTTGAGAGCGCGCCAATTGGGTTTCTGTAGCTTCAGAAAATCCACTTTGAGTGCAGGGAGGTCAGAATCCAACAGCATCTGCAGTCCTTTTCAGTCTCTGAATCAGATTTTTGCTCAGGACCCTCAATTTCAGCCAGAAAATACCTGAAATCATAGAAAAACATACAAACTCATAGTAAAGTCCAGAAAAGTGAATTTTAACTAAAAACTAATAAAAAGATACTAAAAACTAACTAGATTATACTAAAAACACACTAAAAACAATGCCAAAAAGCGTATAAATTATCCGCTCATCAAGGACTTATCGGCTATTTTGTAGAGTTCATTGGAGATGACCTCATGAACTTCTACTTCCTCTCCAATCATGATGCTATGAATCATGATGGCCCGATCCACAGTAACTTCAGATCGATTGCTAGTAGGAATGACAGAGCGTTGAATGAACTCCAACCATCCTCTAGCCACAGGCTTGAGATCCAGTCTTCTTAGTTGAACTGGCTTGCCTGTGGAATCTATTCTCCACTGAGCTCCTTCCATACATATGTCCATAAGGACTTGGTCCAACCTTTGATTAAAGTTGACCCTTCTAGTGTAGGGGCGTTCATCTCCTTGCATCATGGGCAAGTGAAACGCCAACCTCACATTTTCCTGACTAAAATCTAAGTATTTCTCCCGAACCATTGTGAGATAATTCTTTGGATTCGGGTTCATACTTTGATCATGGTTCCTAGTGATCCATGCATTGGCATAAAACTCTTGAACCATTAAGATTCTGACTTGTTGCATGGGGTTGGCTAGGACTTTCCAACCTCTTGTTCGGATCTCATGTCAGATTTCCGGATACTCATTCTTTTTTGAGCTTGAAAGGGACCTCAAGGATCACCTTCTTCTTTGCCACAACATCATAGAAGTGGTCTTGATGGCTCTTGGAAATGAATCTTTCCATCTCCCATGACTCGGAGGTGGAAGCTTTTGTCTTCCCTTTTCCTTTTCTAGAGGATACTCCGGCCTTAGGTGCCATTGATGGTAATGGAAAAACAAAAAGCTTATGCTTTTACCACACCAAACTTAAAATATTGCTCGCCCTCGAGCAAGAGAAGAAATAAGAGAAGAAGAAGAAGAAGAAAATATGGTAGAGAGGGAGAGATGGAGGTTCGGCCAAGTTGAAGAAGAAGGGGTTTTGTTGTGTGAAAATGAAGTAGAATGGAAGGGTATATATAGGGAGAGGGGGGAGTGTATGTTCGTCCATTTGGGTGGGAATGGGTGGGAAATTGATTTTGAATTTTTGAAGGTAGGTGGGGTTTATGGGGAAGAGTGGGTTGATGTGGATGGTAAAGGGGGTGATTGGGAAGAGGAATTGAGGTGATTGGTGAAAGTTGTTGGGAAGTGTGACATGGGGAGTAGGAGAGTGTAATTAGGATTAAGAGAGTGTAATTAGGATTAGGAGGTAAGGTGGGAATATAGTAGGTGGGGATCCTGTGGGGTCCACAGATCCTGAGATGATCCTATGGGGTCCACAAGATCCTGAGGTGTCAAGGAATTCCATCCCTGTACCAAATAAGGATGTAAAATGCCTTGGCACACCATTCTGGAGTTTAAACGCCCATTGGTGCACGTTCTGGGCGTTCAACGCCCATGTAAAGCATGTTTCTGGCGTTGAACGCCAGTTTCATGCTTGTTACTGGCGTTCAGCACCAGTTTTTCTTCTCTGGGCACATTCCTGGCGTTCAGCGCCAGGATGTTGCTTGTTTCTGGCATTCAGCGCCAGAATGGTGCTCTGTTCTGGCGTTGAACGCCAGCCAGATGCATCTTACTGGCGTTGAACGCCAGCCTGTGCGTCCTCTAGGGTGTGAAAAATTTTTTCTTCTGTTTTTGACTCTGTTTTTAATTTTTTTGATTTTTTCGTGACTCCTCATGATCATGTACCTAATAAAACACAAAATAACAATAAAATAAGAATTAGATAATTAAAATTGGGTTGCCTCCCAACAAGCGCTTCTTTAATGTCAATAGCTTGACAGTGACTCTCATGGAGCCACAAGGTGATCAGGTCAATGTTAGTGTAGTCCCAACACCAAACTTAGACTTTGGATATGGGATCTTTACACCAAACTTAGAGTTTGGTTGTGGCCTCACAACACCAAACTTAGAGTTTGACTGTGTGGGCTCTTCTTGACTCTGAACTGAGAGAAGCTCTTCATGCTTACTCTCTTTTGTCACAGAGGGATGGCC
>NC_029778.3:47913961-47914924 GCF_000817695.3 Arachis duranensis
AATGAGAACAAGGCAGGTTGTACCTCAATGATCCCCAGCTTTTCCATTACAGAGAGTGGCATAAGATTTATTCCTGACCCTAGATCACATAGAGCTTTTTCAAAGCTCATGGTGCCAATGGTACAAGGTATTAAGAACTTGCCAGGATCTTGTTTCTTATGAGGTAGAGTTTTTTGAATCCAAGTGTCTAGTTCACTAATCAGCAAGGGAGGTTCACTTTCCCAAGTTTCATTACCAAACAGCTTGGCATTCAGCTTCATGATAGCTCCTAAATATTGAGCAACTTGCTCTCCAGTCACATCTTCATCCTCTTTAAAAGAAGAATAGTCTTCAGAGCTCATGAATGGCAGAAGGAGATTTAATGGAATCTCTATGGTCTCTATATGAGCCTCAGATTCCTCTGGATCCTTAATAGGAAACTCCTTCTTGCTTGAAAGATGTCCCAGGAGGTCTTCCTCACTAGGATTTTCGTCCTCCTCCTCCCTTGTGCATTCGGCCATGTTGAGTATATCAATGGCCTTGCACTCTCCTTTTGGATTCTCTTCTGTGTTGCTTGGGAGAATACTGGGAGGAGTTTCAATGACTTTCTTACTCAGCTGGCCCACTTGTGCCTCCAAATTTCTAATGGAGGATCTTCTTTCATTCATGAAACTGAAAGTGGCCTTTGACAGATCAGAGACTATATTGGCTAGATAAGAAGTGTTTTGTTCAGCATTCTCTGTCTGTTGCTGAGAAGATGATGGATATGGCTTGCTATTGCTTAGCCTATTGCGTCCACTATTGTTAAAGCCTTGTTGAGGCTTTTGTTGATCCTTCCATGAGAAATTTGGATGATTTCTCCATGATGGGTTATAGGTGTTTCCATATGGTTCACCCATGTAATTAACCTCTGCCATGGCAGAGTTCTCAGGATCATAAGCTTCTTCAGAAGCTACCTCTCTAGTACTGTTGGATGCATGTTGC
>NC_029778.3:47915074-47916637 GCF_000817695.3 Arachis duranensis
ATCCTTGGGTTGTGAATCCAACCATATTCTAGTTCTGTCTCTTATAGCAAAAGGGAAAAGCATGAGTCTGTAGACTTCAGGATTAACTCCATTCGTCTTTACAGTATCACAGACCTGCAAGAACTCAGTTAAGAACTGATAAGGATCTTCAGATAGAAGTCCATAAAATTTGCAGTTTTGTTGCATTAAGGCAACTAGTTGAGGCTTAAGCTCAAAGTTATTGGCTCCAATGGCAGGAATGGAGATGCTTCTTCCATCAAACTTGGATGTTGGCTTTGTGAAGTCACCAAGCATTCTCCTTGCATTATTATTATTTTCGGCTGCCATCTCCTTCTCTTGTTCGAAAATTTCTGAAAGGTTGTTTCTGGATTGTTGTAATTTAGCTTCTCTTAATTTTCTCTTCAGAGTCCTTTCAGGTTCTGGATCAATTTCAACAAGAGTGCCTTTTTCCCTATTCCTGCTCATATGAAAGAGAAGAAAACAAGAAAAGAAAGAGGGATCCTCTATGTCACAGTATAGAGATTCCTTTATGTTAGTAGAAGAAGAAAGGGGTAGAAGAATCCAAACACAAGAGATATAATAAGTTCAGATTTTTAGATGAAGAGAGGTGAAGAGAAGTGTTAGTAATTAATTAATTAAATAGAAGAATAAAAGAGAGGGAAAATTTCGAAAATAATTTTTGAAAAAGAGGTTAGTAATTTTCGAAAATTGGAGATAAGATAAGATTAAAATTAAAATTTAAAACAAAATAATTTTTGAAAAAGAGATGAGATATTTTCGAAAATTAGAGAGCGAAAAGTAGTTAGTTGGTTTTGAAAAAGATATGAAACAAATAAAAAGTTAGCTAGTTGATTGAAAAAGATATGAAATCAAATTTTGAAAAAGATAAGAAGATAAGAAGTTAGATAAGATATTTTGAAATCAAATTTTGAAAAAGATAAAATTTTTGAAAAAGATAAGATAAAAGATAACAAGATTTAATTTTAAAATTGACTTAACTAACAAGAAACTACAAGATAAGATTCTAGAACTTAAAGATTGAACCTTTCTTAACAAGAAAGTAACAAACTTCAAATAGGATTCTAGAACTTAAAGATTGAACATTTCTTAACAAGAAAGTAACAAACTTCAAATTTTTGAATCAATCACATTAATTATTAGTGAATTTTCGAAAATTAGATATAAAGATAAGAAAAAGATTTTAAAAAATATTTTGAAAAAGATTTTTGAAATTTTCGAAAAATGGAAATAAAATGAAAAAGATATAATTTTTGAAAAAGATTTTGAGAAGATAAGATTTTTAAAATTGAAATTTTGACTTGACTTGTAAGAAACAACTAATTTTTAAAAATTTTTGACCAAGTCAACCCAAAATTTCGAAAATTTGGAGGGAAATAAGGAAGAGATATTTTTTTATTTTTGAATTTTTAATAATGAGAGAGAAAAACACAAAAATGACCCAAAACATGAAAATTTTGGATCAAAACACAAGATGCATGCAAGAACACTATGAATGTCAAGATGAACACCAAGAACACTTTGAAGATCATGATGAACATGAAG
>NC_029778.3:47916811-47917358 GCF_000817695.3 Arachis duranensis
TCATCAAGATCAAACAAGAAGACTTGTCAAGAACAACTTGAAGATCATGAAGAACACCATGAATGCTTGAATTTTTTTCGAAAAATGCAAGAAAAATTTTTAAAGCATGCAATTGACACCAAACTTAAAAATTAACACAAGACTCAAACAAGAAACACAAAATATTTTTGATTTTTATGATTTTCTAACTTTTTTTTGAATTTTTATTTTTATTTTAATTTTTTTCGAAAAACATTTTTGGAAAAACGAAAAAGAAAAGAAAAATTTTTGAAAAAGTTTTTGAAAAGAAAATTACCTAATCTGAGCAACAAGATGAACCATCAGTTGTCCATACTCGAACAATCCCCGGCAACGGCGCCAAAAACTTGGTAGACGAAATTGTGATCAAAGAATTCCAGGCACTGTTGGAGAAGCTCACAACTCCGTTCAACTAACCAGCAAGTGTACTGGGTCGTCCAAGTAATAAACCTTACGTGAGTAAGGGTCGATCCCACAGAGATTGTTGGTATGAAGCAAGCTATGGTCACCTTGTAAATCTCAGTTAGGC
>NC_029778.3:47917730-47920064 GCF_000817695.3 Arachis duranensis
GTCACGCGCGTTCATGGGTGAGAATGATGATGAGTGTCACGGATCATCACATTCATCAAGTTAAGTGCAACGTATATCTTGGAATAAGAATAAAAGATAATTGAATAGAAACTAATAGTAATTGTATTGAAACTTGAGGTACAGCAGAGCTCCACACCCTTAATCTATGGTGTGCAGAAACTCCACTGTTGGAAATACATAAGTAAAAGGTTCAGGCATGGCCGAATGGCCAGCCCCCTGAATGTGATCAATAGTCTCCTAAGATGAAGAATAATACAAAACTGAGACCAAAGATGTCTAATACAATAGTAAATTATCCTATTTATACTAGACTAGCTACTAGGGTTTACATGAGTAAGTAATTCATGCATAAATTCACTTCCGGGGCCCACTTGGTGTATGTTTGGGCTGAGCTTGATCTATCCACGAGCTGAGGGTTTTCTTGGAGTTGAACTCCAAGTTATAACGTGTTTTGGGCGTTCAACTCCGGATCATGACGTATTTCTGGCGTTTAACTCCAGACAGCAGCATGTACTTGGCGTTCAACGCCAAGTTACGTCGTCAATTTCCGAATAAAGTATAGACTATTATATATTTCTGGAAAGCTCTGGATGTCTACTTTCCAACGCCGTTGAGAGCGCGCCATTTAGAGTTCTGTAGCTCCCGAAAATCCATTTCGAGTGCAGGGAGGTCAGATTCCAACAGCATCAGCAGTCCTTTTGTCAGCCTCTTTCAGAGTTTTGCTCAAGTCCCTCAATTTCAGCCAGAATTTACCTGAAATCACAGAAAAACACACAAACTCATAGTAAAGTCCAGAAATGTGAATTTAACATAAAAACTAATGAAAACATCCCTAAGAGTAGCTCAAACTTACTAAAAACTACCTAAAAACAATGCCAAAAAGCGTATAAATTATCCGCTCATCAGGGTCCATAGCTCAATAGTAAAGCATTTGACTGCACATCAAGAGAGCCCACTCATGGACCTCAACAAGAGCGTGAGGAAATTCCTCATCAAGAAATCCCTGAGATACCTCAAGGGATACATTTTTCTCCACATAACTATTGGGAACACCAAAATCACTAGGGATGGAGCAACAAAGGCAAGGAAGAGACATAAAGGAGCTCAAGAGCACCATTGGACCTTCAAGAGGAAGACGTCACCCTCACTAAGGTGGACTCATTCCTTAATCTCCTTGTCTATTTATTATTTTGTTTTATGTTGTATGTTCTATCTATGTTTGTGTCTTCACTACATGATCATTAGTGTCTAGTGTCTATGCCTTAAAGCTATGAATAAATGAATTCTTCACCTTTCTTAAATGAAAAATGTGCTTAACTACAAAAGAACAAGAAGTACTTGGATTTCAAATTTTATCTTGAAACTAGTTTAATTATTTTGATGTGGTGGCAATACTTTTTATTCTCTGAATAAATGCTTGAACAGTGCATATTTTTTATTGTTGTTCATGAATGTTAAAATTGTTAGCTCTTGAAAGAATGATGAACAAAGAGAAATGTTATTGATAATCTAAAAAATCATGAAATTGGTTCTTAAAGCAAGAAAAAGTAGTGAAAAAAAGAAGAAGAAAAAATGGCAAAAAAAAGAGAGAAAGAAAAAGAAAAAGAAAAGCAAGCAGAAAAAGCCAATAGCCCTTTAAACCAAAAGGCAAGGGTAAAAAGGATCCAAGGCTTTGAGCACTAATGGATAGGAGGGCCAAGGAAATAATATCCAGGCCTAAGCGGCCAAATCAAGCTGTCCCTAACCATGTGCTTGTGGCATGCAGGTCCAAGTGAAAAGCTTGAGACTAAGTGGTTAAAGTCGTGATCCAAAGTAAAAAGAGTGTGTTTAAGAACTCTGGACACCTCTAACTGGGGACTTAAGCAAAGCTGAGTCACAATCTGAAAAGGTTCACTGACGATTGGATTTTTGATGGTTTAGAATTTCTCAAATAAAATCTCGTCGAAGTATAGTTTCTAAACCAAGCAATAATCCTTTCATACAAAAAGTTGTTTGTCACTAAAACAAATCCCTAAATTTATAAACCGAAGTATTCAAACCTCGGGTCGTTCTCCCTAGGAATTGTAATGAAGTGTCTTGTTATTGGTTTGAGTTATTTTGGGGTTTTGGATAAGAGGCATGAAAGTAAATGGCAATGAAAGTAAACTAACAACTATAAAAGCTCTTGGCAAGATATGAGAACTAGAAGTCCTATCCTAGTTATCCTTCTCAATTGTGATGAGAATTGTTCATTGCTACCACTTAGTTAACCCTTACTAAATAAAGGAAAGTCAAGTGGATGAATTGACTTGAGCCACAAGTCCTAGCCAACTC
>NC_029778.3:47920272-47923238 GCF_000817695.3 Arachis duranensis
CTACTTCTAACTAATCCTAATGAGTGTGTAATGATTGGAATTCCCTTTGCTCTTCAATCCTTGGCTTTAAATAGCATCTTTGGCGCCAAAGTTGGTTGCAATTGGGCCCCACAACCCTTCAGAATTCGTTGGTTACGAATTCATTAAAAAATAATATATCAGCACCGACGCGTACGCGCACAGCACGCGTACGCGTCCATAGGGTAATTCGCAGGTGCGCGCAGGCGCCAGGTGCGCGCGCGCGTCCATGGGCGAGTTCAACTTCTTTGACTTTTCATGATTTCTCCACTTTGCATACTTTCCTCTTCACTCCTTTGATCCATTCCTAGCCTTTTCAATCTGAAATCACTAACAAACATATCAAGGCATCTAGTGGAATCAAAGGTGAATTGAATTTAGCTAGTTTAAGGTCTAGAAAGCATGTTTTCACATCTAAGCACAAATTAGGAGACAATCACAAAACTATGCCATTTCATTGAATAAATGTGGGTAAAAGGTTATAAAATCCCCTAAATTAAGCACAAGATAAACCCTCAAAATGGGGTTTGTCAACCTCCCCACACTTAAACCAAGCATGTCCTCATGCTTAAACCAAGAATGAAGTAAAGGGCATGTCATTTATTCAATGGAAACTAACTAAATGCAATCTACTTATATGCAACTATCTAAATAAATACAATTACTTGGTCAAAATAAATCAATTCCCAAGAAGCATATATGCTCAAGGGCTAAGGACTAACAAGTCTAATCCACAATTGAATTGAGTTATTAAATATTTTTACAAACTTGCATGAGAAGAGATGATCATAGGTGGAAACATGTAATTGAGCATCAAACCCTCACCGGATGTATTTGTGCTCTATTCACTCAAGTGTTTAGGATTGATTCACTCAATTCTCTCCTAATCATGCTTTCTAAGATTTATTTTTCTTCTAACAATCAACATATATTTCATGCATGCATACAAGTATCATGAGGTCTTTTCTTTAGGTTGTAATGGGGCTAGGGTCAAGGTAGGATGCATATTTGGTTAAGTGGACTTGATATTTGAATCTTTGATAAGCTTAGACTTCCCACCTAACCTATGACATCCTATACAATTAAGTTCTAACCTAACTACCCATTTTTCACTTTTTCACATACTCATGCATTCTCTTTTCATTTCACAACACTTATGCGTTGATTCTTATTGAGCTTCACTTTGGGGCATTTTGTCCCCTTTATTGCTTTTTTTCTTTTTTTTCTATATACATTTTTTTCTTCTTTTCTTTCTTTTTTTCTTTTTCACTTTTATTTCTTTTTTTTCTTTTTTTTTCTTTTCATTTTTTTCTTCTTTTTTTTTCTTTCAAACTATATACAAGAACATAAATGCATAAGGTCTATACATTTAATCAATACATGAATATGTACCCAATTCTCCAATATAAAAATACAAAACACAAACACCCTTTTATCCCAACCAATGTCCCAAGGTTCCTATACTTGAATGATACTCACACACACTAGCCTAAGCTAATCAAAGATCCAAATAAGGACATTTATTATTTTTCGCTTTAAGGCTTGTAATGTGCTAAAATAAGAACAAGTGGGTTAATTGTAGGCTCAAATTGGCTAACAAAGGAATATAAAATGTAAGGCCATTTGGGTAAGTAAGCTAAATGAAATGATGGCCTCAATCATATAAATGCATGAATACACAAAATAATGGACATAAAGAATCAAACAAATCAAAGATTACAATCATAGAAAGAAAAAAATTGCACACAAGAAGGACGATAAATGACTATAAGATGTAGCCACAAAACAAGGCTCAAAGCTTACTAGCTTGTGTTCTTAGCTCAAAAACCATGTTCCACAATATATATAATTCAAGCAAGTTTAATGAAAAGTTTTCACTCAAATCAATTGAGGTGCCCTATAGATAGAAATCTTGAAAATTTTCATTATTTTGACTAAGCTTATTGTGTATATATATGCAAAAATAAGAAAATGCAAGTAAAAATCCTAAAATCCTAGAATGAAATGCAAAAGTGTTGAGATTAGAAATTTGTCACCCAAAATCGCCGACTGGTCGAACGCCTCCCCACACTTAAAAGTTTGCACCGTCCTCGGTGCACTCAAAGATGAGCAAGGGGGTACGGCGACTCTCCGGATTGCTACGTGTTTTTATTCTTGCTTCCGTTATTGCTTGTGGTGCATTCATCATGAAAAACAAAAATATAACACCATAAGATGAGAAGATATAAAAGCAAGGAAGCATACTTTGTTGGAATGAGGTAAATCACTAGAATTGAGTGAGTGAATTAGTGTGACATTAATGACAAATATGTGTGTGAATTCTAAATTGCGCGGTTTAGAACACACTAATACTCAGCAGCAATTAATGGTAAATAAGAATAACAATCCAACACTTACAATGAAAAAGAGAAAATGAAATGGAAATTAAACTAACTAAGTAATCAACTAACTAAATAACTAATTAACAAACTAACTAACTAATTAACTAACTAAAATAAATGGTTATAAATGGTGTTTGGATGTGTTGGATGAGGTGTAGAAGAAGGAAAGAAGAAAGGAGAAGGAAAGAAATGGAAAAATGAGAAGAAAAGAAATGTAGTGAAGGAAGGGCATCCACGCGTACGCGCACATGGCGCGCCCGCGTCAATGGCTTATTCCGAGAGTGGCGCGTACGCGTCATGTGCGCGTACGCGCAAGTGGGGTTGTGCTAAAGGCACGACGCGCGCACAGTGCAGGCCTAACTCTCGGGTCAAGGTATGGAAGGTGAAACTTCTCAATCCACGTGTACGCGTGCATGGCGCGCTCGCGTGGATGGTCCAAAACGCTTGATGCACGCGTACGCACGCAGCGCGCGTACGCGTGGATGGTGCTCTATTTTTCAAAATTTTTCTATGTTTTTGCACCAATCTAAGCATTCCAAACCTCCAAACAGCTACCAAAACACCATA
>NC_029778.3:47923500-47936485 GCF_000817695.3 Arachis duranensis
AGGGGGGAAGTTTAAGCTTATCAAAGATTCAAATTTCAAACTCACTTAACCAAATATGCATCCTACCTTGACCCTAGCCCCATTACAACCTAAAGATAATCGAACTCCATCAACTTGGAGTTCTTCACAAACCATGGGCTCCCAATGTTGATCCTCATGTGTTCCCAGATCCCATATTTTGTCTTCACACCCATCTCCAAGTTGATTATCATTAATCCATGTGGGTGGTGAGCAAGGTGAATTCTCAACAAATTGACCAAACATCCTTCTAGACCCATGTACTCTAGTTATACACCAACCTTTTCTATCAAGCTTTGGACATGTGACCATAGTGAACCTAGAATGATGCTTCCAACCACTAACCATCTCCTTTTTACTCTTAAAGCCACTAATTTTTCTAAGTTGACCATCCATCTCAAGCAAACCATATTCAAGGGGAATAACAAAGCTTAAGTATAAGGAATTTACCCACTTGAATGAGCGAATGGATGGTGGTGGCTTGGGGAGAGGTGTCTCCAATGTGCTTGCAAGCTCTACTCCCTTGTTTAGGTATTTCCAATGTGCTAGTAAGCTCCACTCCCTTGTTTTCTTCCTTGATTTCCTCCACCTTTCCAAAAACTTTTTCACTTTCAATCCTTTGTTCATCAACTTCATCTAACTCTTCTCCATCACTCAAGTCATAAATGGGAGGTTGAGAGAAACTACCTCTACATCACTTTCAAATTCATGGGGAGAAGGTTCTTCAAATTCAAAGGATTCTTCACCAAGAAGGTTGGATGCATGATCTTCATCACCAAGGGAACTCAATTCTTGCTTCATTCTCTCCAAGTCTTCATGTGGGATATGCCTTGGAGGTTGTGCACATTCCTCCTCAACATCAAATTTACTCTTCTTGGAGGGATTTTCTTTGATTTTAGCTTCCCATGGCGGTTCCGCATCTCCTAAGTCTTCAACCACTTCTTCCTTTTCTTCAATAATCATGGGCTTCTCCAATTGTTCTAACACAAAGTAGCCTTCCTCCTTCTCCACCGGAGTCTCCAATCTCTCCTTCATGCTATGCTCTTCCTTGGATCCTTCACATGTAGCTATAGGAGTTCCTTGAATATTCAAGCATTGGGAGGCTAAATGATTTACTACCTTGGTCATGGTAGCTACAAATTGTTGCACATCCCTTTTCATTTCATCTTGCCCTTGAAGAAGAACATCAAGGGTTTCATCCATTAGAGATTGGGGTGGATAAGAGGGTTCATTGTCTTGGAGAAAGGGTTCATTATAGGAAGGTGGTTCTTCTTGGTAAGGTGGTGGTGTGTATTGAGGTGGTTCTTGGGAGTAATCTTGGAATTGTGGTTCCATGTATGGCTCATATGGTTCAAAAGGAGGTTGGTATGGTGGGTAAGGATCATGGTCATTGTTGGTAGGATGGATATGGATTAGGGTCATATGAGGGTGGTTGGTAAGAAGGGGCTTGCGAGTATGGTTGAGAGTCATGTTGAGGATATGGTTCATAGGCATATGGTGGTGGTTCTTGAAAATCACAAGGTGATTCACCATAGCCATTGGATTGATATGCATCATAGAATGGCTCTTCTTCATAATGCATTGGTGGGGGTTGTTGCCATGAGGATTGATCATATGCATATGGCTCCTCCCACCTTTGGTTATCCCATTCTCGATACACATCTTCATTATAGTCCTCATCACCTACAACATAATTGTAACTACACTCATAGCCAAAGTGAGAAATCATGATAGTAAGAGAGGGCAAAAACAAAAAAAAATGGTAACAAATAAAGAGAACAAACTAAAAACTAACAAAGAAGCAAAAAAACAAACATATTCACAATATTCACATATATACAATAACCAATAACACAACACCATTGCAATTCCCCGGCAACGGCGCCATTTTTGACGAATGGATTTTTGATGGTTTAGAATTTCTCAAATAAAATCTCGTCGAAGTATAGTTTCTAAACCAAGCAATAATCCTTTCATACAAAAAGTTGTTTGTCACTAAAACAAACCCCTAAATTTATAAACCGAAGTATTCAAACCTCGGGTTGTTCTCCCTAGGAATTGTAATAAAGTGTCTTGTTATTGGTTTGAGTTATTTTGGGGTTTTGGATAAGAGGCATGAAAGTAAATGGCAATGAAAGTAAACTAACAACTATAAAAGACTCTTGGCAAGATATGAGAACTAGAAGTCCTATCCTAGTTATCCTTCTCAATTGTGATGAGAATTGTTCATTGCTACCACTTAGTTAACCCTTACTAAATAAAGGAAAGTCAAGTGGATGAATTGACTTGAGCCACAAGTCCTAGCCAACTCTTGAATTGGAAGAAAGTAGAAGGGACAAAAGTAGATCTACAACAAAGTATAAGAACAACATAAAGGAATTACAATAAAAGAATGGAAGAAGAATGAATGTAACAACAAGGAATTGAGATGTAGAAGTAGAAGAAAGCAAAGATTAAAACCTAGATCTAAGAACTAATCCTAATCCTAATCCTAGAGAGAAGTGAGAGCTTTTCTCTCTAGAAACTACTTCTAAACTAATCATAATGAGTGTGTAATGAATTAATGAGTTGGAATCCCCCTTTGCTCTTCAATCCTTGGCTTTAAATAGCATCTTTGGCGCCAAAGTTGGTTGCAATTGGGCCCCACAACCCTTCAGAATTCGTTGGTTGCGAATTCATTAAAAAATCATATATCAGCACCGACGCGTACGCGCACAGCACGCGTACGCGTCCATAGGGTAATTCGCAGGTGCGCGCAGGCGCCAGGTGCGCGCGCACGTCCATGAGCGAGTTCAACTTCTTTGACTTTTCATGATTTCTCCACTTTGCATACTTTCCTCTTCACTCCTTTGATCCCTTCCTAGCCTTTTCAATCTAAAATCAATAACAAACATATCAAGGCATCTAGTGGAATCAAAGGTGAATTGAATTTAGCTACTTTAAGGTCTAGAAAGCATGTTTTCACATCTAAGCACAAATTAGGAGACAATCACAAAACTATGCTATTTCATTGAATAAATGTGGGTGAAAGGTAAGGTTATAAAATCCCCTAAATTAAGCACAAGATAAACCCTCAAAATGGGGTTTGTCATTCACCCCGTTATGTGTCTGTGGCATTTATATATCCGGTGGTAATACTGGAAAACAAAGTGCTTAGGGCCACGGCCAAGACTCATAAAGTAGCTGTGTTTAAGAATCAACGTACTGAACTAGGAGAATCAATAACACTATCTAAAATTCTGAGTTCCTATAGATGCCAATCATTCTGAATTTCAAAGAAAAAAGTGAGATGCCAAAATTGTTCAGAGGCAAAAAGCTACAAGTCCCGCTCATCTAATTAGAACTAAGTTTCATTGATACTGTGGGATTCATTGTATATTCTCTTATTTTTATCCTATTTTGTTTTCAGTTGCTTGGGGACAAGCAACAATTTAAGTTTGGTGTTGTGATGAGCGGATAATTTATATGCTTTTTGGCATTGTTTTTAGGTAGTTTTTAGTAGGATCTAGATACTTTTTGGGATGTTTTTATTATTTTTTATGGAAAATTCATATTTCTGGGTTCTACTATGAGTTTGTGTATTTTTCTGTGATTTCAGGTATTTTCTGGCTGAAATTGAAGGACCTGGGCAAAAATCTGATTCAGAGGCTGACAAAGGACTGCTGATGCTGTTGGATTCTGACCTCCCTGCACTCGAAGTGAATTTTCTGGAGCTACAGAACTTCAAATGGTGCGCTCTCAATTGCGTTGGAAAGTAGACATCCAGAGCTTTCCAGCAATATATAATAGTTCATACTTTTCTCGAGTTTTGACGATGCAAACAGGTGTTCAAACTCCCCTCTCTTTGCCCTATTCTGAAGTCAAAACGCCAGAACTGGCATAAAAGTTGGAGTTAAAACACCCAAATTGGCATAAAATCTGGCGTTTAAAACCAAGAGCTCAATGCTCAGCCCAAGCACACACCAAGTGGGCCCGGAAATGGATTTCTGCATCATTTAACTATTTCTGTAAACCCTAGTAGCTAGTTTCATTATAAATAGGACCTCTTACTATTGTATTTTGATCTTGGAATCTTGGACCATTGTTCATGTTTTGGGAGGCTGGCCATTCGGCCATGCCTACCCTATCATCACTTATGTATTTTCAACGGTGAAGTTTCTACACACCATAGATTAAGGTGTGGAGCTTTGCTGTTCCTCGAGTATTAATGCAATTACTATTGTTCTTCTATTCAAGTCAAGCTTATTCTTGTTCTAAGATACTCACTCGCACCTCAACCTAATGAATGTGATGATCTGTGACACTCATCATCATTCTCACCTATGAACGCGTGCCTGACAACCACTTCTGTTCTACTTAAGATTGATCGTGTATCTCTTGAATTCCTGGTCCACGACGCATGGTTGCCTCGCCTGACAACCGAACCTTCCAATCTGTGAAATCAGAGTCTTGGTGGTATAAGGTAGAATTATTGGCGGCCATTCCTAAGATCCGGAAAGTCTAAACCTTGTCTGTGGTATTCTGAGTAGGATCTGAGATGGGATGACTGTGACGAGCTTCAAACTCGCGACTGTAGGGCATAGTGATAGACGCAAAAGCATAGTAAATCCTATTCTTACATGATCGAGAACCAACAGCTGATTAGCCATGCGGGAAACCGTAGAGGACCTTTTTCACTGAGAGGACGGGAGGTAGCCATTGACGCCGGTGAATCCCAACATACAGCTTGCCATGAAAAGGAGTATGAAGGATTGGATGAAGGCAGTAGAAAAGCAAAAATTCAATAGGAACAAAGCATCTCTATGCACTTATCTGAAATTCTCACCAATGAATTACATAAGTATCTCTATCTTTATTTTCTGTTTTATTTATCTTTTTAATTATTAAAACTCTATCACCCATTTGAATCTGCCTGACTATGATTTATAAGGTGACCATATCTTGCTTCAAGCCAACAATCTGCGTGGAATCGACCCTTACTCACGTAAGGTATTACTTGGACGACCCAGTGCACTTGCTGGTTAGTTGTGTGGAGTTGTGACAAAGTGTGATTCACATTTGAGAGCACCTAGTCTATTGGCGCCATTGTTGATGATCACAATTTCATGCACCATTAGGTATTAACCTCCCCACACTTAAGGCTTGGCATGGTCTTCCGTGCCATCAGTAAGGAGCAAGGTGGGGCTGGTAGCATCACCTCCACCGTCGGGCTCGTCATGGCTCCCAGTGCTGGTAGGTGAAGTGGAATCCAGGGTTTCCTTCTCTTCCGGAGGTGGGTGAGTACTAACAATGAGCTCCTTTAGACAGGTGTATCGGCGTTTGTTGTGGCGCTCTAGTCGCTCCATCTGTCGGTCTTGCTGGTCTAACCTTTAAAGGATCTGAAGGAACATCTGAGTAGTGGATGGTGTGGAAGGTAAGGGTGATGGTAGAGTGGAAGTATGACGGGTGGCTAGAGGTGGGCCTGCAGGCCGGCTGACAGAAGGTATAAGGGGTCGGATTTACTTCCCATTCGGGACATGCTGATCAGCCCATGGGAGCATGACTCTAGTGTCCCCAGCCCTATAAGAGACTCTGGCTGTAGAGACAAGATCCAAAACTAGTGCGGGAAATGGTAAATTGCCCGTAATCTGTACGTATCCCATGGCTTGTCGGATGTGTTTGGGTAAGTTGATAGGCTGCTCTGTAAGAATGTACCAGATGAGAACATCTATGTATACAGTGAAGGTGGACTCGTGAGTGCTCGGAAAGACATAGTGGGACAAAATCTGGGCCCACACGCGAGCCTCCAAGGTAAGTGCAGGAGCGGAGATGCTCTTAGGTCGAGTCCGATGTTGCCTATAGATCCATGTACTGCTAGGTTGTGCTATAACTTCCAGGATGCTATTCCAGTCAAACTGGTATGTCTGGCGCTTAAGAAAGGCCTCTTGATAGGCGTCCAATCCCTCTAGGTAAGGTGGAAGATCCAATACCCTCTGAATGGCCCCTTCGAAGATAGGTACGTGCTTTTGACGAACATAGACGGACTGCAGGGTAGGCGAGTGGAAGTTGGAGTAGAATTCAACTACCCATGACAGATTGGCCTCCCGCGGCTGTCTCCTCAAGAATCCCCACTATCTCCTTTTGATGCGGGGCTTTACAAAGTCAACAAGATTTTTCGGAAGGATGAGGAGGTGTTCGTTATTGTAGTTCCTTTCTGCCAAAAGGGGGAACATTCGCTCACAGTGGAAAATGCTAGTTGTACAACACTAATCAGCCTTTAATCAGCCTTTAATCAGATTTAAATAATATTTAATTATTTTTTTATTGAAATATGTCCTTATTTTGTAGATACATATCTATAAATGAATTTAATTTAAATTTTAAAACCTGCCCATTTCATATCATAGTTAGTTACTGTGACTTTACTTTTTTACGTAACTTCACGTAACAAATAAGGTTTTTTACTCCTTATTCTGCGGACATTCACACTCATTTGTCAATCTAAAACCAAAAAGGTACCTTCCAACTGAATTCTCCCTCTTGTCTTCATTGGTGAAGACGTATCACCACCATCCAACTGAAGCACTCTCTCGTTCTGCATTGATGAAAGGTATCACTACTTTCCACACGTGTTTATGTAATTTGTTAAGAAATATCATGTTCAACATTTTTAATTATATTTAAAAATAAACATAAAAACTCTATTCTTATTTAATTGGAACAAAGTTGATCTTATTTAATTTTATTAATAGAGTTATTACAAATAAAGTACTTTGTACGTAAGTAGTTTGAGCAAAGAAGCAAAAATAAAATCTAAAGTTTAAGAGGGAAAATGTAGACGGTATGGTCATAAAAATTCTGTTGTTATTTTTTAATTATAACACATCTGATAGTATGATATTTTATTTAAAATATTTTTAAAACACATCAAAAATTAAACTTAAATACACATCCAAAATTATAAGATTGCACTTTAAATATTTTATCAATACATCCAAAACTCATGTAAAAAGACTTATATATGTACATAAGAACATAATGAACAACATAAACACATCCAAAATTAAGTATTGACACATCCAAATTAGATTACACAATAGAACTTTTTATTAAGTGGAAAAAGAAAGATAACATATCTTCACGAATGAACTCAACCAAATTTTTTTAAAATTTTGCAAGCAGAATTACCAAATTTTGAATTCTAACTAATTTGATTTTTGGATGTGTATTTAAATTGTAATATATTAATAATTAAATATATTGAATTTGAAACAGAAATTTAAAATTGAAATTTAAATTTTAAATTTCAGTTTTATTTAGTTTGTATTTTGAATGTGTATTTAATTTTAAAAAGACACTAAATCTATTTAGAATTTTTAGATGTGTTTGTTTTATTTTTTTTTAAATTATTGTAATAAAAGGCTGAATATTGTACAACTTTTAAAGGATACCTAGTTGTACTGGCTCACAGTAGCGGTTGGTGAACTGTGCGGAATCCCGTGCAGGAAATACTTTTTCTGCCTCATCTACTCGGATAACCCTCTTCACCCTCTTAGTGGGTAGCTTGACTGTTGTGGAAGGTTGTTCCTTAGTTGGTGCTCTTTTAGTTCCTCTCCTCGCCGGTGTCTTGGTAGAAGCTTTCTCTTTTCCTTTGTTAGTGGCCATCTAGAAAAAGGAAGAGAGAAAAGGAATATCAAATTTAAATAGCGAAAATTGGGAGGAGGAAAGTCCAAGTGATAATCAATGCCAAAGGAGAAGATAGTGTCCGAAATACATGGTCGTGACAACATGCAAATAGGACAACAAGTAATATCAAAAAGGCATATCATAACAACTAGATGCAAGAGGATTAAAAGCATGCAAGTAAAAGCATGAAAAGCAAAGCTCAAGCATCAAGTTCAAAAAGAAGTATGACATGGAAAAAAAGAATGAGCATTGGTATGATGACAGTTGTGAATAATATACTCAATACATGTGGATGGCAAGAGTTGTGAAAAAGAGGCATTAAAGTAGGAAGAATATGAAAGAAAAGAATACAAAATGCCATGTTGGCTTTTTCATAAACACTTGGTGTTAAAGTTAAAATAGGAATAAAAATAAGGTATCCAAGTGTATATGAGATCCATAAGAATATATCAATTGTCAAAGTACTCCTCATAATATCCACAAGCTCAAATAATACCCAAATAAAATTTCAACACCAACATAAAAAATTCATGATAAAAGCATGAAAAAGAAACCATAAAGAACAAAGCTAAAAAGAAAAGAAAACAAGAATTAAAAGCAATAAATGAAAGAAGAATGAAAGAGGAGAGGAGAAGAATAAAAGAAACCTGATTAAGAAGATGGAGAGAGGAACAGAAAAGAAGTGGGAAGTAAGAAGGAAGAAGAGGGAAAGAAGGAAGAAGAAAAAAAGGAAGAATTAGGAATGAAAGAGAATTAGGATTTAGGGGGGGATTTGAAATCTGGGCGGCGTACTAGTTAAGTGAGGCGGCGCAATCGACGCGCATACAGAGGGCCCGCGTACGCGTGAGGTTCGCAAGAATGAAGGGACACGTAAGCGTCTAGCGCACGTACGCATGCCTCTAGTTGTGCCAGTTACGCGAGTCTAGCCTCGCACACGCACAACTCTCGGTTCATTCTAGGTTGGGGCCAAAATTGCATACGATGCGTGCGCGTCATGCACGAACACGTGTGGATGGCCATAAGTTGAAAATGACGCGCACGCGTCCTGGATGCATACGCGTGAGTGAGTTTGTGCCCTAGCACAATGCTAGCCCCAAACCATCACAACTCTTGGGTCGAACAGAAATTTACACTGATCTTCTCATCGACGTGGGTGCATCAAAGACGCGTACGCGTGGGTCCCCAGAACTTTAAACGACGTGCACGTGTAAGGTACACGTACGCGTGGTCTTTAGTGTGCCTAAAGCAAGCTTCCTACTCAACTCCCGCACAACTCTCTGGTCAATCTAACATAGTTCGCATTCACGTAGGACGCGTACGCGTACTAGATGCTCGCGCGTTGAATGCTTCTTTTTTCTTTCTCTTTTTTTTATTTTTTTATGCAGAATGCAGGTGATGATGCAGAATGAATGAATTAACACTGATAAAAATAAAACAAAATAAAGTTAAGAATGAAAAGGAACGATCATACCATGGTGGGTTGTCTTCCACCTAGCACTTTTCTTTTACGTCCTTAAGTTGGACGGTCCACAAGCTTAGTCTTCTTCTGTTGGTAGATCCTCCAAAAAGAAGATCTACAGCTCCTTATTGTCCTTCATCTTCTCACCATGGTAAAGCTTCAAGCGGTGGCCATTGACCTTGAGGATATTGTGGCTTGAAGGGTGACTCAAGTGGAATACGCCATATGGCTCAGCCTCTTCCACTCAGTAGGGGCCTTCCTATCTTGATCGCAGCTTGCGTGGCATGAGTCTCAGCCTGGAGTTTTAAAGGAGGACTAACTCCCCAGGTCTGAACTCTCTTCGCTTGATATTCTTGTCATGCACAGCCCTCACCTTCTCTTTGTATAGCCTGGAGTTCTCATATGCTTCTAGGCGAAGGCACTCCAGTTCTTGTAGTTGCAGCTTCCTTTCAGCACCCACTTTTTTGAATCCCATGTTGCACTCCCGCACCGCCCAGAAAGCCTTGTGTTCCACCTCCACCGGGAGGTGGCACGCCTTTTCATAGACTAGGCGAAAAGGATTCATTCCAATTGGTGTCTTGTACGCTGTCCGATATGCCCAAAGAGCATCTACAAGCATAGTCCTCCAATCTTTTCTATGAGGCTTAATGACCTTCTCCAGGATACACTTTATCTCTCTGTTTGACACCTCGACTTGTCCATTGGTCTGGGGGTGGTAAGTCGTCGCCACCTTGTCAACAATCCCATGTTTCTTTAGTAGACCTGTTAATCTCCTGTTACAGAAGTGAGTGCCTTGATCACTCACGATTGCTCGTGGTGATCCAAAGCGACAGATAATATTACTTTGAACAAAGGAGACAACAGTGTTAGCATCATCAGCATAGGTAGAAATTTCTTCCACCCATTTAGAAACATAATTGACAGCTAACAGTACATTTAAGAAACCATTAGAGTTTGGAAATAGACCCATGAAGTCAATGCCCCAAACATAAAAAATTTCACTGAACAACATAAGTTGTTGGGGCATCTCATCCCTCTTGGATATATTCCCAAACCTCTGGCAAGGCGAGCAACATTTACAGAAAGTAGTTGCATCCTTAAATATGGTGGGCCACTAGAATCCACAGTCCAAAATTTTTTTAGCTGTTCTTTGAGGACCAAAATGTCCACCACTCTCTGAAGAGTGGCAGACCTCTAAAATTGACTGGAATTCTGATTGTAGCACACATCGTCTAATTACCTGGTCAGCACCACATCTCCGTAAATATGGGTCATCCCATATATAATATTTGGATTCATTTTTAAGCTTGTCCCTTTGATGTTTAATAAAATTAAGAGGGAAGGAACAACTAACCAAATAATTAGCTATAGGTACATACCAAAGAACTACTTCGGATATTGCGTGCAAGCTATCAAATGGAAAAGCATCATTGATAGGAGTGAAGTCATTCTTAATGTGCTCAAGACGACTCAAGTGGTCCGCCACTAGATTCTGGGAACCACTCCTATCTTTGATTTCTAAATCAAATTCTTGCAACAGCAATATCCAACGTATGAGCCTTGGTTTGGACTCTTTCTTAGCTAATAAATATTTTAGAGTTGTATGGTCTAAGTATACTACCAGCTTAGTACCAAGTAAGTAAGCTCGGAATTTATCCAGAGTAAAAACAATAGCCAGATGCTCTTTTTCAGTGGTAGTGTAATTAGACTAAGCAGCATCTAAGGTTTTAGATGCATATGCAATTATAAAAGGGTCCTTACCTTCGCACTGAGCCAGCGCCACTCCTACTGCGTTGTTGGAGGCATCACACATGATCTCAAACGGTTGACTCCCATCGGCCCTCTCACAATAGGGGCTTGGTTCATGGCGATCTTTAGCTTATCGAATGCTTCCATGTAGTCTGCACTCAACTCAAACTCAACATCCTTCTGCAACAGTCAGAATAAAGGCAGTGCTACCTTACTGAAGTCCTTGTAAATCGCCGGTAGAAACCTGCATGACCAAGAAACGAACGGACTTTCCTCATAGAGGAGGGGTAAGGTAAACCAGAAATGACATCTACCTTTGCTAGGTCAACTGAAATACCAGTATTAGAAACAACATGTCTTAGAACAATACCTTGTTGTACCATAAAATGACATTTTTCAAAATTCAATACACAGTTTGAACTAACACACATGTCTAATACTCTAGCTAAACTATCCAAGCAAAGGTCAAACGAATTACCACACACACTAAAGTCATCCATGAAAACTTCCATATAGTTCTCAAGAAGATTTGAGAAAATGCTCATCATGCATCTTTGGAACGTAGCCGGTGCATTACATAAGCCAAAAGGCATTCTCTTATATGCATACGTTCCAAAGGGACATGTAAAAGTCATTTTCTCCTAATCTTCAGGAGCTATATGAATTTGAAAATGCCCAGTGTAACCATCTAGAAAGCAGTAGTGTGATTTACCTGACAGGCGATCAAGCATTTGATCGATGAAAGGCAGTGGGTAGTTATCCTTGCGAGTAACTTGGTTGAGGCGCCTATAATCAATGCACACCCTCCATGAGTTCTGCACTCTAGTTGCAATGAGTTCTCCATGCTGATTCTTCACTGTTGTGATGCCAGACTTCTTTGGCACCACCTGTACCGAGTTGACCCATTCACTATTCGAGATTAGATAGATGATGTCGGCTTCAAGCAGTCTGGTCACTTCCTTCTTGACAACCTCTAGAATGGTGGGGTTCAGCTGTCTTTGGGGTTGACGGACAGGCCTTGTTCCTTCTTTTAAAAATATACGGTGCTCACAGACCTGAAGGTTGATGCCTACTATATCCGCCAAGCTCCACCCAATGGCTTTCTTGTGTCTACTTAGCACACTAAGCAGCTGCTCCTCCTGTTGGGAAGTGAGTTCCCTTGCAATGTGACGATTGGATTTTTGATGGTTTAGAATTTCACTAATGAAATCTCGTTGTAAAGTATAGTTTCTAAACCAAGCAATAATCCTTTCATACAAAAATTTGTTTGTCACAAGTACAAACCCCTAAAATTAATAACCGAAGTATTTAAACCTCGGGTCGTTCTCCCTAGGATTTACAATAAAGTGTTTTGTTATTGGTTGTGAGTTATATTTGGGGGTTTTAGAGGAGAAACATGAATAGTAAATGGTAAGAAAACTTTATTAACAAAATGGTCTTGGCAAGATTTGGTTGTCAAGGGTCTTCATCATTATCACTAGCCACAAGTATGGTAGTTGCAAGGATTAATCCCACTTAGTCATCCTTAGCTCAATTAACAAAGGAAAGTCAAGTGAGTTATATCAATCCTATTCCATAAGTCCTAGCTTTCCACTAATTGGATTAATGAAGGCTAGAGTTAATGGCTATCAACTAGCAATCAATTGGACACTAGTGACTCAAGAAATCCTAAGTTACCTTCTCAAGCCAAGAACATAAAATCCTACTCTAACATCCTCTCAAGCATTTCATCAAACACTTGGAGGGTAATGAAAGAAAGCATTTTTATTTGTAAGAATAAAAGGAATCAACAACCAACAATTACAAAGAATTAACAAAACAACAATCAACAACATCACAATCACATGAATTATCTCAAATTGCATTATTAAAAGAAAACAAAAGGACAAAAATATCTCAATTACAAAACCTAGAAACAAAATAAGAGAAACTACAACAAGAGGATAGGGATAGAAAGAAGAACCAAAGTGTAGCAATCACCACTTGAAGGTAGAAGTAGAAGGAGACTTGAATTAAACCTAGAATTATGAGATCCTAATCTAACCCTAATTCCTAATCCTAGAGAGAAGTGAGAGCTTCTCTCTCTAAAAACTA
>NC_029778.3:47936909-47937851 GCF_000817695.3 Arachis duranensis
ATGAGTCCTACCAATTGAAGTATAAACATGAAGTTCACATAGACTTGCAAGAAGAATGCTTATGAAAGCCGGGAATCATGGAATTGAGCATCGAACCCTCACCGGAAGTGTTTGCACTCTAGTCGCTCAAGTGTTTGGGGTTGATTCACTCAATTCTCCCCTAATCATGCTTTCCAAAATTTGTTTTTCATCTAACAATCAACAATTATTCAATGCATGCATGCATGTATCATGAGGTCTTTTCTTTAGGTTGTAATGGGGCTAGGGCCAAGGTAGGATCAGATATGGCTAGTGGACTTAGGATTTGAATCTTTGATTAACTTAAACTTTCCCACCTAACCTATATAATGACCTATACAATTAAGTACTAATCTAACTACCCATTCCTCACTTTTTCACATACTCATGCATTTCCTTTTTGATTCACATTCCATATGCATTGATTCTTTATTGTTTGAGCTTCACTTTGGGGCATTTTGTCCCCTTTATTGCTTTTCTTTTTCTTTCTTTTTCTATATACTTTTTCTTTTCTTTTCTTTTCTTTTCTTTTCTTTTTCACTTTTATCTCTTTTTCTTTTCATTTTTTTTCTTTTTCTTTCAAACTATATACAAGAACATCAATGCATAAGGTCTATACATTTAATCAATACATGAGTATGTACCCCAATTCCCAATATTTTCAATAATAATACAAAACTATCCTTTTATTCACCCAATGTCCCAAGGTTCCCACACTTGAATGATACTCACACACACTAGCCTAAGCTAATCAAAGATCCAAATTAAGGACTTGTATTATTTTTTGCTTTAGGCTTGTAATGTGCTAAATTAAGAACAAGTGGGTTAATCGTAGGCGCAAATTGGCTAACAATGGAAGATACAAGGTAGGCTATTTGGGTAAGTGAGATAATGAAATGATGGCCTCAATCATATAAATGCATG
>NC_029778.3:47938038-47942263 GCF_000817695.3 Arachis duranensis
CAATTAGGCTCAAGTCTCACAAGCTTGTGTTCTTAGCTCAAAAACCATGTTCCAAAATAAATTCTTTCAAGCAAGTTCCACAAATTTTCTTTTTCAAATTGGTAGGTTGCCCCAAAATGGTTTCTTGGAAAAGAAATCATCACCCTAACCAAGTAGTCCTAATAGGAGAGAAGTGGTAAAATATGTATAAATTCTAACTTAACATGCAACCTATCATGCAATGTAATAGCTAGCTAACATTGGTGTTGAAAAAGGAAATTGTTACCCATGGAGATCGGTCGGACGACCTCCCCACACTTGAATATTGCACCGTCCTCGGTGCATGCAAAGAAGAGCAAGGTGGACGGGTTGCTACAATTGATGAGTTTATTCAAAGGGTTGTGCGGATGAACTTGTTTGTTGCCCCATTTAGAAGCCTTCTCATTCCTTTCCTTCTTGGTGGCCAACCTAGAAGGAGAGAAAAAGAAAGAAAATTAAGCCTATAACAAAGACATCAAAGCAATTAGAACATAGGCAGGGGCTAATGCCAAATAAGAGTATGGTTCTCTACTACATGGTAGCTACAACATGTGAGTAAGAAAACAATTTAAGCAAAGGGCATATCAACTAATACTTGATGCAAGAGTAAAGTTAAAGTATGGAGAGTATATGGAGCATCAAGATCAAATAAGGATTGACACAAACAAGATTAGTGATACGCATGAAAGCATTTGATTCTATCCTAATTCAATGATGAAGCGGTACAAGAAAAAAAAAACAAAGGGTAATGAATTAGGAAGGACTAAAGCACTAATCTTGTGTGTTGACAAATATTGCAATTAATGTAACAAGTCATGAAGCACCAAAACAAATGCAAGAAATTCTCAACAATTGAGTGAGAGAATTCAACACCATTATTAAAATGAGAAATTCAGAAAATAAAATGAGAACAAATTATAGAAACAAAATTAAAATGCAAAGAATAAAAGGATGCAAATGTAATAGACAAAAGAAAATGGAAGAAGAGAAAAAAAATTTTTTTTTATTTTTAATTTATTTTTAATTTTTTTTTAGTATTTTATTTATTTATTTATTTATTATTATTATATTTTTTTTATTATTAAAAAAATTTTTTTCATATTAAAAGAGAAGAGAAAGAAAAATCTTTCAAGAGGGGAAAAAGAAAAAAAAAATTAGAAAGAAAGAAGAAGAGAAGAGGAAAGAAGGAGAAAGGAGGAGAGAGAAAAGCAGGGTGCAAATCCGCGCGCGCGCGCACAGCGCGCTTACGCGTGGATGCAGCAGGGACAATCCGCGCGCGCGTGCAAAGCGCGCTTACGCGTGGACGAGGTTGTGACGATCCGCGCGCGCGCGCACAGCGCGCTTACGCGTGGATGAGCTTGTGCTCCCAGCACAATGCTGGCACAACGCGCGCACAACTCTCTGGTTTTTGTACCAGAAGTTGCGGAAGTGCAATGTGCGCGCGCGCACACAGCGTGCTAGCGCGCCGTTGCTTTTTTTTTTCATTTTTTTTTTTCAAAAAGCAGAAAAATGCCCAAGAGTTCCCTATAATGTCCAAAACTCTTCTTTATTCAATCAAATATCAAACAATTCACAAAAATGCAATTTGATTTTAGAATTTATTCATCTACTACTAATGAATACAACATACTAACAACCAATCTTTACAAACAAATCAATATGAAATGAAAATCTACCTACAATGGCAACTCAAATCACTTATTAAACAAAACTAAAAGAGAATGGAGAGAGTTTACCATGGTGGGGTGTCTCCCACCTAGCACTTTTAGTTTAAGTCCTTAAGTTGGACATTTTGAGGAGCTTATTGTCATGGTGGCTTATGTTTGTACTCATCCTTGAATCTCCAAGGATCTTTGCTTCTCAATTGGTTGACAGAATTTCCAACCATCTTCATCAAACTTGGGTGAGGTTCTCCCCAAGATATGAGCTCCCAAAATTGGTCTTCATGTTGTGATCCGGGATCCCATATCTTATTTTCACACCCAACTTCTAGTTGATCATCATGATTCAACTTGGGTGGCAGGCATATAGAATTCTCCTTTATGCACCAAATTCTCCTTCTAGACCCATACAATTTAGCATTCCTCCAACCATAGTATTTATGCCTTGAGGGTTTAACCTTAATGAGCCTAACATTCTTTTTCCAACCATTACACCACTCCCTCTTACTCTTAACTCCACAAAGAGCTCTAAGTTGACCATCATTTTCAATCAAACCATATTCAAGTGAGAAAGTGAAGCCTTCCAAACAACTTCCTAGACCCATGCAATTTGGTTCCACACCAACCATTGCTCTTGAATTTTGGGCTTACAACCGTCATGAGCTTAGAATGATGTTTCCAACCACTACACAACTCTCTTATACTTTTGACTCCACAAAGAGCTCTAAGTTGACCATCATTTTCAATTAAACCATATTCAAGTGAGAAAGTAAAGCTTAGGGATAAGAGTTTTACCCACTTGAATGTTGTGTTGGATGGTGACTTAGGAAGGAAGGCTTCCCCACACTTAGACAATGCAAGATCTACCTCTTTGTGCTCCTCTTTGATTGTTTCCACCTCTTCACAAGTTTCTTCAATTTCAACCTTTTTCCTTTTTCCACATGGGTTGGTGTTGTCTTCAAGAACTTCATCTTGCCCAATGGGAGGTGATTCAATTTTGGATAGAAATTCATTAATGAATGAATCCATCTCTTGATCAACCTCTTCATATTCTTCAATTTCGATATACACCATGCCATTTTCGTTTTCCTTGGGAGGTTGTACACACTCTTCTATAACTTCAACTTCATGTCCAATGGGAGAGGATTCGATTGTAGATAGAAATTCATCCATGATGGAATCCATCTTTTGATAGGCCTCTTCCAAGTCTTCAACTATGACATGCCTTGGAGGTTGCACACCCTCTTCAACATCAATATTAAACTTCTTGGAAGAGTGCTCCATGGTGCTACATTCCCTTGGACTTTCAACATCTCCTAAATCTTCAACCACCTCTTCCTTTTCCTTCAACCACTTCTCCCTTTTCTTCAATGATCATAGGCTCCTCCAATTGTTCTAGCACAAAATTTGACTCCTCCTTTTCCACCGAATTTTCCGATTTCTCCTTCATACTTTGCTCTTCTTTTGACCTTTCACATGTGGTCATGGAAGTACCTTGAGTGTTCAAACATTGGTGGGCTAAAGTGTGCACCACCTTGGTCAAATTGGTCACAAACTCAAGTGTATCCCGCTTCATGGTTTCTTGTCCTTGAAGTAACAAAGTGAGAGAATCGTCTATTGGGGCTTGGGGTGGATAGGGGGGTTCATTATTTTGGAGAGAGGATTCATGGTAGGAAGGTGGTTCTTCTTGGTAAGGGTATGTAAATGGTGAGTATTGAGGTGGTTCTTGGTTAGAATAATGATAAGGTTGTGGTGGTTCTATAGGTTCTTGCTCAAAATGGTCATAAAAATATGGTATGGATGATTGGTCATATGATGGATATGGATTATAGGAAGGTGCTTGGTATGGAAAGGCTTGTGAGCATGGTTGAGGTCCATGTTGAGGATGAGATTCATAGGCATATGATGGTGGTTGTTGAGTGTCACAAGAAGAGTCATCATACCCGTTAAATTGACATGCATTAGGATGGAAATTATACCTATAAGTATCCGGAGGTTGTTGCCAATAGGAGTGATCAATTCCTTGAGGCTCCTCCCATCTTTGATGGTTCCATCCATGGTACATGGTCCCATTAAAGTCCACATTTCCTACAACACAATTAGAACCAAACTCATAGCCATAGTGAGAATTCATTATGGAAAGACAAAATAAAACTAACAAAATCTAGTAAACAAGCAAAAGACAAGCTATTTACACTATTCACATATGTACAATAACCAATAACATAACACCATTGCAAATCCCCGGCAACGGCGCCATTTTGACGATTGAATTTTTGATGGTTTAGAATTTCACTAATGAAATCTCGTTGTAAAGTATAGTTTCTAAACCAAGCAATAATCCTTTCATACAAAAATTTGTTTGTCACAAGTACAAACCCCTAAAATCTATAAACCGAAGTATTTAAACCTCGGGTCGTCTCTCAAAGGACTTGCAGGGTAGTGTTCTTGTTATTGGTTATGGATTTATTTATTTTGGGGTTTTAGATGAGAAAAATGAATAGTAAATGGTAAGAAAACTTTATTAACAAAATGGTCTTGGCAAG
>NC_029778.3:47942925-47945041 GCF_000817695.3 Arachis duranensis
TGCGCGCCCCTGAACGCGAAGCAACATATGGCAAAATTTATATCATTTCGAAGCCCCGGATGTTAGCTTTCCAACCCAACTGGAACCGCATCATTTGGACCTCTGTAGCTCAAGTTATGGTCAATTAAGTGCGAAGAGGTCAGGCTTGACAGCTTTTTGGTTCCATCATTTCTTCATGAGTTCTCCAACTTTACATGCTTTTTCTTCATTCCCTTGATCCAATCTTTGCCTCCTAAATCTGAAATCACTTAACAAACATATCAAGGCATCTAATGGAATCAAGGTAAATTACATTTGGCTATTTTAAGACCTAAAAAGCATGTTTTCACTCTTAAGCACAATTAAAGGAGAATATACAAAACCATGCTAATTCATTGGGTAAATGTGGGTGAAAGGTGATAGAATCCCTTAAAGTTAATACAAGATAAACTCTACAAATGGGGTTTGTCACAATGATAACTGGGAGCTTCTAATTATCCTCTATCAGCTGGGGCTATTTGTGGTGGCAAGGTATCTGGAGTAAGCTCAAAGGGTTTCCCCACACTTGCATCTTGCTCCATGTTCATCCCTTCTACTTCTTCTTGATGAACCTCAGCCATGGTTTCGTCAATAATATCACACTGGAAGATAGAGTGATCTTCCGGTGGGTGCTTCATAGCTTCATCCAAGTTGAAGCTCACTGCTCTGCCATCTATCTCAAAAGAGTAAGTTCCTGAGCAGGCATCCAACTTGAACTTTGAAGTCTTCAGAAATGGCCTTCCAAGCAGGATAGATGATGGTCTTCCAGAGTCATTAGGGGTGGTGCACGAAATTGCAATCACACTTTTGCAACTCCGCACAACTAACCAGCAAGTGCACTGGGTCGTCCAAGTAATACCTTACGTGAGTAAGGGTCGATCCCACGGAGATTGTCGGCTTGAAGCAAGCTATGGTTATCTTGTAAATCTTAGTCAGGATATCAGAAATTATCAGGATTGATTGTGAAAAGTAAAAGAACATGAAATAAGTACTTGTTCTGCAGTAATGGGGAACAGGTTGAGGTTTTGGAGATACTCCATCTTCTGAATCTATGCTTTCCTACTGTCTTCTTCTTCAAACATGCAAGGCTCCTTCCATGGCAAGCTGTATGCAAGGGTTTCACCGTTGTCAGTGGCTACCTCCCATCCTCTCAGTGGAAATGTTCAACGCACCCTGTCACGGCACGGCTATCCATCTGTCGGTTCTCAATCAGGCTGGAATAGAATCCAGTGATTCTTTTGCATCTGTCACTAACGCCCCGCCTTCAGGAGATTGAAGCACGTCACAGTCATTCAATCATTGAATCCTACTCAGAATACCACAGACAAGGTTTAGACCTTCCGGATTCTCTTGAATGCCGCCATCAGTTCTAGCTTATACCACGAAGATTCTAATTAAAGAATCCAAGAGATATCTACTTAATCTAAGATAGAACGGAGGTGGTTGTCAGGCACACGTTCATAGTTGAGAATGATGATGAGTGTCACGGATCATCACATTCATCCGGGTTAAGAACAAGTAGCATCTTAGAATGGAAGCAAGCATGATTGAATAAAAAACGGTAGTAATTGCATTAATCCATCAAGACACAGCAGAGCTCCTCACCCCCAACCATGGGGTTTAGAGACTCATGCCGTGTAAAGTACACAAAGAAACGTGTAAAGTGTCATGAGGTACAGATACAATGTCAAAAGATCCTATTAATAGTGAACTAGTAACCTAGGGTATACAGAAATGAGTAAATGACGTAAAAATCCACTTCTGGGTCCACTTAGTGTGTGCTTGGGCTGAGCATTGAAGCTTTCATTTGAAGAGACTTTTTCTGGAGTTAAACGCCAGCTTTTATGCCAGTTTGGGCGTTTAACTTTAATTTTTATGCCAGTTCCGGCGTTTAACGGTGGAAATTCTGAGGCTGATTTGCAACGCCGGTTTGGGCCATCAAATCTCGGGCAAAGTATAGACTATTATACATTTCTGGAAAGCCCAGGATGTCTACTTTCCAATGCCGTTGAGAGCGCGCCAATTGGGCTGCTGTAGCTCCAGAAAATCAGCTTCGAGTGCAGGGAGGTCAGAATCCAACAACATCTGCAGTCCTTTT
>NC_029778.3:47946340-47947599 GCF_000817695.3 Arachis duranensis
TCCAGATGGAAGTACATAACTTTTCCTCTGACCATGGTTCTGTAAGTATGGTAAGCAGTTCCAGTCATTCTCTGCTTATCTGTTAGCCACAGATTTGAGTAGAATTCCTGAACCACATTTCTTCCAACCTTTATCTCAGGATTGGTTAGAACTTCCCATCCTCTGTTTCGAATTTGCTCTTGGATCCCCAGATATTCATCTTCTTTCAGATCAAATTTAACTTCCGGGATCACTGACCTTAGACCCATTATTTTGTGATAATGGTCTTCATGTTCTTTGGTTAAGAACTTCTCTTGATTCCAAAAATTCTTTGGATTATTCTCTTTCTTTCCTCTTAAATTGGTTTGTTTTCCCTTAGGAGCCATGATCTTGATGAATCTTGGCTTAGTGATCACGGAAAAGCACACCAAACTTAGAAGTTTGCTTGTCCTCAAGCAAAAGAAAGGAAAGAAGAGAGAGAGGAGAAGAGCAAATTCGAATGGTGTGGGAGAATGTGGAGGCCGAACGTGTTTTTATAAGGGGGGAAGGAGATTTCGAAAAAATTGAAAGGAGATTTGAGAAGATATGGAGAGAATTTGAGAGAAGGATGAGTTTTTGAATAAGATTTGGGATTGATTTGAGAGAGATTTGAAGAATGATTTTGAATTTTGAAGATTTGAAAGTGAATGATGAAAGGTTGAGATGTGTTTATGTAGAAAAGTATGGGTAAGAAAAGGAAAGTTTGAAAAAAAATTTGATCGGAAAGCAAAATCTTGGTCCCCCACCTTTCTGGGGTTAAACGCCCAAAATGGCATCCATTCTGGCATTTAACGCCCATTTGTTGCCCATTGTGGGCATTTAACGCCCAGCCAGGTACCCTGGCTGGCGTTAAACGCCAGAATTCCCTTTATCACTGGGCGTTTTGCTAAACGCCCAGGATGCTGCACACCTGGCGTTAAACGCCCAGAATGGTGCCCATTCTGGCGTTTAACGCCCAAAGTACCCCTTACTGGCGTTTTTTAGCCAGTAAGCTATTTTTCTCTGCTTTTTACACTGAATCCTTCTGTAACTCTGTGAATTCCTTCATTTATGATATTTGCCTTTGTAAAAACATATAACCTGCTAATGACTGGGTTGCCTCCCAGCAAGCGCTTCTTTACTGTCTTTAGCTGGACCTTTACTGAGAATCACTCAAGTCTCAGTTTTGAGCAGTCCTGCTCAAAATTGCTTTCAAGATAATGCTTGATTCTCTGTCCATTAACAATGAACTTTTTGTCAGA
>NC_029778.3:47948653-47950267 GCF_000817695.3 Arachis duranensis
ATGAAGTCAATTCCCCATACATCAAACAATTATATCTCTAATATCCCTTGTTGAGGGATGGCATATCTGTGAGGCAAGTTACCAGCTCTTTGGCAACTGTCACAGTTACGCACAAACTCTCGGGCATCTTTGTAGAGAGTAGGCCAGTAGAAGCCACATTGGAGGACCTTAGTGGCTGTTTGCTCACTTCCGAAATATCCCCCATACTGTGATCCATGGCAATGCTTTAGGATCCTTTGTGCTTCCTCTCTAGGTATACATCTGCGGATTATTCCGTCTGCACATCTATTAAAGAGATATGGCTCATCCCATAGGTAGTACTTGGCATCTGAAATTAATTTCTTTCTTTGCACTCTGCTGTACTCCTGGGGTATGAACCTCACAGCTTTATAGTTTGCAATATCTGCAAACCATAGAGCTTCCTGAATGGCAAAGAGTTGCTCATCTGGGAAAGTCTCAGAAATTTCAGTAGAAGGGAGGGACGCCCCAGCTACTGGTTCTATTCGGGACAGATGATCAGCTACCTGGTTTTCTGTCCCTTTTCTGTCTCTTATTTCTATATCAAACTCTTGCAGAAGCAACACCCATCTTATTAGCCTGGGTTTTGAGTCCTGCTTTGTGAGTAAGTATTTAAGAGCAGCATGGTCAGTGTACACAACCACTTTGGATCCCACTAGATAGGATCTAAACTTGTCAATGCATAGACCACTGCAAGTAACTCTTTCTCTGTGGTTGTGTAATTCTTCTGTGCATCTGTTTTTCAGTGGTTGTGTAATTCTTCAGTGCGTCATTTAGAACACGGCTGGCATAATAAATGACGTGCAGAAGCTTGTTATGCCTCTGTCCCAACACTGCACCAATGGCATGGTCACTGGCATCACACATTAGTTCAAATGGCAATGTCCAGTCTGGTGCAGAGATGACTGGTGCTGTGACCAGCTTGGCCTTCAGGGTCTCAAATGCCTGCAGACACTGTGCATCAAACACAAATGGTGTGTCAGCAGCTAGCAGGTTGCTCAAAGGTTTTGCAGTTTTTGAAAAATCCTTTATAAACCTTCTATAGAATCCTGCATGCCCCAGAAAACTTCTGATTGCCTTAACATTGGCGGGTGGTGGTAATTTTTCAATTACCTCTACCTTTGCCTTATCCACCTCTATTCCCCTGCTTGAAATTTTGTGCCCAAGGACAATTCCTTCAGTCACCATAAAGTGACATTTCTCCCAGTTTAAAACTAGGTTAGTCTCTTGGCACCTTTTCAGGACAAGTGCTAGGTGGTTAAGACAGGAGCTGAATGAGTCTCCATATACTGAGAAGTCATCCATGAAGACTTCCAGGAATTTATCCACCATATCAGAGAAGATGGATAACATGCATCTCTGAAAGGTTGCAGGAGCATTACACAGACCAAAAGGCATCCTCCTGTAGGCAAACACGCCAGAAGGGCAGGTAAATACTGTTTTCTCTTGGTCCTGAGGATCTACTGCAATTTGGTTGTAACCTGAATAGCCATCCAAAAAGCAGTAATAATCATGACCAGCTAGTCTTTCTAGCATTTGGTCTATGAATGGTAAAGGAAAATGATCATTTCTGGTGGCTGTATTGAGCCTTCTGTA
>NC_029778.3:47950424-47950650 GCF_000817695.3 Arachis duranensis
ATATCAGAAATAGGATAAATAATCCCAGCCTCTAGTAATTTAGTGACCTCTTTCTGCACCACCTCCTTCATGGCTGAATTTAGCCTTCTCTGTGGTTGGACCACTGGTTTGGCATTATCCTCCAACAGGATCTTGTGCATGCATCTAGCTGGGCTAATGCCCTTAAGATCACTTATGGACCACCCAAGAGCTATCTTGTGTGTCCTTAGCACTTGAATCAGTGCTT
>NC_029778.3:47953057-47953517 GCF_000817695.3 Arachis duranensis
TGAACGCCAGGATTGGGTGGAAAATGGGCGTTTAACGCCAACTTTTCCCCCTTTTCTGGCGTTTGAACGCCAGAACTGGGCAGGGAATGGGCGTTTAACGCCAGCTTTCCCTCCTTTTCTGGCGTTTGAACGCCAATAGCATTCCTCTCTTGGCTCTTACTGTCCTCAGAGGGATTTTTGATAGTGGTTTGGTTATCCTCTGTCAATTGTTCCTTATTTGATTTTTTGCTCTTTTGAGTGGTGTTGTTCAATGTCTTCCCACTCCTCAGTTGAACTGCTTCACACTCTTCTGTTATCTGTTTAGATATCTACTGTTTTGCTTGATTCAACTGCAGTTCTATGTTCTTGTTAGCAACTTTAGTTTCATGGAGCATTTCTTTAAATTCTGCTAACTGTTCTGTCATCAGGAGCAATTGTTGATTAAGCTCAATCATCTGTTCTTGAGGATTAGGATCAGTGA
>NC_029778.3:47955501-47963389 GCF_000817695.3 Arachis duranensis
AGTTAAACGCCAGCTTTTATGCCAGTTTGGGCGTTTAACTCCAAGTTTTATGCCAGTTCCAGCGTTAAACGCTGGAAATTCTGAGGCTGATTTGCCACACCGGTTTGGGCCATCAAATCTCGGGCAAAGTATGGACTATTATACATTTCTGGAAAGCGCAGGATGTCTACTTTCCAACGCCGTTGAGAGCGCACCAATTGGGCTTCTGTAGCTCCAGAAAATCAACTTCGAGTGCAGGGAGGTCAGAATCCAACAGCATTTGCAGTCCTTTTCAGTCTCTGAATCAGATTTTTGCTCAGGACCCTCAATTTCAGCCAGAAAATACCTGAAATCACAGAAAAACACACAAACTCATAGTAAAGTCCAGAAAAGTGAATTTTAACTAAAAACTAATAAAAATACACTAAAAACTAACTAGATTATACTAAAAACATACTAAAAACAATGCCAAAAAGCGTATAAATTATCCGCTCATCAAGGGGGCATCTCCAAAATGTAGAAGTCAATAGGGAATGTTAACCCCTTAATGCTCACTAGCACGTCCTCAGCAATTTCAACCACCGAGATTATGCTTTTATCTGCCAAAACAAAACGTGCTGACGACCTTTTTAATGGAGGGAGCCTCAAAGTATCATATACAAATAATGGCATAATACTCACACATGCACCTAAATCACACGTGTAGTCAAAAAATTGTACACCCTCAATAGTGCATGTAACCATGCATGGACCCGGATCCCCACATTTTTTCGGTATGGCACGCATTAAAGCAGAAATAGAGATACCTAGAGGAATAGTTTCTAAATCATGTATTTTATCTTTATGCATGCAAAAATCTTTTAGAAACTTAGCGTACTTAGGTACCTGGTGAATAGCATCAAAAAGGGGAATGGTTACCTCAACCTTTTTGAAGATCTCCACTATCTTGGGGTCTAGCTCCATATGCTTTCTGGGCTTCCTAGCAAGGTGTGGAAATGGAATAGGAATGGCGCCTCTTGTAGCTTCATCTTCCTTTGGTGCTCCATTCCTTGGTTGAGCCGCTTCTTCTTCAACCACGTCTTGTATTTCATCCTCTTCTTCAATATCCTCTACCTCAACAATGTTTTCGACTGGAATGTCTTCTTTTGAGCTTGGCTCTTCATGATTCCCCTCTTTCAGTGTAGTCTTAGACCTCAAAGTAATGGCATTGATTCCACCCTTGGGGTTGGGTAAAGGTTGAGAAGAAAGTGCACTGGAGCTTGCAGGTTGATTGTTGAGGGTAGTCAATGATCCAATCTGGAAAGCGAGAGCTTGTAAAGTAGAGTTCAGACCGTTTAAGGTAGAGTTAAGTGTGTTCTCCATGGTCTTTTGTCTTTTCTCAATAGAGTGAAGCAACTCATAATTGGAAGAGGAAGGGGGGTAAGTAATCTGAGGGGCTTGCTATTGGTTGTTTTGAGGTCCCTGGGCTTGCCTTTGGTAAGGTGCTCGGTAAGGCTGGTTTTAGTTCTGTTGATACCAGTTCTGCTGATTGCTGTTGTTGTTCCACCTCTGATTTCCACCATTGTCTCTGCCTCCTTGGTTGTAGTTGTCTCTCCATCCTTGGTTGGAGTTACATCTCCACCCTTGGTTGGAGTTATCTCTCAATCCCTGGTTGGAGTTATATTGCCAACCTTAATTGTAGTTCCCACCTTGGTTATAATTATCGCCTTGTTGATAGTATCCTTGATTCGGGCGATCATAGAAATTATGGATAGCTGCCTGAGGAACCAGTGATTCATTAGTATAATGAGTATAGGAGGCACATATCATGCACACTCTCTGAGGAACCAGCTGTTGACACTGTTGTTGTGGAGGGGGATGAGGTTGTTATTGATTCAGCTGTAGCTGCTTCAGTATGTTGGTCATCTCTCCCAGGGTCTGCATGAGAGTAGTCGTCTAACTATTAGAGGAAACCTCTGTAATAGCCTTGGGATGGTTGTTCCTGTGCCTGGCATTCCGGGTAGACTCAGTTAGATCAGTGATCAGTTGCCACGCTTCTGCCGCTGTCTTGTACTTCTTCAGAGAGCCATTACTTGCACCATCTAATGTAGTCTTGTCTTGAGGCTTCATGCCTTGCGTGAAATAGCTAATCAACACCAAATGGTCAATCCTGTGATGGGGACATGAATCTAGGAGGTTCCTGAAGCATTCTCAATACTCATAAAGAGTATCTGATTCACCTTGAATAATGCAGGAAATTTCTTTCCTCAGTCTATCGGTAACTTCAGCCGGAATGTATTTGTCCAGGAATTTCCTTTTGAGCAGATCCCAATTGGTAACAATTGCTTCAGGTTGAGTGTAGTACCACTCCCTTGCCTTTCCCTCAAGAGAAAATAGGAAGGCAGATAGCAAACTAGTAGTCTCATCTATACCATGACGCCTAACAGTTGAGCAGGCTGTCTGAAAATCTCAGAGGTGCTTGAGAGGCTCTTGAGTAGGTAAGTCATAAAAATTAGGCAGTAGATTGATTAGCGCAGTTTTCAGTTCAAAATCTGCACCCAGATTTGGATGATGTGCTTGAAACGGTGGCAGCGTAAAGTTCGGGGCTCCTGCTTCCTAGAGAGTAATCCTTCTGGGTTCCGCCATATTACCTGCACATAAATCAACAGAATCAGTAAAAGAGGAGCTTGTTTCTTCCTCAAATGGCACTTCAGATTTGCCCTCAGATAGGAATGGTGAATTGGTAGTAACCACTTCACCACCCTCATAGGCTAACCGACGCCGAGCTCGCCTCATACGTGAAATAGTTCTTTCAATTTTAGGAACAAACGCGGCTAAGCTCGAATCCGGTAACAAACGCATCATTCAATGAAAGAAACATAAAGCTCGTGGTAATAAAATAAAATAAAATAAAATATGCAAATATATAAATTTAAAAATATTTACACTAACCAATAACTTAGCACACTATTACAGTTCCCCGGCAATGGCGCCAAAAATTGACGGTTGAAAAATTCCCGATTAAGAATTTAATATATAAATAACGTTGCGAGTATAGTTCTTAACCGATGAAAATTCCGCTTATCAATTTAAAAAGAGTTGTCACAAATGTAAGAATAAAATAATGGGAGTAGAATTCCCAGGTCGTTTCCTAACGAGTTGCTAAGAGCGTGCAATTTATTGGTTAGGAGTTTTCTCAGAAATTTTAGAGTTGGAGAGTGGAAAAATAAATGATTATAAATTAAAGCCGTGGAAATTAACGAGAAATTTTATATAATTAAAATAAAAAGCCTTGACTAGGAGAAGATTGATCGGAAGTTCTATCCTTGTTGGATTTTTCCAAGAGTAATAGTGAGAGGTTATTGTTTTTACTTAGTTAACCCTTACCGAATAAAGGAAAGTAAAGTAATTGAGCCAACTCTTATTCACAAGTCCTAATCCTCTCCCTTAGGAAGGATTAGCGTTAGTGACTAGAGAGCCAGCCAACAACTTCCAGTTTCAAATTAACTCTTGAGTATTCCAACTCAAGGGTCTCCTATTAATCAACTCCAAAGTCAAGTTGAGAGTCTACTCCATTGACATGGATTCCATTTTCGCATGCATGTAAAGGGAGTAGGAAGAAGACATGGTAATTAAACTCAATTGAAAATAATCAACAAATAATGAAGTTAAATAGAAAAATATCCTTGCATTAATAAATTCTAAAATTGAAGATATCCATATGTAACTGGTAGGCAAAATTGTGATTTCTGATAATGGCATTCATGTTCGTTCTCTCCCTGGTAATGGTGCCAAAAACTTGGTGCATGATACCTTGGTCCAAACATAACTTCACAATTTCGCACAACTAACCAGCAAGTGCACTGGGTCGTCCAAGTAATAAACCTCCCATGGAGATTGTTGGTATGAAGCAAGCTATCGTCATCTTGTAAATCTCAGTTAGGCGGATAATAAATGATTATGGAGTTTTCGAATAATAATAATAAATAAACAGAAAATAAAGATAGAAATACTTATGTAAATCATTAGTGGGAATTTCAGATAGGCGTATGAAGATGCTGTGCTCCTTTTGAATCTCTGCTTTCCTACTGCCTTCATCCAATCCTTTTTACTCCTTTCCATGGCAAGCTGTATGTAGGGCATCACCGTTGTCAATGGCTACATCCCATCCTCTCAGTGGAAAAGGTCCAAATGCTCTGTAACGGCACGGCTAATCATCTGTCGGTTCTCGATCATGTCGGAATAGAATCCTTTGATTCTTTTGCGTTTGTCATCACGCCCAACAATCGCGAGTTTGAAGCTCGTCATAGTCATTCAATCCCTGAATCCTACTCGGAATACCACAGACAAGGTTTAGACTTTCCAGATTCTCATGAATCCCGCCATCAATTCTAGCTTATACCACGAAGATTCTGATTAAGGAATCCAAGAGATATGCGCTCAGTCTAAGGTAGAACGGAGGTAGTTGTCAGTCACGCGTTCATAGGTGAGAATGATGATGAGTGTCACGGATCATCACATTTGTCATGGTGAAGTGCAACGAATATCTTAGAACAGGAATAAACTAAATTGAATAGAAAATAGTAGTAATTGCATTAAAACTTGAGGTACAACAGAGCTCCACATCCTTAATCTATGGTGTCTAGAAACTCCACCGTTGAAAATACATAAGTGATGAAGGTCCAGGCATGGCCGAATGGCCAGCCCCTAAAACATGATCACAGGATCAAAAATACAATCCAGGATTTTTTAATACAATAATAAAATGTCTTATTTTTACTAGACTAGCTACTAGGGTTTACAAAAGTAAGTAATTGATGCAGAAATCTACTTCCGGGGCCCACTTGGTGTGTGCTTGGGCTGAGCTTGAGCTTTACACGTGCAGAGGCTTCTTTTGGAGTTGAACGCCAAGTTGTAACGTGTTTTTGGCGTTCAACTCTGGTTCTTTACGTGTTTCTGGCGTTTGACTCCAGAATGCAGCATGGAACTGGCGTTGAGCGCCAGCTTACGTCATCTAATCTCGAATAAAGTATGGACTATTATATATTGCTGGAAAGCTTTGAATGTCTACTTTCCAACGCCATTGCGAGCGCGCTATTTAGAGTTCTGTAGCTCCAGAAAAACTGTTTCGAGTGCAGGGAGGTCAGAATCCAACAACATCAGTAGTCCTTTGTCAGCCTTCTATCAGAGTTTTGCTCAGGTCCCTCAATTTCAGCCAGAAAATATCTGAAATCACAGAAAAACATACAAACTCATAGTAAAGTCTAGAAATGTGAATTTTACATAAAAACTAATGAAAGCATCCCTAAAATTAGCTAGATCCTACTAAAAACTACCTAAAAATAATGCCAAAAAGCGTATAAATTATCCGCTCATCATAACACCAAACTTAAATTGTTGCTTGTCCCCAAGCAACTGAAAATAAAATAGGATAAAAAGAAGAGAATATACTATAAATCCCAAAATATCAATGAATATTAGTTCTAATTAGATGAGTGAGACTTGTAGCTTTTTGCTTCTGAACAGTTTTGGCATCTCACTTTTTCCTTTGATGTTTAGAATGATTGGCATCTCTAGGAACTTAGAATTTCAGATAGTTTTATTGATTCACCTAGTTAAGTTTGTTGATTCTTGAACACAGCTACTTTTATGAGTCTTGGTCGTGGCCCTAAGCACTTTGTTTTCCAGTATTACCACCGGATACATAAATGCCACAGACACATGACTGGGTGATCCTTTTCAGATTGTGACTCAGCTTTGCTAAAGTCCTCAGTTAGAGGTGTCCAGAGCTCTTAAACACACTCTTTTTGCTTTGGATCACCACTTTAACCACTCAGTCTCAAGCTTTTCACTTGGACTTGCATGCCACAAGCACATGGTTAGGGACAGCTTGATTTAGCCGCTTAGGCCTGGATTTTATTTCCTTGGGCCCTCCTATCCATTGATGCTTAAAGCCTTGGATCCTTTTTACCCTTGCCTTTTGGTTTTAAGGGCTATTGGCTTTTTCTGCTTGCTTTTTCTTTTTCTTTCTATTTTTTTTCGCTTTTTTTTTTTCGCAAGCTTTTTACTTTTCACTGCTTTTTCTTGCTTCAAGAATCAAATTCATGATTTTTCAGATTATCAATAGCATTTCTCTTTGTTCATCATTCTTTCAAGAGCCAACAATTTTAACATTCATGCACAACAAGATCAAAAATATTCACTGTTCAAGCATTCATTCAGAAAAAAAAGTATTGTCACCACATCAATATAATTAAACTAAATTCAAGGATAAATTCGAAACTTATGTACTTCTTGTTCTTTTGTATTAAAACATTTTTCATTCAAGAGAGGTGAATGATTCATGGAATTATTTATAGCCTTAAGACACAGTTACTACATACTAATGATCATGAAGTCGAGACACAAAACATAAACAAACATATAGCATAAAAACCGAAAAAAATAGAGAAATGAGAACAAGGAATGAGTCCACCTTAGTGATGGTGGCACTTTCTTCTTGAAGAACCAATGATGTCCTTGAGCTCTTCTATGTCTCTTCCTTGCCTTTGTTGCTCCTCCCTCATTGCTCTTTGACCTTCTCTAATTTCATGGAGAATGATGGAGTGCTCTTCATGTTCCACCCTTAATTGATCCATATTGTAACTCAAGTCTCCTAGAGAAGGTGTTGAGTTGTTCCCAATAATTATTGGGAGGAAAGTGCATCCCTTGAGGCATCTCCGGGATTTCTTGGTGATGAGCTTCCTCATGCGTCTCTTGGGATCCATGAGTGGGCTCTCTTGTTTGCTCCGTCCTCTTCTTAGTGATGGGCTTATCCTCCTCAATGGGGATGTCTCCTTCTATGATAACTCCAGCTGAGTAACATATATGGCAAATAAGATAAGGAAAAGCTAGCCTTGCCATGGTGGAGGACTTTTCGGCTATTTTATAGAATTCAAGGGAGATGAATTCATGAACTTCTACTTCCTCTCCATTCATGATGCTATGAATCATGATGGCCCTATCCACAGTAACTTTGGATCGGTTGCTAGTGGGGATGATGGAGCGTTGGATGAACTCCAACCATCCTCTAGCCACAGGCTTGAGGTCCAGTCTTCTTAATTGAACTGGCTTACCTTTGAGGTCTCTTTTCCATTGAGCTCCTTCCACACATATTTCCATAAGGACTTGGTCCAACCTTTGATCAAAGTTGACCCTTCTAGTGTAGGGGCGTGCATCTCCTTGCATCATAGGCAAGTTAAATGCCAACCTTACATTTTTTGGACTAAAATCTAAGTATTTCCCCTGAACCATTGTAAGATAATTCTTTGGATTTAGGTTCACACTTTGATCATGGTTCCTAGTGATCCATGCATTGGCATAGAACTCTTGAACCATTAAGATTCTGACTTATTGAATGGGGTTGGTCAGAACTTCCCAACCTCTTCTTTGGATCTCATGTCAGATCTCCGGATAGTCATTTTTCTTGAGTTTGAAAGGGACCTCGGGGATCACCTTCTTCTTGGCCACAACATCATAGAAGTGGTCTTGATGGGCTTTGGAGATGAATCTCTCTATCTCCCATGACTCGGAGGTGGAAGCTTTTGTCTTCCCTTTCCCTTTTCTAGAGGTTTCTCTGGCCTTAGGTTCCATCAATGGTTATGGAAAAACAAAAAGCTATGCTTTTACCACACCAAACTTAGAATATTGTTCGCCCTCGAGCAAGAGAAGAAAGAAGAAGAAGAAGAAGAAGAAGAAGAAAATATGGAGCAGAGGGAGAAGTGTGTGGTTTCCGCCAAGATAAAGAAGAGAGGATTGTGGTGTATGAAATGAAGAAGGATAGAGGGATTTATATAGTGAAGGGAGAGAGAGTAGGTTCGGCTATTTAGGGTGGGTTTGGGTGGGAAAGAGATTTTGAATTTTGAAGGTAGGTGGGGTTTATGGGGAAGAG
>NC_029778.3:47963470-47964382 GCF_000817695.3 Arachis duranensis
GTTATTGGATTGTGTGAAGAGGAGAGAAGGTGAGTTGAGGTAGGTGGGGATCCTGTAGGGTCCACAGATCCTGAGATGATTCTGTGGGGTCCACAGAACCTGAGGTGTCAAGGATTTACATCCCTGCACCAATGAGGTGTGTAAAATGCCCTCTGCATGCAATCCTGGCGTTCAACGCCAGATTGATGCTTGTTTCTGGCATTGAACACCAGCTTCATGCTTGTTTTGGGCGTTCAATACCCATTTGCAGCATGTTTCTGGCGTTGAATGCCAGTTCCATGCTTGTTTCTGGCATTCAGTGCCAACTTTCCTCAGGGTGTATTCCTGGCGTTTAAACGCCAGGATGTTGCTTGTTTTTGGCGTTCAACGTGGTAGCGTGAAATTGTGATCACTACAACTTCGCACAACTAACCAGCAAGTGTACTGGGTCGTCCAAGTAATAAACCTTACACGAGTAAGGGTCGATCCCACAGAGATTGTTGGTATGAAGCAAGCTATGGTCACCTTGTAAATCTTAGTCAGGCAAACTCAAATGGATATGGTGATATACGAATAAAACATAAAGATAAAGATAGAGATACTTATATAATTCATTGGTGGGAATTTCAGATAAGCGCATGAAGATGCTGAGTCCTTTCCGTCTCTCTGCTTCCCTACTGTCTTCATCCAATCCTTCTTACTCCTTTCCATGGAAAGCTTATGCAATGGTTTCACTGTTGTCAGTGGCTACCTCCCATCCTCTCAGTGGAAATGTTCAATGCACCCTGTCACGGCACGGCTATCCATCTGTCGGTTCTCGATCATGTCGGAATAGAATCCAGTGATTCTTTTGCATCTGTCACTAACGCCCAGCCTTCAGGAGTTTGAAGCTCGTCACAGTCATTCAATCATTGAATCCTACTCAGAATACCA
>NC_029778.3:47967711-47968532 GCF_000817695.3 Arachis duranensis
ATTTAACGCCAAGAGCTTGCCCTTTTCTGGCGTTTAACGCCAGTCTGGTGCCCCTTTCTGGCGTTAAACGCCCAGAATGGTGCCAGACTGGGTGTTAAACGCCCATCTGCTAGCCTTATTGGCGTTTAAACGCCAGTAGGTTCTTCCTCCAGGGTGTGCTGTTTTTCTTTCTGTTTTTCATTCTGTTTTTGCTTTTTCAATTGATTTTGTGACTTCTCATGATCATCAACCTACAAAAAAACATAAAATAACAAAGGAAAATAGATGAAATATAACATTGGGTTGCCTCCCAACAAGCGCTTCTTTAATGTCAGTAGCTTGACAGAGGGCTCTTCATGGAGCCTCACAGATGCTCAGAGCCATGTTGGAACCTCCCAACACCAAACTTAGAGTTTGAATGTGGGGGTTCAACACCAAACTTAGAGCTTGGTTGTGGCCTCCCAACACCAAACTTAGAGTTTGACTGTGGGGGCTCTGTTTGACTCTGTTTTGAGAGAAGCTCTTCATGCTTCCTCTCCATGGTGACAGAGGGATATCCTTGAGCCTTAGACACAAAGGATTTTTCATTCACTTGAATGATCAATTCTCCTCTATCAACATCAATCACAGCCTTTGTTGTGGCTAGGAAAGGTCTGCCAAGGATGATGGATTCATCCATGCACTTCCCAGTCTCTAGGACTATGAAATCAGCAGGGATGTAATGGTCTTCAACCTTTACCAAAACATCCTCTACAAGTCCATAGGCTTGTTTTCTTGAATTATCTGCCATCTCTAGTGAGATTTTTGCAGCTTGCACCTCAAAGATCCCTAGCTTCTCCATT
>NC_029778.3:47969988-47971225 GCF_000817695.3 Arachis duranensis
TCAGACAGACCATCATAGAAGATACCGATGATGCTCCATTCATAAAGCATGTTAGAGGGACACTTTCTGATTAATTGTTTTTATCTTTCCCAAGCTTCATAGAGGGGTTCTCCTTCCTTCTGTCTGAAGGTTTCCACTCTAAGCTTACTCAATTTTTTGAGGTGGAAAGAACTTTGCCAAGAAGGCATTGACTAGCTTTTCCCAAGAGTTCAGGCTTTCTTTAGGTTGTGAGTCCAACCATGTTCTAGCTCTGTCTCTTACAGCAAAAGGGAATAGCATAAGTCTGTAGACCTCAGGGTCAACCCCATTAGTCTTGACAGTGTCACAGATTTGCAAGAACTCAGCTAAGAACTGATGAGGATCTTCCAATGGAAGTCCATGGAACTTGCAATTCTGTTGCATTAGAGAAACTAATTGAGGCTTAAGCTCAAAGTTGTTTGCTCCAATGGCAGGGATAGAGATGCTTCTCCCATAGAAGTCGGGAGTAGGTGCAGTAAAGTCACCCAGCACCTTCCTTGCATTGTTGGCATTGTTGTTGTTTTCGGCTGCCATGTTTTCTTCTTCTTTGAAGATTTCTGTTAGGTCCTCTATAGAGAGTTATGCCTTAGCTTCTCTCAGCATTCGCTTCAAGGTCCTTTCAGGTTCAGGGTCAGCCTCAACAAGAATGCTTTTGTCCTTGCTCCTGCTCATAAGCAATAGAAGAGAACAAGAAAATGTAGAATCCTCTATGTCACAGTATAGAGATTCCTTGAGGTGTCAGAGGAAAAGGAAAATGGAAGGCAGAAGTAGAAAATTCGAACTTTATCAAAGAAGATGGAGTTCGAAGTGTGCATTAAGGAATAGTGTTAGTCCATAAATAGAAGGAGGTGAGAAGAGGAGAAGTGATTTTCGAAAATTAAGTAAAAGATTTTGAAAACATTTTGAAAAACACTAATTGATTTTCGAAAACCAAGAGTGAAAAAGAAATCAAGTGATTTTTGAAAAAGATTTTGAAATAAGAAATTAAAAAGATTTGATTGAAAACTATTTTGAAAAAGATGTGGTTAAGAAGATATGATTGCTTTTAAAAAGATGTGATTGAGAAGGTATGATTTGAAAAACATTTTAAAAAGATTTGATTTTAAAAATTGATGACTTGGCCATCAAGAAAAGATATGATTCAAACATTAAACCTTTCTCAACAGAAAAGGCAACATACTTGAGTTGTTGAATCAAATCATTAATTGATAGCAAGTAT
>NC_029778.3:47971525-47972252 GCF_000817695.3 Arachis duranensis
TTGCCTTCCTCACTGGGCGTTTTTAACGCCCAGCTTTTTCTGTGTAATTCCTCTGCAGTATGTTCTGAATCTTCAATTCTCTGTATTATTGACTTGAGAAGACACAAATTAAAAATATTTTTGGGTTTTTAATAGTGAGGAATAATCAAAATGCAACTAAAATCAAATAACAATGCATGCAAGACACCAAACTTAGCAGTTTGTATACTACTGACACTAATGAGAATGCATACGAGACACAAAAACACTCAAGTCAAGAGAAATTAAAAGTCAGAGTAATGAAATCATCAAGAACAACTTGAAGATTAATGAAGACACATGCATGAATGCAAGAAGAACAGAAACATGCAATTGACACCAAACTTAGAATGAAACACTAGACTCAAACAAGAAATATTTTTGGATTTTATGATTTTGTAAATTTTTTTTGGATTTTTCGAAAATTAAGTAGAAAAAGAAAATAAAGGTATCAAAATTCTTAATGAGAATTCCAGGAATCATGCAATGTTTAGTCTAAGACTCCGGTCCAGGAATTAGACATGGCTTCACAGCCAGCCAGACTTCAACAGATCATCATGAAACTCTAGAATTCATTCTCAAGAACTCTGAAGAAAAAATACCTAATCTAAGCAACAAGATGAACCGTCAGTTGTCCATACTCGAACAATCCCCGGCAACGGCGCCAAAAACTTGGTATGCGAAATTGTGATCAATACTTTTCACAACT
>NC_029778.3:47972998-47980673 GCF_000817695.3 Arachis duranensis
ACTTTTCTTGGAGTTAAACGCCAGCTTTTGTGCTAGTTTGGGCGTTTAACTCCCATTCTTGTGCCAGTTCCGGCGTTTAACGCTGGGAATTCTGGGGGTGACTTTGAATGCCGGTTTGGGCCATCAAATATTGGGCAAAGTATGGACTATCATATATTGCTGGAAAGCCCAGGATGTCTACTTTCCAACGCCGTTAAGAGCGCGCCAATTGGGCTTCTATAGCTCCAGAAAATCCACTTCGAGTGCAGGGAGGTCAGAATCCAACAGCATCTGCAGTCCTTTTTAGTCTCTGAATCAGATTTGTGCTCAGGTCCCTCAATTTCAGCCAGAAAATACCTGAAATCACAGAAAAACACACAAACTCATAGTAAAGTCCAGAAAAGTGAATTTTAACTAAAAACTAATAAAAATATACTAAAAACTAACTAGATCATACTAAAAACATACTAAAAACAATGCCAAAAAGCGTACAAATTATCTGCTCATCACAATGCCAGATCCATGATCTGTTCTGGCGTTGAACGCCAGCCAGATGCTCCTTACTGGTGTTTAAACGCCAGTAAGCTCTTCTTCTAGGGTGTGCTTTTTCTTCTGTTATTTTTTTTGTTCTATTTTTAATTTTAGTATTTATTTTGTGACTCCACATTATCATGAACCTAATAAAACATAAAAGAATAATAAAAGAAAAATAAAATTAGATAAATAAAAATTGGGTTGCCTCCCAATAAGCGCTCCTTTAATGTCACTAGCTTGATAATGGGCTCTCATGGAGCCTCACAGGTGATCAGGTCAATGTTGTAGACTCCCAACACCAAACTTAGAGTTTGGATGTAGATATTCAACACTAAACTTAGAGTTTGGCTGTGGCCTCCCAACATCAAACTTAGAGTTTGATTGTGGGGGCTCTGTTTGACTCTATACTGAGAGAAGCTTTCCATGCTTCCTCTCCATTGTTAAAGAAGAACACCCTTGGGTCTTAAACACAAGACACAAGGTAGTCCCTATTCAATTGAAGGACTAATTCTCCTCTGTTAACATCTATCACAGCTCCTGCTGTGGCTTGGAGAGGTCTTCCAAGGATGATGCATTCATCCTCCTCCTTCCTAGTGTCTAAGATAATGAAATCAGCAGGGATGTAAAGGCCTTCAACCTTTACCAACACGTCCTCTACCAATCCATAAGCTTGTAGATGAGCGGATAATTTATACGTTTTTTGGCACTGTTTTTAGTATGTTTTTAGTACATTTTAGTTAGTTTTTATTATATTTTTTTAGTTTTTAATTAAAATTCACTTTTCTGGACTTTACTATGAGTTTGTGTGTTTTTTTGTGATTTCAGGTATTTTCTGGCTGAAATTGAGGGACCTGAGCAAAAATCTGATTCAGAGGCTGAAAAAGGACTGCAGATGCTGTTGGATTATGACCTCCCTGCACTCGAAGTGGATTTTCTGGAGCTACAAAAGCCCAATTGGCGCGCTCTCAATTACGTTGGAAAGTAGATATTCTGGGCTTTTCAGCAATATATAATAGTCGATACTTTTTCCAAGAATGGATGGCTCAAACCGGCGTTCCAAATCAGCTTCAGAATTCCTGGCGCTTAACGCCGGAACTGGCACAAAAGTTGGAGTTAAACGCCCAAACTGGCACAAAAGCTGGCGTTTAACTCTAGGAAAAGTCTCTACACATGAAAGCTTCAATGCTCAGCCCAAGCACACACCAAGTGGACCCCGGAAGTGGATTTTTATGTCATTTACTCATTCATGTAAACCCTAGGTCACTAGTTCACTATAAATAGGACTTTTTGCTATTGTATCTTCATCTCATGACATATTACACGTTTCATATTGTATCTTCTATGGCATGAATCTCTAAACCCCATCGTTGGGGGTGAGGAGCTCTACTATGTCTTGATGGATTAATGCAATTACTACTGTTTTTCATTCAATCACGCTTGCTTCTATTCTAAGATACCACTTGTTCTTCAACCTGATGAATGTGATGATCCGTGACACTCATCACCATTCTCACCTATGAACGTGTGTCTGACAACCACCTCCGTTCTACCTTCGTTTGAGTGTATATCTCTAGGATTCCTTAAGCAGAATCTTCGTGGTATAAGCTAGAACCCATTGGCGGCCATTCTTGAGAATTCGGAAAGTCTAAACCTTATCTATGGTATTCCGAGTAGGATCCAAGGATTGAATGACTGTGATGAGCTTCAAACTTGTGAGTGTTGGGCATTAGTGACAGACGCAAAAGAATCACTGGATTCTATTCCGACATGATCGAGAACCGACAGATGATTAGCCGTGCGGTGATAGCGTGCGTTGAACATTTTCACTGAGAGGATGGGAGGTAACCATTGACAACGGTGAAACCCAACATACAGCTTGCCATGGAAGGAGCCTTGCGTGCATGAAGAAGAAGACAGTAGGAAAATAGAGATTCAAAAGATATAGCATCTCCAAAACCTCAACCTGTTCTCCATTACTGCAAAACAATTATTTATTTCATGTTCTTTTACTTTTTACAATTAAATCTGAGAATTATTGATATCCTGACTAAGAGTTACAAGATAACCATAGCTTGCTTCAAGCCGACAATCTCCGTGGGATCGACCCTTACTCACGTAAGGTATTACTTGAACGACCCAGTGCACTTGCTGGTTAGTTGTGCGGAATTGCAAAAGTGTGATTGTGATTTCGTGCACCACTTGTCTTACTGACTTGTCTGCCATTTGCAATGAGAATATGGCAAGATGTACCTCAATGATCCCCAGCTTCTCTATTACAGAGAGTGGCATAAGATTTATGCCTGACCCTAGGTCACACAGAGCCTTCTCAAAGGTCATGGTGCCTATGGTAGAGGGTATTAAGAATTTGCCAGGATCTTGTCTCTTTTGAGGTAAAGTTTGCTGAATCCATGTATCTAGTTCATTAATAAGCAAGGGAGGTTCACCTTCCCAAGTCTCATTACCAAACAATTTGGCATTCAGCTTCATGATGGCCCCTAGATAATGAGCAACTTGCTCTCCAGTTACATCTTCATCCTCTTCAGAGGAAGAATAGTTTTCAGAGCTCATGAATGGCAGAAGGAGGTTTAATGGAATCTTTATGGTCTTTATATGAGTCTCAGATTCCTTTAGGTCCTCAATAGGGAACTCCTTCTTGCTTGAGAGACGTCCCATTCGGTCTTCCTCATTGGGATTCACGTCCTCTCCTTCCTCCCTAGGTTCGGCCATGTTGATTATGTCAATGGCCTTGCACTCTCTTTTTGGATTTTCTTCAGTGTTGCTTGGGAGAGTACTAGGAGGAGTTTCAGTGACTTTCTTACTCAACTAGCCCACTTGTGCCTCCAAATTTCTAATGGAGGACCTTGTTTCACTCATGAAACTTAAAATGGCCTTAGACAGATCAGAGACTAAGTTTGCTAAATTAGAAGTGCTCTGCTCAGAATTCTCTGTCTGTTGCTGAGAAGATGATGGATAAGGCTTGTTGTTGCTGAGCCTATTTCTCCCACCATTATTAAAGCCTTGTTGAGGCTTTTGTTGATCCTTCCATGAGAAATTTGGATGATTTCTCCATGATGAATTATAGGTGTTTCCATAAGGTTCACCTATATAATTTACCTCTGCTATTGCAGGATTTTCAAGATCATAAGCTTCTTCTTCAGAAGAGGCCTCTTTAGTACTGTTGGATGCATTTTGCCATCCATTCAGACTTTGAGAAATCATGTTGACTTGCTGTGTCAACATTTTGTTCTGAGCCAATTGGCATTCAGAGCATCAATTTCAAGAACTCCCTTCCTTTGAGGCATCCCATTACTCATGGAATTCCTCTCAGAAGTATACATGAATTGGTTATTTGCAACCATGTCAATGAGTTCTTGAGCTTCTGCAGTCGTTTTCTTTAGGTGAATGGATCCACCTGCAGAATGGTCCAGTGACATCTTAGAGAATTTAGATAGACCATAATAGATTATATCCAAAATGGTCCACTCTGAAAGCATGTCAGAAGGACATCTTTTGGTCATCTGCTTGTATCTTTCCCAAACTTCATAGAGGGATTCACCATCTTTTTGTTTGAAGGTCTGAACATCCACTCTAAGCTTGCTCAGCTTTTGAGGAGGAAAGAACTTAGCCAAGAAGGCCGCGACTAGCTTATCCCAGGAGTCCAGGATATCTTTAGGTTGGGAATCCAACCATATTCTAGCTCTGTCTCTTACAGCAAAAGGGAAAAGCATGAGCCTGTAGACTTCAGGATCTACTCCATTAGTCTTAACAGTCTCACAGATCTGCAAGAACTCAGTTAAAAACTGGTAGGGATCTTCTGATGGAACTCCATGGACCTTGCAGTTCTGTTGCAGTAGAGCAACTAGTTGAGGTTTCAGCTTAAAATTGTTTGCTCCAATGGTAGGGATTGAGATCCTTCTTCCATTAAACTTGGAAGTAGGTGTAGTGTAATCACCAAGCATCCTTCTTGCATTATTATTTTCGGCTGCCATCTTCTCTTCTTTTTCGAAAGTTTTTGTAAGGTTGTCTCTGGATTGTTGTAGTTTAGCTTCTCTTAGTTTTCTCTTCAGAGTCCTTTCAGGTTCAGGATCTGCTTCAACAAGAATGTTCTTGTCCTTGCTCCTGCTCATATGAAAAAGAAGGGAATAGAAAATAATAATAGGGATTCTCTTTACCACAGTAGAGAGATTCCTTTATGTTAGTAGAAGAAGAAGGGAATAAAAGAAGGAAAAGGTAAGAATCCAAACACAAGGGTGAAGATAGGTTCAGATTCTTGAGATGAAGAGAAGTGTTAGTAAATAAATAAATAAATAAAATAGGATGAGAGAAGGAGAAATTCGAAAATAAATTTTGAAAAAGAGTTAGTGATTTTCGAAAATTAAGAGAAGAGATGAAATTAAAATTAAAATTTAAAACAATTAGTTAATTAAAAGAATTTTGAAAATGAGAGAGGTAATTTTTGAAAATTAGGGAGAGAAAAGTAGTTAGGTGGTTTTGAAAAAGATAAGAGACAAACAAAAAGTCAAATAGTTAGTTGAAAAAAATTTGAAAATCAATTTTGAGAAGATAAGAAGTTAGAAAAGATATTTTGAAATCAAAATTTTTTTGATAAGATATTATTTGAAAAGATATGATTAAAAAGATATAGTTGAAAAAGAATTAAATTTTAAAATTAAAATTTAATTACCTGACTAACAAGAAACTAAAAGATATGATTCTAGAATTTAAAGATTGAACCTTTCTTAACAAGAAAGTAACAAACTTCAAATTTTTTAATCAATCACATTAATTGTTAGTAAAGTTTTCAAAATTTTGAAATAAAGATAAGAAAAAGATTTTGAAAATAAATTTTTAAAAATTTCGAAAATAATAAAAAAATGAATGATGCATGCAAGAACACTATGAATGTCAAGATGAACACAAAGAACATTTTGAAGATCATGATGAACATCAAGAACATATTTTTGAAAAATTTATGCAAAGAAAATATGCAAGACACCAAACTTAGAAATCTTTCGTGTTTAGACACTATGAATGCAAAAATGCACATGAAAAACATCATACAACACAAAACAAGAAAATTTAAAGATCAAACAAGAAGACTTACCAAGAACAACTTGAAGATCATGAAGAACACTATGAATGCATGAATTTTTCGAAAAATGCAAGAACAAGATGAATATGCAATTGACACCAAACTTAAAACATGACACAAGACTCAAACAAGAAACACAAATTTTTTTTTATTTTTTTTTATTTTATATTTTTTTTGGATTTTATTTTATATTTTTCGAAAAACATATAAAAAAAAGAGAATAAGAAATTCAAAATTTTTTTAAGAAGAATTCCATGAATCTTTCAGTGTTAGCCTAAAGCTCCAATCCAAGGGTTGGACATGGCTTAATAGCCAGCCAGCTTTAGGATATAAATCAGACATACAACAGCTGATATTTCAATTAACTTGCCTCTATTCTGATGATTGGAAGCCTCAGTACAAAAGAATTAAACATGGCTTTACAGCCAGCCAGGCTTCAACATGCTTCATGAAACACTAGAATCCATTCTTAAAAATTTAGAATAATTTTTGAAAACAGATGAGAAATTTTTGAAAGAATTTTGAAAAATTCTTGAAAATAAAACAAAAAGAAAATTACCTAATCTGAGCAACAAGATGAACCGTCAGTTGTCCAAACTCGAACAATCCCCGGCAACGGCGCCAAAAACTTGGAAGGCAAAATTGTGAATTCTGATAATGGCATTCATGTTTGTTCTCTCCCTAGTAATGGCGCCAAAAACTTGGTGCATGATACCATGGTCCAAACATAACTTCACAACTTCACACAACTAACCAGCAAGTGTACTGGGTCGTCCAAGTAATAAACCTTACGTGAGTAAGGGTCGATCCCACGGAGATTGTTGGTATGAAGCAAGCTATGGTCATCTTGTAAATCTGAGTTAGGCGGATAACACATGATTATGGAGTTTTTGAATAATAATAATAAATAAACAGAAAATAAAGATAGAAATACTTATGTAAATCATTAGTGGGAATTTTAGATAGGCGTATGAAGATGATGTGTGATGAGCGGATAATTTATACGCTTTTTGGCATTGTTTTTAGGTAGTTTTTAGTAAGTTCAAGCTATTTTTAGGGATGTTTTCATTAGTTTTTATGTTAAATTCACATTTCTGGACCTTACTATGAGTTTGTGTGTTTTTCTGTGATTTCAGGTAATTTCTGGCTGAAATTGAGGGACTTGAGCAAAACTCTGAAAAAGGCTGACAAAAGGACTACTGATGCTGTTGGAATCTGACCTCCCTGCACTCAAAATGGATTTTCTGGAGCTACAGAAATCCAAATGGCACGTTCCTAACGGCGTTAGAAATTAGACATCCAGAGCTTTCCAGCAATATATAATAGTCCATACTTTATTCGGGAATTGACGACGTAAAGTGGCACTCAACGCCAAGTACATGCTGCTGTCTGGAGTTAAACGCCCGAAACACGTCATGATCCGGAGTTGAACGCCCAAAACACGTTATAACTTGGCGTTTAACTCCAAGAGAGGCCTCAGCTCGTGGATAGATCAAGCTCAGCCCAAACATACACCAAGTGGGCCCCGGAAGTGGATTTATGCATCAATTACTTACTCATGTAAACCCTAGTAGCTAGTTTAGTATAAATAAGACTTTTTACTAGTGTATTAGTCATCTTTTGACCATTCGGTCTTTTGATCACCTTCATGGGGGCTGGCCATTTGGCCATGCCTGAACCTTTCACTTATGTATTTTCCACGGTGGAGTTTCTGCACACCATAGATTAAGGGTGTGGAGCTCTGCTGTACCTCAAGTTTCAATACAATTACTATTACTTTCTATTCAATTCTCTTTTATTCTTATTCCAAGATATACGTTGCACTTCAACTTGATGAATGAGATGATCCGTGACACTCATCATCATTCTCACCTATGAACGCGTGTGATTGACAACCACTTCCGTTCTACTCTAGGCTGGGCATATATCTCTTAGATTCCCCAACAGAATCTTCATGGTATAAGCTAGATAGATGGTGGCATTCATGAGGATCCAGAAAGTCTAAACCTTGTCTATGGTATTCCGAGTAGGATTCTGGGATTGAATGACTGTGACGAGCTTCAAACTCCT
>NC_029778.3:47980838-47981226 GCF_000817695.3 Arachis duranensis
TGATGATGGTGATGCCCTACATACAGCTTGCCATGGAAAGGAGTAAGAAGGATTGGATGAATGTAATAAGAAAATAGAGATAAGGAGAGGAGCACAGCATCTCCATACACCTATCTGAAATTATCACTATTGATTTACATAAGTATTTCTATCCTTTTATTTTCTATTTATTATTAATTTTCGAAACCCAAAACCATTTGATCTGCCGAACTGAGATTTACAAGGTGACCATAGCTTGCCTCATACCAACAATCTCTGTGGGATCGACCCTTACTCACGTAAGGTATTACTTGCAATCACACTTTTGCAATCCGCACAACTAACCAGCAAGTGCACTGGGTCGTCCAAGTAATACCTTACATGAGTAAGGGTCGATCCCACGGAGATT
>NC_029778.3:47981278-47983287 GCF_000817695.3 Arachis duranensis
CGGGGATTGTTCGAGTTTGGACAACTGACGGTTCATCTTGTTGCTCAGATTAGGTAATTTTCTTTTCAAAAATCTTTTTCAAAATTTTCTTTTCTTTTTCGTTTTCTTTCAAACTTTATTTTCGAAAAAATTTTTATAAAAATAAAAAAATCATAAAATCATAAAAATAAAAAATATTTGGTGTTTCTTGTTTGAGTCTTGAGTCAATTTTTAAGTTTGGTGTCAATTGCATGCTTTTTAAAAAAATTTTCTTGCATTTTTCGAAAATTCATGCATTCATGGTGTTCTTCATGATCTTCAAGTTGTTCTTGGTAAGTCTTCTTGTTTGATCTTGATGATTTCTTGTTTTGTGTCTTTTGTTGTTTTTCATGTGCATTTTTGCATTCATATTTTCCAAGCATTAAAAATTTCTAAGTTTGGTGTCTTGCATGTTTTCCTTGCATCAAAAATTTTTCAAAATCATGTTCTTGATGTTCATCAAGATCTTCAAAGTGTTCTTGGTGTTCATCTTGACATTCATAGTGTTCTTGCATGCATCTTGTGTTTTGATCCAAAATTTTCATGTTTTGGGTCATTTTTGTGTTTTTCTCTCTCATCATAAAAAAATTCAAAAATCAAAAAAATATCTTTTCCTTATTTCTCTCCAAATTTTCGAAAATTTGAGTTGACTTAGTCAAAAATTTTCAAAATTAGTTGTTTCTTACAAGTCAAGTCAAATTTTCAATTTTAAAAATCTTATCTTTTCAAAATCTTTTTTAAAAATTATATCTTTTTCATTTTTTTTCCATTTTTCGAAAATTTCAAAAATCTTTTTCAAAATATTTTTCAAAATATTTTTCTTATCTTTCTATCATATTTTCGAAAATTAGCTAACAATTAATGTGATTGATTCAAAAATTTGAAGTTTGTTACTTTCTTGTTAAGAAAGGTTCAATCTTTAAGTTCTAGAATCTTATCTTGTAGTTTCTTGTTAGTGAAGTAAGGAATTTCAAATTTTTTTGAATTAAATCTTTTTATCTTTTATCTTATCTTTTTCAAAAATTTTATCTTTATCAAAATTTGATTCCAAAATATCTTATCTAACTTATCTTCTTATCTTTTTCAAATTTGACTTTAATATCTTTTTCAACTAACTAACTTTTTGTTTGTTTCTTATCTTTGTCAAAACCAACTAACTACCTATCCCTCTCTAATTTTCGAAAATATCTCATCTCTTTTTCAAAAATTCTTTTTATTTTAAATTTTAATTTTAATCTTATCTTATTTCTAATTTTCGAAAATTACTAACCCCTTTTTCAAAATTATTTTTGAAATTTGCCCTCTCTTTTCTTACTCTATTTAATTATTTAATTACTAACACTTCTCTTCACCTCTCTCCATCTAAATATCTGAACCCACTCTTCTTCATTCTTCTCCCCTTTCTTTTTCTACTAACATACAGGAATCTCTATACTGTGACATAGAGGATTCCTCTTTCTTTTCTTGTTTTCTTCTCTTTCATATGAGCAGGAACAAGGATAAAGGCACTCTTGTTGAAATTGATCCTGAACCTGAAAGGACTCTGAAGAGAAAATTAAGAGAAGCTAAGTTACAACAATCTAAAGGTAACCTTTCAGAAATATTAGAACAAGAGAAAGAGATGGCAGCCAAAAATAATAATAATGCAAGGAGAATGCTTGGTGACTTCACAAAGCCAACGTCCAAGTTTGATGGAAGAAGCATCTCCATTCCTGCCATTAGAGCCAATAACTTTGAGCTGAAACCTCAGGGTGAATCCCTCTATGAAGCTTGGGAAAGATACAAGCAGATGACCAAAAAGTGTCCTTCTGACATATTTTCAGAATGGACCATATTAGATATATTCTATTATGGTCTATCTGAGTTTTCCAAAATGTCATTGGACCATTCTGTAGGTGGATCAATTCACGTAAAGAAAACACCTGCAGAAGCTCAAGAACTAATTGACATGGTTGCAAATAACCAATTCATGTACACTTCTGAGAGGAATT
>NC_029778.3:47983625-47987345 GCF_000817695.3 Arachis duranensis
AGCTTCAACAATGGTGGACGTAATAGGCTGAGCAATAGCAAGCCATATCCATCATCTTCTCAGCAACAGACAGAGAGTTCTGAACAAAACACTTCTAATTTAGCCAATCTAGTCTCTGATCTGTCAAAGGCCACCTTCAGTTTCATGAGTGAAACAAGATCCTCCATCAGAAATCTGGAGGCACAAGTAGGCCAGCTGAGTAAGAAAATCATTGAAACTCCTCCCAGTATTCTCCCAAGCAATACAGAAGAAAATCTAAAAGGAGAGTGCAAGGCCATTGATATAATCAACATGGCCGAATGCACAAGGGAGGAAGAGGACAAAAATCCTAGTGAGGATGACCTCCTGGGACGTCCCTCAAGCAAGAAGGAGTTTCCTATTAAGGATCCACAGGAATCTGAGGCTCATATAGAGACCATAGAGATTCCACTAAATCTTCTTCTGCCATTCATGAGCTCTGAAGACTATTCTTCCTCTGAAGAGGATGAAGATGTGACTGAGGAGCAAGTTGCTCAATATTTAGGAGCTATCATGAAGCTGAATGCCAAGTTGTTTGGTAATGAGATTTGGGAAAGTGAACCTCCCTTGCTCATTAATGAACTAGATACCTGGATTCAGCAAACTCTACCTCAAAAGAAATAAGATCCTGGCAAGTTCTTAATACCTTGTACCATAGGCACCATGACCTTTGAAAAGGCTCTATGTGATCTGGAGTCAGGGATAAATCTTATGCCACTCTCTGTAATGGAGAAGTTGGGGATCATTGAGGTACAACATGCCTTGTTCTCATTACAATTGGCAGACAAGTCATTGAGACAAGCTTATGGAATAGTGGAGGACGTGTTAGTACTGCTGATTTCATAATCTTAGACACTAGGAAGGAAGAAGATGAATGCATCATCCTTGGAAGACCTTTTCTAGCCACAGCAAGTGCTGTGATAGATGTCAACAGAGGTGAATTAGTCCTTCAATTGAATGGGGACTACCTTGTCTTTAAGGCACAAGGCCATCCCTCTGTGACAAAAGAGAGTAAGCATGAAGAGCTTCTCTCATTTCAGAGTCAAGAAGAGCCCCCACAGTCAAATTCTAAGTTTGGTGTTGGGAGGCCACAACCAAACTCTAAGTTTGGTGTTAAGACCCCATATCCAAACTCTAAGTTTGGTGTTGGGACTATACAACATTGACCTGATCACCTTTGTGGCTCCATGAGAGCCACTGTCAAGCTATTGACATTAAAGAAGCACTTGTTGGGAGGCAACCCAATTTTATTTATCTAATTTTTTATTTTATTGTTATTTTGTGTTTTAATAGGTACATGATCATGTGGAGTCACGAAAAAAATCATAAAAAAATTAAAAACAGAAGCAAAAATAGCAGAAAAAAATTTGCACCCTGGAGGAAGCACAGGCTGGCATTCAACGCCAGTAAGATGCATCTGGCTGGCGTTCAACGCCAGAACAGAGCATCAACCTGGCGCTGAACGCCAGAAACAAGCAACATTCTGGCGCTGAACGCCAGGAATGTGCCTAGAGAAGAAAAGCTGGCGCTGAACGCCAGTAACAAGCATGAAACTGGCGTTCAATGCCATAAACATGCTTTACATGGGCGTTGAAAGCCCAGAATGTGCACCACACGGCGTTTAAACGCCAGAATAGTGTGCAAAGGCATTTTACATGCCTATTTGGTGCAGGGATGGAATTCCTTGACACCTCAAGATCTGTGGACCCCACAGGATCACCTCAGGATCTGTGGACCCCACAGGATCCCCACCTACTATATTCCTACCTTACCTCCTAATCATATTTTGTGATTTCCCCATGTCACACTTCCCAACACTCTTCACCAATCACCTCAATCCCTCTTCCCAATCACCTCCCTCACCACTCACATCCATCCACTCTTCCCCATAAACCCCACCTACCTTCAAAAATTCAAAAACAATTTCCCACCCATTCCCACCCTATATGGCCGAAACTTCACTCTCCCCTCTCCCTATATATACTCTTCCATTCTACTTCATTTTCACACAACACAACCCCCTCTTCTTCACCTAGGCTCCTTTTGAATCTCTGCTTTCCTACTGCCTTCATCCAATCCTTTTTACTCTTTTCTATGGCAAGTTGTATGTAGGGCATCACCGTTGTCAATGGCTACATCCCATCCTCTCAGTGAAAAAGGTCCAAATGCTCTGTCACGGCACGACTAATCATCTGTCGGTTCTCGATCATGTCGGAATAGAATTGGTGGACGAAATTGTGATCATCAATGTTGTATTCTTTGTTGTTGTATGGAATAATTATAATGGCTCTTTGCTATGTGTGGACACAACTCCGTTCAACTAACCAGCAAGTGTACTGGGTCGTCCAAGTAATAAACCTTACGTGAGTAAGGGTCGATCCCACAGAGATTGTTGGTATGAAGCAAGCTATAGTCATCTTGTAAATCTCAGTCAGGCAGATTATAATTGATTATGGATTTTCAAATATTAATAAATAATAAGCAGGAAATAAAGATAATTAAAATAGGATAGAAATACTTATGTAAATTAATTGTGGGAATTTCAGATAGGCGTATGGAGATACTGTGCCCTTTCTTTTTCTACTTTCCTACTTCTTCCTTCCAGTTCTTTCATTCCTTCCTATGGCAAGCTGTATGTAGGGCATCACCGTTGTCAATGGCTACATCCCATCCTCTCAGTGAAAAAGGTCCAAATGCTCTGTCACAGCACGGCTAATCATCTGTCGGTTCTCAATCAGGTTGGAATAGAATCCCTTGATTCTTTTCCGTCTGTCACTAATGCCCAGCCTTCAGGAGTTTGAAACTCGTCACAGTCATTCAATCCCAGAATCCTACTCAGAATACCACAGACAAGGTTTAGACTTTCCGGATTCTCATGAATGCCGCCATCAATCTAGCTTATACCACGAAGATTCTGTTTAAGGAATCCAAGAGATATGCGCCCGGCCAAAGGTAGGACGGAAGTGGTTGTCAGTCACGTGCGTTCATAGGTGAGAATGATGATGAGTGTCATGGATCATCACATTCATCAAGTTGAAGTACAACGAATATCTTAGAATAGGAATAAAGAGAATTGAATAGAAACAGTAGTAATTGTATTAAAACTTGAGGTACAGCAGAGCTCCACACCCTTAATCTATGGTGTGTAGAAACTCCATCATTGAAAATACATAAGTGAAAGGTTCAGGCATGGCCGAATGGCCAGCCTCCCAAAACATGATCAATAGTATCCTCAGATGAAGAATAAAATAAAACTGAGACCAAAGATGTCTAATACAATAGTAAACTATCCTATTTATACTAGACTAGCTACTAGGGTTTACAGGAGTAAGTAATTGATGCATAAATCCACTTCCAGGGCCCACTTGGTGTATGTTTGGGCTGAGCTTGATCTATCCACGTGCTGGGGCTTCTTTTGGAGTTGAACGCCAAGTTGTAACGTGTTTTGGGCGTTCAACTCCAAGTCGTTACGTGTTTCTGGCGTTTGCCTCCAGACAGCAACATGGAACTGGAATTGAGCGCCAATTTACGTCATCAATTACCGAATAAAGCATGGACTATTAAATATTGCTGGAAAGCTCTGGATGTCTACTTTCCAACGCCATTGAGAACGCGCCATTTGGAGTTTTGTAGCTCTAGAAAATCCATTTCGAGTGTAGGGAGGTCAGATTCCAACAGCATCAGCAGTCCTTTGTCAGCCTC
>NC_029778.3:47987626-48005986 GCF_000817695.3 Arachis duranensis
TATGTTGATTCTTGAACACAGCTACTTATGAGTCTTGGCCGTGGCCCTAAGCACTTTGTTTTCCAGTATTACCACCGGATACATAAATGCCACAGACACATGACTGGGTGAACCTTTTCAGATTGTGACTCAGCTTTGCTAGAGTCCCTAGTTAGAGGTGTCCAGAGCTCTTAAGCACAATCTTTTTGCTTTGGATCACGACTTTAACCACTCAGTCTCAAGCTTTTTCACTTGGACTTTCATGACACAAGCACATGGTTAGGGACAACTTGATTTAGCCGCTTAGGCCTGGATTTGATTTCCTTGGGTCCTCCTATCCATTGATGCTCAAAGCCTTGGATCCTTTTTACCCTTGCCTATTGGTTTTAAGGGCTATTGGCTTTTTCTGCTTGCTTTTTCTTTTTCTTTCTATTTTCTCTCCTTTTTTTTCGCAAGCTTTTCTTTTTTTTCACTGCTTTTTCTTGCTTCAAGAATCAATTTCATGATTTTTCAGATCATCAATAACATTTCTCTTTGTTCATCATTCTTTTCAAGAGCCAACAGTTTTAACATTCATAAACAACAAGATCAAAAATATGCACTATTTAAGCATTCATTCAGAAAACAAAAAGTATTATCACCACATCAATATAATTAAACTAAATTCAAGGATAAATTCGAAATTCATGTACTTCTTGTTCTTTTGAATTAAAACATTTTTCATTTAAAAGAGGTGAAGGATTCATCGAATTATTCATAACTTTAAGACATAGTTACTAACTACTAATGATCATGAATTCTACAAGTTACTGTGGATCGGGCCATCATGATTCATAACATCATGAATGGAGAGGAAGTAGAAGTTCATGAAGTCATCTCCCTTGAATTCTACAAAATAGCCGATAAGTCCTCTACTTTGGCAAGGCTAGCCTTTCCTCATCTTATTTGCCATCTGTGTTACTCAGCTGGAGTTATCATAGAAGGAGACATCCTTATTGAGGAGGACAAGCCCATCACTAAGAAAAGGATGGAGCAAACAAGAGAGCCCACTCATGGAACCCAAGAGACGCATGAGGAAGCTCATCACCAAGAAATTCCGGAGATGCCTCAAGGGATGCACTTTCTTCCCAATAACTATTGGGAACAACTCAACACTTCCTTAGAAGATTTGAGTTACAATGTGGATCAATTAAGGGTAGAACATCAAGAGCACTCCATCATTCTCCATGAAATTAGAGATGATCAAAGAGCAATGAGGGAGGAGCAACAAAAGGAAGGGACATAGAAGAGCTTAAGGACATCATTGGTCCTTCAAGAAGAAGACGCCACTAAGGTGGATTCATTCCTTGTTCTAATTTTTTCTGTTTTTCGTTTTTATCTATGTTTTGTGTCTCTACTTCATGATCATTAGTATGTAGTAACTATGTCTTAAAGCTATGAATAAATTCCATAAATCCTTCACCTCTCTTAAATGAAAAATGTTTTTAATTCAAAAGAACAAGAAGTACATAAATTTCGAAAATTGTCCTTGAATTTAGTTTAATTATATTGATGTGGTGATAATACTTTTTTGTTTTCTGAATGAATGCTTAAACAGTGAATATTTTTTATCTTGTTGTTTATGAATGTTAAAATTGTTGGCTCTTGAAAGAATGATGAAAAAGAGAAACGCTATTGATGATCTGAAAAATCATAAAATTGATTCTTGAAGCAAGAAAAAGCAGTGAATAGCAAAAGCTTGCGAAAAAAAAGTGGAAAAAAATTTTAGAAAAAGAAAAAGCAAGCAGAAAAAGCCAATAGCCCTTAAAACCAAAAGGCAAGGGTAAAAAGGATCCAAGGCTTTGAGCATCAATGGATAGGAGGGCCCAAGGAAATAAAATCCAGGCCTAAGCGGCTAAATCAAGCTGTCCCTAATCATGTGCTTGTGGCATGCAGGTCCAAGTGAAAAACTTGAGACTAAGTGGTTAAAGTCGTGATCCAAAGCAAAAAAAGTGTGCTTAAGAGCTCTGGACACCTCTAGCTGGAGACTCTAGCAAAGCTGAGTCACAATCTGAAAAGGTTCACCCAGTCATGTGTCTGTGGCGTTTATGTATCCGGTGGTAGTACTGGAAAACAAAATGCTTAGGGCCACGACCAAGACTCATAAAAGTAGCTGTGTTCAAGAATCAACATACTTAACTAGGAGAATCAATAACATTATCTGAAATTCTAAGTTCCTACAGAAGCCAATCATTCTGAACTTCAAAGGAAAAAGTAAGATGTCAAAACTGTTCAGAAGCAAAAAGCTACAAGTCCCTCTCATCTAATTAGAACTAATATTCATTGATATTTTGGAATTTATAGTATATTCTCTTCTTTTTATCCTAATTGATTTTCAGTTTCTTGGAGACAAGCAACAATTTAAGTTTGGTGTTGTGATGAGCGGATAATTTATACGCTTTTTGGCATTGTTTTTAGGTAGTTTTTAGTATGATCTAGTTACTTTTAGGGATGTTTTCTTTATTTTTTATGCTAAATTCACATTTCTGGACTTTACTATGAGTTTTTGTGTTTTTATGTGATTTCAGGTATTTTCTGGCTGAAATTGAGGGACCTGAGCAAAACTCTGATAGGAGGCTGACAAAGGACTACTGATGCTGTTGGAATCTGACCTCCCTTCACTCAAAATGGATTTTCTGGAGCTACAAAATTCCAAATGGCGCGCTCTCAACGTCGTTGGAAAGAAGACATCCAGAGCTTTTCAGCAATATATAATAGTTTATACTTTATTCGTAATTAGACGACGTAAACTGGTGCTCAACGCCAGTTCCATGCTGCATTCTGGAGTCAAACGCCAGAAACACGTCACGAACCAGAGTTGAACGCCCAAAACACGTTACAACTTGGCGTTCAACTCCAAGAGAAGTCTCAGCTCGTGGATAGATCAAGCTCAGCCCAAGCACACACCAAGTGGGCCCCGGAAGTGAATTTATGCATCAATTACTTACTTCTATAAACCCTAGTAGCTAGTTTAATATCAATAGAACTTTTTACTAGTTTATTAGATGTCTTGGACTATCTAGTTCTTTTGACCATTTGGTCTTTCATGGGGGCTGGCCATTCGGCCATGCCTGGACCTTCATCACTTATGTATTTTCAACAGTGGAGTTTCTACACACCATAGATTAAGGGTGTGGAGCTCTGTTGTACCTCAAGTTTCAATGCAATTACTACTATTTTCTATTCAATTCGATTTATTCCTATTCTAAGACACTCGTTGCACTTCAACATGATGAATGTGATGATCCGTGACACTCATCATCATTCTCACCTATGAATGCGTGACTGACAACCACTTCTGTTCTGCCTTAGACCGGGCGCATATCTCTTGGATTCCTTAATCAGAATCTTCGTGGTATAAGCTAGAATTGATGGCAGCATTCATGGGAATCTAGAAAGTCTAACCTTGTCTGTGGTATTCTGAGTAGGATTCCAGGATTGAATGACTGTGACGAGCTTCAAACTCGCGATTGCTGGGCGTGATGACAAACACAAAAGAATCAAGGGATTCTATTCCAACATGATCGAGAACCGACAGATGATTAGCCGTGCTGTGACAGAGCATTTGGACCATTTTCACTAAGAGGATGGGACGTAGCCATTGACAACAGTGATGCCCTACATACAGCTTTCCATGGAAAGGAGTAAGAAGGATTGAGGGAAGGCAGTAGGAAAGCAGAGATCCAACAGGGACAAGCATCTCCAGACACTTATCTGAAATTCCCACCATTGATTTACATGAGTAACTCTATCTTTATTTTATGTTTAATTTATTATTATTATTCAAAAATCCAATAATCTCTTAATGTAGTTGAATCCGCCTAACTGGGATTTACAAGATGACCATAGCTTGCTTCATACCAACAATCTCTGTAGGATCGACCCTTACTCATGTAAGGTATCACTTGGACGACCCAGTACACTTGCTGGTTAGTTGTGCGGAGTTGTGACAAAGTGTGATTTATGTTTGAGAGCACCAAGTCTTTGGAGCCATTGTTGATGATCACAATTTTGTCCACCATTATAATATTTGAAAATCTTTTAAATATATCTTTAATATTTTCATTATTTTTCAATTGAAATAGCTCATATTTTTTAACAAGTCTATCAATTTTGGATTATTTGACATAGCTTGTTTCTTCACATGTGATGCTTAGCTTATTTCAATTTTTTTTTCGCTGTTTCACACATAGCTATCTTCCTATAATCATTTTATGTTTTTTCACAATGAAAATAGTTTACGGCTTTGTGATTAAAAGAAACCTTTTTGTAATTTTTATCACTTCATTCCTTTCTTAGTTTAGCTTCATCAACTATTTTGTCAACGCCATTAATCTTCGTGATAATTGTTTTAGTTGGAACATAATTTTCACATTCAACCACATTCTATATTCTTAAGTGTTGGGGACTCAATCAATATGATCATGTGATTCTTCCAATAGTCATAGTTATTCCATCTCATATTAATGGATAGTGAGATGAGTGTCTTTTGAAATTAGAGCGGGCAATGGGTAGAGTAGGGTAGGGTTTGGACTCTATCTTAATCCTATCCGTAGATTGAAAACTTTCTTAAAAATCTATCATATCCAAGCCGCGGGATCTTAAAGTTTTAAACCCTACTCTACTCGACCTTACTCGCAGAAAAATAAGAAATTTTTAAACAAATATAAAATTCAACTATTTCAAATTTCATACATATTAATAAAATAGAAAATAAAAAACTAAGTTCAAATTAAAATTAAAAACAATAAAATCTTAAAGAAATCTAACATAAAATTATAAATAATATGATCATCAACTAGCCTAGTGATTATTTCAAATTTTTATAAGAGAAAGATTGTGAGTTCAACACTCACTTTCTTTACTACATACAGAACTTTTACATATATATTATATAATATATTAAGGGTTCGGATAAGGTAGGGTAGGGTAGGATATACCCTGTACCCGTATCCTACCCTACTTGCAGGTAAACTCGCACCGTACCCTACCCTACCCACAGCAGTCGGGTAGACAACTCTACCCGAACGGGTTGGTCCTGATTGGGTACTCACAGGTAGGATATATATTGATAGGGTGTATCTTTGAGTGCTTAATGATCTTAGATATCATCACTGACTATAGTATTTAATAAGCCTCATCAGTTAGAGAAAATAACCTCTAAGTCACTCAACAATCATGAAGAGCTACAAAACTCTTTCTTTACAATATGAGATAGTGAACTTTAAAAGTTATATGAAATCTCTCAAAGAATATATGGTTACAAATAAAATACTATGAGTAATTTCAATCTATCTCTTAACTATTGATAAAAATCACTTTCAGAACTTATGAATTTTGATCACAATAAAAGTAAATATGTTTAGCAAATGTTGTGTAAATTTTATATTCTAAAACAATAAACTAAGACCTCTTTTTATAGGCCTACATGCATCTACACACGTTAAGAGTGAGTGGGAAGAGCCTAAATATCAAAAACACACGCTCTTGGTGGGGTCTTATGTCTCTAAGGACATATATGATTGATCCTCAAAGAACGGAATCAATCATCTAGTTTAAATCTGCATGAATACTCATGAGGATTGATCCTCACAAATTACACAAGGATTGATCCTCTCACAACTAGAAAATGGATTAATACAGACAGATTTAGCCTTTATTACAGACAGATTTTTCGTTACCGACGAAATTACTGACGGATTTTGTCCCTCTGTAAAAGCCTCGTCGGAAATTATTTACCGACAAATTTTTTTTCCGTCGAAAAATTACAGACGGATTTTTACTAGTTACCGACGGATTTTTCCTCTGTAAATTCTCCCTCCATTTCCTGAAGGCGACAAACTTACAGACAGATTTTCCGTCTGTAATTACAGACGATTTTTCAGACGGATTTTCCGTCTGTAATTACAGGCAGATTTTCAGACGGATTTTCAGACGGAATTTTCGTCTGTAATTACAGACAGATTTTCCGACAGATTTTTCGTCTGTAATTTAAACTTTGAAAAATTATGATTACAGACAGAAAATCCGTCTGTAAATCCGTCTGTAAGGTAAAATAGAAATTTTTTATCTTTTCTAATTACAAAATAAACTTGTTTTCATACAAAATAAATATAAATTTAATACAAATTTTTATCTAATTTATATTCGAATATTTACAATATTTCAAAAAATAAACAAATTCATCGTATTAAAAATAAACAATATTTACAATAAATTATTCAATATGAATTGAAGATACAGGTGAAGTGATTTCATTTGTTCTAATGTCAACACTTTCTAAAGAAACGCCACAAGGATCTTCTTTAACCAGAAGGGCAAGAACATTGAGTGAGCTCCATGTTTTTGTCACATTATTGCTTGAATCTCCCAAAGTAACAGCAAAGATAGCATCAAATCCTCCTGCTCCTAGAACTCCAGCAGCCAACAACACTCCTTCTAAGTTCAGTGTAGCATCTAAAATTTGTTTGTGATTCTGGTTAAATCCGCATGAATTGTAAGGAAAGAGTAGTGATATTCTACCAGCAGATATAATTTATAATTAACATCATTCAAACAGAAGAAGCCTAATAATAAGTGCCAAATCAATGAAAGGAACTTATAGAAACACCTGCAGCTTCACCCATTAGGCGCATATGATATGTAATCCCAAGCATAGCTTCTTTTGCACCTAGCAATGCTTTAATAACTGCTTCCTTGTTGGGTTCAGAAGCTTGCTCTATCCACTGTGAGAATTGTATTTTCAACATCAACACAAGAAGAAAAGCAAGAACATGAGAGCCTGAAGTGCAGTCTCAAGAACATGATATCACATATGTGCATTAGAAATTCAGTCACACCATTTGAAACTGAAAACCAGGCAAATAGTAAAGTTGGATATATAATCTATTTCAAACCCATCAAAAGTCAACTTAATTGTATAAGTCTAATAGTAAAGATGTCCTATCTCATTAAAATAACTAATAAACAGGAATGTAGAAATTTAATCTAATGCAAGGCATACCATAAGGCCAAAATGTTCTAGTTATTTAACAGTGAGCATTAAATTGCTTACCAGAGTTATCAAAGGTGGTAAAGAGAAGAGGAACAAAAATAACATAATCATGGGGAATGGTTGTTAAAATTGCCAAATAACTTCAACAACAACAAAAAGTTCAACTAGTAAATTTATGGCAAAATATTTATCCTGGGATTAAGATCAAACCTGCCCCACAGCTGACCAGTTTCACTGAATGCATCGGGTGGAACTCCACTAACTAAAAAAGGAAAACCGCAAGTATAGAAACTTATCAGTAAGTATAGAAAATTCAGTTATATATTGACATTTATATATATTCACATTTATATATAATAATAGTCACTAATATAAGATATATAAGGGTTTAATATAGATTAGTAACTTCAACTTTTGTAATATTATATATCGTATTAAAAACTAAAATCCAGTCCCAAATCAGTTTAGTTACTAATTCATCAACGTAATGGTAGGAGAAAAAAAATAACAAAAGCATCTAAATAAAGTAGTTTAAGCATTTAAGCACTAAGGAGTACCCTTTGCCTCATTTATTATTTGATTTGAAACCACATGAATGTATTAGTATATGGAATTCACACCGAAGAAATCGAAGGATAAGCATGTGGAGCCTGCAAGCAATGAATTGTTAGGACCCCTTGTTTATGAGGGTTGGGGCCCGATAATAAATAGAAAACATGGAAAGAAAAAAATAAAACTTAATGAGCCTTTTTAAAATATTGTTAAAGTAAACAAAAAATATGTGAAACTTTACAAGATCGAAGTAAATACTAGTATGAAATACTAAGCAAGAAACTGACAAACCAATATGGTGGTAGATATGTAAAGTGTAAACTGTAAACTATCCACAAAATATATAATATTAGTCTCTAATAACTTTAAGGTAATCAATCAATCACTGAAACCATGGAACTCAAACTAAAATCAAGATATATTACTTGGCCGGGGGGAAAACGCTCGAATTATGTTTAGTGTGTCTTGCTTTTAAGGTTCAAATATACAAGGCAAATGCCAAATTCAGTTAAGATTCATTCAACAGAGGACCAAATGAAACAGAGTAAGAATCAAGAAGAGCCATATATCAATGCATCACAGTCCCAAAAATAATAGCAAATAGAGAGTAAAGAGCAAGATGAAACAAGAAACATACATTGAATATGAGATTTTTGTTGGTAGCTTCCCAAACTAAGCCACCTCTGAAGTGTATGTTCCAAAGCAAGACCATGACAATAGCAGCCATCGCTAGAAGGTGAGCCACAAAGGTAAATGGAAGAGCAGGAACTCCGAACCCCATCTTCTTCAATATTTTCTCCTTTTGTCTCCCAATCTGAGAAGTAAGAACCAAGTGAAGTAATAACTGATAAGCTTGAGCTGGAGATTGGAAGCACCCATACTATAATTGAAGTTTCTATACTTACTGACTTACTAACTCCACTAACTGACAATTAGAATCTGACTATAACAACATATATGAAAAAAAGAACCACCGGTTAATAGAACCTAAAAGGAGAAATAGCTTATCAGTGAGATGGAGAGTGCCACCAAACGACTGGCTGAAGATCAATATTGATGCAACATTCTAATTATGTTTAAGGATAAAAATTGGTGAAATTTTTCACTTGAAAATTTCATTATCAATATTTTCTATATAAAAACTATAGCTGAAAAGAAAATTAAATGCTACTGGTAAAAGGAACAGCAATATAGTAAATTCACCAACTCTTGAAATGTGGAGGTCAGATTCCCTAGATTTAAGCTCCAAGGGAAGGAAAGATGACTAAAAAGTATTTGCAGAAGTTTATAACTAGCATGCCAGAAAAGATTTAGTCCCTTACAACATCTGCAAGAAAAAAGCTATTTAAAACAGAAAAGTATTCAACGAATATTTTATTTATTATTAATTATAAGTTTATAACTAGCATGCCAGAAAAGAAAATGTCCTTAACACCAAGGTTGACATAAAAAATCTTAACTCAAAGCATCAAATTGATCTATATTTTCAAAGTCTTCATGGAAGTTGCTTTGGGTCACCAACCTTAGATAATTTACAAATGTCAGTATAACCTCTTACCTTATAGCAGAAGTTCAAAAGCCTTTTTAAGTACACTTACCATTATGCATTTGGTTCCACTTGACTTTAAAAGCTGAAGAGGAACAAGAGTAGCAAGTTCTAGAGCCTGAAACAGAAAAACAGATCAGGCAAAAAAGGGAAACAAGATGATTGTAGATAAATTATCTATAACAGAACAAAGATATGTTTACTATGCCTAAATTAGGAACTGATCTCAAAAAACATCATAGCTTACAGCAGGTGAAGATGGAACTCCTTGTCTGTGTGGATGTGGCCCCTATGTTTTAGAAATATATAATTCATGGGTACACAAACAGGATCAAAGGAAACACATTTGACATTTCAGTATATTAGTTTCTCTTATCCTATTGTGAACTATTGATTGATATCATTACAGTAGAAGCCAAACATTCATGGGCAATGAACAAGACAAGGTCCAATTTTTCATAAACCATGAAATAAATTGCATGAAAGTAGCTAGACTTACAATAGGAATGACAGGATGAGTATAAACCCCTCCAGGTGAATAAAGTGCTGCATAAGGTGGCATCATAGGTTGAAAGAGGTGTTCTAGTTACTGTAACCCTGGATCAAGGTAACATAATTCATTATTAAATCATGATAATCAATAATCAATATGAATCAGAAGCAGGACTTCGAGAAAGCTATTAAATTATCCATTCCAGCAGTAACATGATAATGCAGTGCAATTTTGGTGTGGTGTTAGATCAGTGGAATCAAATCATGTTTTAACTACAATAAGCAGATTATAGATCCAAAGTTATCAATCTACAGAGAAACAAAGAATGAAAAAACCATGGAGCAAAGTTCGACTTGGAATAGATTAAAAAAAAATATCACAGAATTGGGGGAAGAAAGAAATGAATCCAAGAACAGTGTGTGAAATTAGAAACTGATACAGATGTAATTACAGCTACAAATCTTTGATGTAATCACCCTGTAAAATTAAAAAGCAAAACAGAAAGAAAAGAGAAGATATTAGTGCTGAATCAGGAACATGGTGATGAAAGTGATTTGTAATCGTCAAACGAACTTAAATATAGCAAAGCCATTACATAAAAGAAACAGTTTATGCACTTTCACTTTCATGTTAGAGAGAGTGTACTAAATAAAAGATTTATACCATTTCAGAAAGCATTGCTACTTCAGCTTGAACTTGTTGGTTCATCTCATATGAGTTATATGAGTTTACAAGAATCTGGATTACTGTACTTGACCACCTTCATTTCCCCACACACCAGGCCTAAAAATGTTTTAATTTGAGAAGGAGAAACAAGTAAGCAGTTAATTTGAGAAAATGTTCAAAATGGTACAGTCACAGATGGAAATTGGCATTGATTGTATGAAATACCACAGTTAGCAACTTATGCGATGGAAACGAGATGGTTAACTCTATCGGTAGAAGAATAGAAAAACACAAAGGGAGCAGCAATCAAAGTAGTTCAATTGAATGGAAACCTGGATTTTGTTCAACCTTATTGCTTAATATTCCTATAAAAGGTATCTCCTTTTCCATGAATGCTGAAGATCCGCGCCGAGTTTTCTTGCGATAAATGCATGTCCTGACAATATATTCAGACAAAAAATTCTTGACAAAGTTATGCTTAACCCAAAAAAAAAGAAAAAGGAAAGAAAGGAGCATGATAAGGCCCTTAGAGACATTGCGTCGAACACATGATAGACATGAATATATTATAACATTATATCCAACATAAACATGAAAGTTAACACCATCAAAATAAGTAGAAGCCATGCAGGTGCACACATTACAACTAACAAGTATTTATTTGAAGGAATGATATATCGATCACAAGCAGCAAACGGGAAAAGATGGAGATTTTGAAGCACAACGAAGCAGAACCACCACAAATGTACAAATTTTATCATCTACCGTTTATACACCACAATGAAAATCTAACCAGAGAAGATTCTAATTGCTGCACTTCCTAAAGACAAAAATCATTCAAAATTAAATTGAAACAGGGAGTGAATAAATAAATAAATACATAAACCGTCTTGAAAGAAAAGCTAGGGTTCGAAGAGACAGACAAGTTTACAAAGTGAGAGTAAGATTAATAATGTTGTTGCTAGGGTTTGTTGGTTTGTTAGTGTGTAATGGTTTCGATTCCTGAAGTCATACCTGAACAGCACAGGAACTATGATTTCAAATGAGAAGAATTCAAAAATTAAAAGCCATGCAAAACCATACCTGAACCGGTGGATGAGGATGACCAGCGAATGGCAGTTGCTGTCAGTGATGAGATCATGGACGGAGCGATGGAGAAAGCGGCGGCGGTGAAAGAAGCTCCTGTGATGGAGAAAACGTGGACGGAGAGAGGAAGAAGCTTTGAGAGGATAGGATCTGAGAGGATGGGTTCTGAGAGGATAGGAAGAAGCTCCTATGAAGGAGAGTGTGAAGTGTGAATGCATCGCGAGAGGATAGGATGTGAGTTAGGGTAACTCAATATTTTAGAGGGAAAATTTTATATTACAGACAGATTTTCTGTCTGTAATAATTTAATAAAACACATCGTTTTGTCTACTTAATTACAGAGGGAAAATCCGTCTGTAACCATTCTACGGAAAAAAAAATTAATTTTTTCGACGGAATTATAGACGGATTCTCTTTTCCGTCTGTAATTTATGCTAATCTATTTTTTTTGTTTTCCGACAAAAAAATCCCTCTGAAATTCCGTCTATATTTCAGTGGGATAAAATCTGTCGGAAATATCTGTCTGTAATAACTAATTTTCTAGTAGTGTCTAGTGTTAAAGTTTAACAAATTTAAATATCAAGTTATGGCACCTTATGTATGATTAAATTGGGTCATACTCCTAAAATCTACTAAGAACAGATTATCATCATCATAACTCGACCAATAATGTCCCAAAATCATGTATTTTTAAAATCATATGTTGAAAATCATTTAACTTTGATAAAATATGATTTTAACTTGAGAAATGAACTTGATTTACTCTTGACAAGTAAAAACTAAATTTGAGAACTAAACCTTGTTTGTTGGACTTCTTCTTGTCATATCATCCTCATTTCATGTATGATTAATTCCTTGATGACCTTGTACTTGAGTTTGATGAAAGAATCCTATTGTAAAAATTGATTTTTACCTGCCGTATAATAGTAAAAGCTTTTTGTGTTGAATCTTCATCAAACCTCCTTATCTATGTAAATAACTCATCCAACTTGATGTTATATCATATAATATGTGTCACGCAATAATGTTTTCATTTACCATATAGTCATTCAATAGATTAGTTTAAAGTCGAGTAAAAGATTTAAGTTTCTTACTTTTCAAAATACTAGTTAACTCATGAAATTAAATCACATGTTGTCATTAATCAAAACACATAAAGCATACATATAATGTAAAGTTAAGAACATGCATTCAACTAGAATAGCATTTCTAACAAGTAGTAGAATAGAAAACGTTGATATCAAAACACAAACTTGAACATGAACATAAACTAATAATATGAAAGAATTGAAGTGAAACCCTAGAATTCTAAAGAGAAGTTCGAGCTTCTCTCTATAATTTCTAAACTAAAATTCTAAAAAAAATTAAAAAAAAAGTGTAAGTATGAGAATGTGTGTGTTGTTTCTTCATTCCCTTTTTCCTTTTTGTGTGTAGTTAGTGCTGAAAGGAACTTTTGGCGCTCAAATCCAATCTCACGTACTCCAATAAGTGTGTCACGTGAAGCAATTCGTACATATGCACGACTGACACGTAGCATGAAGGCTACGTATGCGTAACTTGAGCATATGCCTCAGTGGTGTATCCGTGTGAATGGTGAGTACGCAAGGATGGTATATATGCACCTCTGCATCTTTTGTCTAATCCCATATTCGTCATGCATTGCCATCTATATTTATGTTTTCTCTAATTATTTAGACCATTAATGTCTCTAAAACCTGAAATACATCAAAGAAGAACACATCAAAACATCGAGTGAAATAATATTAACAAATTTAAGCCATAAAAAGCATGATTTTAACCATTGAATTCAAAGAGGGAATTATGCACAAATACTTCTAAACATACAAAATATGTATAAAAAAGTTAATAAACTCCACCCATTTTAACACAAATTAAAACGGTACAATAAATTTTATCATAAATTGAATGCCTACCTAGGTTTTATATTAGAAATGCCTTTATAAAATGTTATTCAATCTAGCTCCTTGTTACTAGATTTTTTTTATTAGAATCATTAGATGTGTGTTGTTATCTCTGTTTAAGGCCATACGATAAAGTAAAATTTACTTATAAATCTGTGTATTTCTTGGATATATGACTTTAATCTCAAGGGTTATTAGTGCATGGCTAATACATCATCTACTGCTCTTCCTGCATTTATTATTGGTCATCAAATTTTTCATCTACCACAATCTTTATTACCGAAAACTACTTTATTACCTCCACCATCTACTTGATAGATATTTTTCAAAACTCGACAAATGCATCAAATTATACCAAATAATACTACGGTGAATGAATTATCGTTTCCAAATTGAAACTTTAGTTTGAAAGGATTTTGGTATCAAAAATAATGAATTAGACGAAAGCAGCTTGTAAATGATTGAGAAAGTAGTATGAATAAAAGCATTAAGGCTTCAGAGTTGTTTAAATTTCAGAAAAAATGCTTTTCACTATCTACTTTGATTATGCGAAGATGTATTCATGGTAAACCATAATTAATCAAACCCCAACTCCTTGGTAGTTCTATTTCTCTTAATCTAACAAATAGTCAATTCCTTGATCAATTAATTATGATAAGAGGTGAGGCACGTTTACTAATTCAAAACCACATAATTCTCAAGGACTAAACCTAGTTGATTTTATGTCACTTATCAAACCAGTTTTAAAACTTTAAGAATTGTGAGAAGAAGTTTTCAAGCTCAATTCCAATAACCAACTTTTTTCAGGTAATAATAGAATTCAATTCATATTAGAATTATTTTTCAATACATTCAGATCCTTATGATGAAGAATGAAAACTTGCTTCTTAAGAAAATATCAATGCATTAATCAAAAGTAGAAAAATAATAACATTAGGTCATTGAAATCAACAGAGTTTCTAACCTTAATAGAGAAGATTAGTGACTCATGATTTGCTTGAAAACAAAAACAATGAATTGAGACGACTTCCAGAAGAGTTTGTACGTGTATGTCTCTCACTCCTTTTAAATGCTAACCCTAAACCTATAATTCAAAATTCAAAACTCAATTAAAAAAAAAAACAGAATCCAATCTAATCTAATCAAATCTTCTCATATATTTTTCCTTCTCAAGTTAATCTATAGGTGATCTTCTTCATAATTGAAAATCAAAGCTTGATATCATAGGCTTGTGCTTAATCTTGGATCATCAAAGTAGGTGTTTGATGTTTGGAAAAATTAGTGAAGGATTGGAAGGCCCTGGAAGTTGGCCCATGAGGTGCGTTAGACACAAGGTAGATGCGTTGAACATAGGGCCCAAATTTGGGATCCTTGAAATCTCTATCCGTGTTGCGTTGGACGCATAGTGGGCTGCGTTATACGTAGCTAGTGTGGACAACCACTGGAAGTGCTTGTGGAGGTTGCGTTGGATGCATGGTTGGCTGCATTGAACGCATGGGATGGTGCATTGAATGCAGGGACTTGGTGGGTTGAACGCACAGCTAGGCTCGGAGGATGTGTTGGACGCATTGTTGTGGTGTGTTAAATGCATGGGTTTAGTGCATTGAACGCATGTGATGGTGCGTTGAACGCAACTGTTACTTGGACATCTAGGGGCTTTCTGCTTGGCTGCGTTGAACGCAAGATGGGCTGCGTTGGACGTAGCTTTTGCTTGGATTGTCTAGGAGCTCTCTGACTTGCTTTTCTTCACCCTTGCTAAATTTCTTTCACAATCTCCTACAATTAAAGAATTCAAAGTAACTTCGAGAAACATTGATTAAAACACAAAAATCTCAATTAAAATAAAAAAATTACTAACTTTATTCAATAAAAAAATAACTGAAGATGCTCATGCATCACTACCTCAAGTTTGCCAACTTCGCAATTGTGCCTACTATCAATATTCCATCTTTCACATTAGACTCTTCATCAACCTCTTCTTTCTGTGACAAGCAACCTGAATCACAACCCTCTAGTTTTACATCTCCTCCTTTGGATTTATCCAGCATAACCAATTTTGCTTCTGATTCTTCCATGGATAGCAAGGAATCAAAATTCGTTCCTTCTTTCCCCCAAAATGTACTTATACCAATTAGAGGAACTGCTAAAACAACAAATTATTGGCTTCTATTCAACTTGACCTAAATTCTGTTAACATTATGCCTAAAACTGTGGAGGTGCTAAACTCTCCTCACTAGAACGAAGTCATGGACAATGAGTTTCAAGTGCTTTTGAAATGTAATAATGAAAACCTGCTTAACCTCCACTTAGTGCTAACTACCATTACTCGTAGCAAATGGGTGTGTGCCATTAAAATAGTTCAAAATGGAAATGTTGCCACGGGTTTTAACCAAATTTATCCCACGAGTGAAACCAATAATTGTGAGAGAGATTTTTTCTATAGCAATATCTTTAAGTTGCCCTTTAAGGCAGTTTGACTTTGCAAATGCCTTTTTAAATGGGCATTTTGGAAGAGAAAGTTTACATGTTTCAGTCTCAAGAGTATATTTATAACAGTAATTTTATGGTTTGTGATCTCAAAAAGGCTATTTATGGATTGAAACAAGCACCACGTGTTTGTCATAAAACTTTTGCAACTACTCTTCATAGATTTGGATTTGGATCAGTAATACTATATCAGATGTGCCTCTTTTTGTAAGCAAAAATTCAACCATAGTAATTTACTTAGTTGTATATCTTGATAATATAATCGTTAGAGTAAAGTGATATTAATCTATTCAGTTTTTTCTGGAATCAGAAGCAAATTTTTTAACTAATAGCAATTTGCTTGTTACTCAATCAAAATATGCTCAGGATCCTCTCAAAAAAGAAAGCTTTCGCCCTAAGTCTACCTCAATGATTTCCAATTTAAAATTATAAGCTTGTGACTCTGAATCATACAAAAAATCAAAGCAATATAAATCAATTGTAGGTGCTTTCTAATACTTCACTTTTACTCTATCAAATTTGACATTTGCTGTAAATAATGGATCCTAATACATGCATCAACTAACTGTTCAACACTAGAAATGTATATGTCAAAAGGATACTTAGATATCTTTAAGGTACAATCAATCATGGTTTATTATTTATCAAGTCCCCTTATTTTTGGTTATTGGCTTGCAGATGCGTGCTGACTGGGTTGGGGAACAATATAGTCGCCTGGAAATAATATAGTCTGGGAACAATCTGTATTTATGTTGGGAACAATATAGTCGCCTGGAAAAGCTAAGTAACAATCAAACCAAGCTGAGTAGAAGCAATACAAAGCCAGAGTATAGGTCAATGGTTGCAACAAAAAATAAAATCATATCACTATAATAGCTAATGGGAGAACTACAAATTTCTCAGCCAATTCCACCAACTATTTATTGTGACAATTAAAATTTTTATTTCTTACATATACAGTAGATTTAAGTATCTCGAGCTGATTTTACGCTTTCTCATAAAAAGTTACTGTATGTTATTCACATAAAAATTACGCCTTCTAGGATCGGATTGCATATAACATAACAAAACCTTTGTCGAGTTTTGTTTCATAAGTTTAGAAAGAAACTAAGGGTCTTCAATAGACCAGACCTCAAATTGACAGAGGATGTTATGGAAAAAAGTAAATCAGTTAGGATTAGTGAGTTATAGAGTTAAGTTTATATAGTTAGGTGGTTAGAGTTCTATATTGCTTCTTGAAGAGATTCTTGAATTCTGTTTTCAGGTTTACTATAAATAACTATATAGAATACTGGGTTTTTTTTTTGGACTAGCATTGTATCAATGATCAATTTACTCTTTATATTCAATAGCCCAAGCCCAAGTTTTGCGTTTTTTAAATTGCTTGCTGCTGCTGCATAACTCTGATATCTAGAGGATCAAATATCCTTTTATAATAACAAACTCTTAAATAGAGTTTAGATCTACGACAGATTATCTTTGACCTGTTAGACTTGAGGATATGGTAGACAAAAAAAAAATCCTTTCAATATTTGTTTAATGGGGCCTGCTACACATACAAGTAAAAAGGCCGTACAAGTTTTACAAGTTATCAGCCCAAACTTCATTAACACGCGCATTAACTCATTTTGAATGGAGCGTAACTACACGCGCCCCACTCAAACGGTTCTCTTCGTCTTCTTCTTCTTCTTCTTCTCTTCTTCGTCTTCTTCTTCCTCTTCCTCTTCCTCTTCCTCTTCCTCTTCTTCTTCTTCGTTTTTTTTTTCGATTTTCATGGTTTCTGAAATTTTTCTTATTCTTCTTGCGGCACGTTCTTCTTCCTCTTACTTTTCTTCTTCTCCTTTTCTTTCGTTTCTGCACGTTCTTCTTCCTCGTTTTCCTCTTTTTCTTCTTCTTCTTCATTTACGTCTTTTCTCTCTGTTTTCTCGTTTTTTTCGATTTTTCATGGTAAAATCGTTTTTGAAGAAGAAGAAGCAGCAGAAGATGAGGAGGAGAAAGAGAAAGAGTTCTGAATTATGCATGATTTACAGGTACTATAATATGAAGTGGTGATCCAGATAGATTGGAACCCATATATGACGGTCTGCATAGAGATCTGCATAATACACCCAAATACAGACTATAAATACACCCGATAACAAATTAAATTTACACCCCTGCTGCAGATTTTAACCCAACACTACCTGAAAGCCACTTGTTGTCCACAAGACCAAAATTAATTAAACTCTCTCTGGTGTATTCAAAATGTCTGATTTACAGGTACTATAATATGAAGTGGTGATCCAGATAGATTGGAACCCATATATGACGGTCTGCATAGAGATCTGCATAATACACCCAAACACAGACTATAAATACACCCGATAAAAAATTAAATTTACACCCCTGCTGCAGATTTTAACCCAACACTACCTGAAAGCCACTTGTTGTCCACAAGACCAAAATTAATTAAACTCTCTCTGGTGTATTCAAAATGTCTGATTTACAGGTACTATAATATGAAGTGGTGATCCAGATAGATCGGAACCCATATATGATGGTCTGCATAGACATCTGCATAATACACCCAAACACAGACTATAAATACACCCGATAA
>NC_029778.3:48006426-48047666 GCF_000817695.3 Arachis duranensis
CTATCAAATGAGTCTTTGCTATGAGAGTTTCATTTTCCCTCTCTGCTACATGTAATCAATTGATTCTTAATCTCGTTTTCCTTTCTATTTGTGCTCCGAACTCTTGTAGAAAAACCTGCAACCTTGGTATAGTTTCTGTAAAATTTTCGAGCATCTTCAAGGGTGGTAAAGGTCATTCCAACCTTCGGAACAAACTGGTCATCAACAACAGAGAGGTTGCAGAATACACTATGTCAAAAACTATAAATACACCATGTCAAAATGAAGCTGGAGTTACAGAGAGAAAAACTAACGTCAATGACGAAGAACAAACCAATGAGAAAGGAGAGGAAAAGAACGATCGAAAAACCAGGGGAAGACGCGCGAGAAGAAGAACGATGAAATTTGAAAAGAAAAAAAACAAAGAAGGAAACAAATCTTTTAAATTTGGTAGTTATACAAACGCGGGATCTTTGTATGGCGCGTGTAAGTGACGTAGGAGTTGCAGCGTGTTTTAGCGGATTAAGCGTTAATGAACTTGTAATAGTTACAAGCCCTAATCGCTTGTATACTAAGCTTTTCTCTTGTTTAATTCAGTTTTCATAAATCACATCAACTTGGCCTGTTTTATAAGGTTTTATGAACTCAAATTCACCGATGCAATTTATAATATAAATTATTTTAATGTTGTAACTTATTTTTATTTTAAATAAAAGACACGAAACTTTTGCAATTTACAAAATAAAAAATAGGACATAATACTGAATATTTAGAAGGTAAAACAGATAAATAATGAACTGTTTTTTAGAATTTAAATGTGTGAAAACCCTATTAATTATTATAGAATTGTAGTCATGGTAGTCATGTATATTATTAGCACATTATGCAAGCGGCACCGTGGGGCGCTGCAGCATGTTGTACAATTATATAAATTGTGCTTAGCTTACGACAAGATTATTCATTATGCACATGGGCCCAGGAAAAATGCTGGCTTCATTCTTATTACATATATAGTGTTCTCTCTTACAAACTTCCTTGACTGACATTTATGCCAAATGCCAAACGCCTAAAGAACGGATAAGTAATTATTTTGATGGAGTTAAATTTTAAAATGATTTTTAAAATTTACATATTGTATTGATTTGGTCTCTGATATCTTATTTATTATCAACATTTTTGTATAATTTTAATATTTTCCACTTTAATTATATTATTTGTATAAAAAAATAAATTATTTATATAAAATATATATCAAAATATATAAATGTATCTATACATAAATATAGTGATCAAATTTGTAATTGAATAAACTCTTATGATTTAATTACAAATTTTGAGAAAAAATTGTAAATAATCCCATGAATTTTACTCGTGTATAATTTACAATTTAGATTCTAAATTTTTAAAATGTGAAATTCGATGTCTTAAAGTTGTTAAACAGTGTAAAACTTTTTTTAATAATATCTTTTTGTTAAAGACTTAAAGGATGATTTGTAGATAAAATAAATTAGTGAATGATCATATATATTGAATGAAAATGTTAAATTTCATATGAATTAATGTACAATAAATTAGCCAATAAATTATAGTTCAAATGGCTGTCTTTTCATTTTTATCTAGAGATCTCAAATTCAAGTTTCACTCTTAGTTTTGAAAAAAAAAAATACAATAAATTAATTGTATTTTTTCAATTTTAAATATAATTAGAAAAATATATATCATCAAATCTTCAGAATTTAAATAAGTGAAACAACACAGTTAATTTTTAGCTACAAATTAAAGAACAAATAGATACCGCCGATTCCTTTGAATTTTATAATGATACAAGAGAAACCCGTAATAAGAAAATAATAAAAATAAGTAGAAAAAAAAGACATCAAATGCGAACAAGAGTAGTAGGAGGATGAGAGTTGTTAATCGATAGATTATACACTCTGCGGCCGGAAGATACGCCATGATTGACGAGAACCCCACACATGTTATACACATAACACACATTCCTATGATTGATTCACGTTTGAATTTTGCTTGGTTTGTGGCTTGCCAAATAACCTTTTGTTTTCCTGATATTCCTTTTACTAGCCCACATATTATTATTATTATTATTATTATTATTATTATTATTATTATTATTATTATTATTAGGGTTAAGTATTTTTTTCGTCCTTAATGTCTTAGGTTAAAATCAAAATCGTCTCCGACCTTTTATTGTTATTAAAATCATCTTCAACATTTAAAAACACTTTAAAATCATATTTTTTCAAATTTTTAGACTAAAATACCCTTCATCACTGTCATCTTTCTCCTCACCTTCCTCACTCTCACTACCTCCACCATATCCACTGCCACCATAACGAAGAGAAGGGCTGCTGTTGGGTTGCTGCTGTTGCCGCTGGTTCATTAGAGAAGAGAGAGAGAGAGAAGCGATGCGAAGAGAGGGACAGACGGGTTGTTACTGCCGCTGGGTCGCTGGTTCTCCGCCGTTGGGTCGCTGGTTCATCGGACGGGTTGTTACTGACGCCTTTCTTTTCAGTTTAAGCCATTGTACAGTTTCACATGCTATTAACGCCTTATCATGTATTCTCCTACCCTTAACAAAAGCACTCTGTGATTCCCCTACAAAGCCTAGCATTACGCTTCTCATTCTCCTTTCAACATCTTTGATATCACCTTATAGATGCATCCAACCATACTAATTGGTCTAAGGTCCTTTATCTCCTTTGCGCCCCCAAATTTCGGTGCCAGCGCTACCCAAGTAATATTTGAATCTGCTGGTAGCCTCGCCGCTCAAAGAAAGTAATCACAGCTTTAGTAAATTCCACTCCAATCTCCTCCCAGCACCTTTATATAAAGTTTATGTTATATCCATCGTTACCCGGCGCCTTAAACGATTCGTAATCCCATACTGCATCTTTCACTTCCTCCTCCGACGGTAGCATCTCTAACGCTTGATCTTCCTCCATCTCCAACCGGCTGACTAGACCATCTCGAAAGCTGATAATTGGCGTAGCTTCCTGTTGGTACAATTTCCTGTAGAAATCTCTGATGGTGACCTTGATCCTTGCACGACTCCTGACCAACCTTCCGTTAATGACTAAAGACTCAATCCTGTTATTTCTTCTTGTTGCTGATGCAATATTGTGGAAATATCTTGTGTTTCTGTCCATCTCCTTGGCATGCCGAGATCTAGACATTTGTTTCTAGTGTATATCTTTCCTCGTATACCACAGTGCACAGCACCTCAATAGTGCCTTTCTTCTTGCTTCTACTGTACCATCATAAACCCTATTACTGACCATGTCATCCACTTTCTTGATCTCATCCTCAAACCTTTTTATCTTTTCAGATATATTTCCAAAGTGCTGCTTGTGCCATCTACCCAGCGGTTTTGATAACGCCTTCAGCTTATCTAGGAACTGAGCATCTCCCAACACTCTCCATTCTTCCTTCACCATCCTTAGGAAGCCTTCATGTGTGAACCACGAATCTAGGCTGCGAAAAGGTCTTATACCCTGAACTATTCTCCTGTCTTCTACTATCAATGGACAATGATCTGATAATCCTTTCGGTCCTCCTCTAAGCCGAGTATCCGGGTATGCATCCAGCCATTCCAAACTCACCAAGCATCTATCAATACGACTACAAGACTGTCCTCTAAACCATGTATACTTGCGATCATTGAGCGTCAAGTCCACCAACTCCATATCATTTATCCATGCTCTGAAGTCTTCAGCGGTTGCTGATAGACCTATCGCCCCTTTTCTCTCATCCATATGCACAATTTCATTGAAATTCCAATGTAACAAAAGGGAATTTGGCACAACCTTGTAACATAACTTAACTCCTCCCACAGTAATAGTTTCTCCTCTCTCACATGCGATCCATATACCAGACAAACAGCACAGTGAAAGTTATCTTTGGTCATCACACCTTCCACACATAACCACCTATCTCCTTTATAGCAATTTAACAGTTTAAAAACAGAAACATCCCAAATTAAGAGTAATCCTCCTGATGCTCCAAATGAATTAACACACTCCCAACTAGCACTATCATTGCCCCAATTACCTGTTACATCAATCTTATTCACCATCTCTTTTTTGTTTCTATCAGATCCAACATATCTATTCTGAACTTATTCTTAAAGCTTTTTACCATATTTAATTTTGCAGCTCCTCTCAACCCCCTAACCTTCCAAGAACTTAAAATCATTTATAAAATTTATTACACACCTGCTTACGAATTTTTGGCCGACTTCTTCTGATCTTTTCCTTTTGCTTCGACTATCTGTGTTTTCTTGCTAATTCTTCATTTTATTCTTGGAGAATCGCCATAATGTCTTTTTCGTTACTGCACGGAATTGCACCTGATTCAGCGGCCAATTTCCAAGCCTCCCTATTCTCCGCCATTTTTTCTTCCCGACTCTGGCCTTGGGTGACTCCGTATAACGCCGGTTCTTTGTTTCTATCCAACCTAGCTTCAGCCTCATTTTCTACTTGATTTTCATTCCCTATTCCTCGCCCAACATCATAATATTCTTCCAACCCTGTCGCCACCTCCCTACCTACTGCGTCTCTACGTTCAGCTCCCTCAAGGTACTCTTCAGTCGGTCCTCTTTCGTCTTTCTCATTCCTCATCATATTCTTTTTCAAGTGTTCAAAATCATAGTTTTGCTACTGTGTTATAGTCTTCCAGGTACATGTGGATTCTCGCCATTGCCGCATCCACAACACTCAGCCACATGGTTCAGATGTCTAGCGTCATCGTTGGCTCAATGACAGTCATTCTTCACACTTTCATCAGCTCCTCCCACTGCACAGTGGCGCACTTGCGCTACCCAAGTGATATGTGCGTCGTCTCCATAACCGCGCCCGACACCGCCATCTTCAAGGTACAGATCCATGGTGCCACCACCTTCCTTCTGCCCGCCATTTTCTTCGTCTCCCCTAGCTCCGTGGGCTACGCTGCGGCGACCTTGCACGATTCCAGTCCCTCGCGATTCTGCCTCGTCCTCTCCCCTCCAAATCTGTCGCGACCCAGCAAGGAAAAAGGCATCGTTCGCTGGTTCTTTCTCCGAAAAAAAATACTTACCTCTTATTATTATTATTATTATGGTCAGCTGCAACACTAAAAGGTGTTTTTCTTAATTTAATCAGGCTAATTCAACAATTTACTGAAAAATCACTTAAACAAATTTGCGGCTTATTTTTTTAATTGGATACGGCTTATTTTTTTATATATGAAAAAATATTAGTGTTACACGATAAAATAGAAGTTTATAAAGTATTTATATTATTATGATGTCAATACAAAATGTAATCTACGATATACTTTTTTATTTTATTTTATTCATTTTTAAACAACACAAAACGTCAGTTACATTTTTTTCTTGTTTCAAACAACACAAAACGCGCGTTTTGTATTTTTGAAAATTTTTTGAAATAAAACTTGCAAAACGTAGGTTGCATTTCTATAAACCGTAGGTTGTGTTTTGTTTAAATAAAATAGTTTAATCCGAGAGCCTTGCTTATAAATACCATTGTCATTCCGTAATTCAATTGTACTTGTGTTTTTCTGCTCACAGTTAGCAGTGTCAAAAAAATTTGGGTGATGTGAGGATAAAGCTATGAAAGGTATTACAGATTTGTGAGTGTATTATAATAGTGAGATCATACCAAACATAAGGGAGGGAGTGATATTTATTTGTGAATGTCCATTTTCTTTTGCTATTCCATGCACCATCAGTTTTGTAGAGTTACGAAATTATCTTTGTGAGAATATACAAAGTCACATGTTAGAAAGAAAAGGAGTTAAAGACTACATAGCAGTGTGCTTAACCTTACAGAGTAGGTAGAGAATTGTGATCACTATGATGTTGTGATTCTTGATTTATGATTGTTGAGAGATGGTAGATTTGTGAAATAAGCTCACTGTGATGTTGTAATGCTTGATTTATGTTTGTGGAGAGATGATAAAGATGATTGCTAAGTGATGGAAAGTATGCTTATATGTGAATTATGAGCCTTCGGGCGAAGCTTGTGAATATTGTGCGGGACGCCTGATGAGCGGATAATTTATACGCTTTTTGGCATTGTTTTTAGGAAGTTTTTAGTAGGATCTAGCTACTTTTTAGTATATTTTTATTAGTTTTTAAGCAAAATTCACATATTTGGACTTTACTATGAGTTTGTGTATTTTTTTGTGATTTTAGGTATTTTCTGGCTGAATTTGAGGGACCTGAGCAAAAATTTGATTCAGAGGCTGAAAAAGGACTGCAGATGCTGTTAGATTCTGACCTGCCTACACTCGAAATAGATTTTCTGGAGCTACGGAAATCCAAGTGACGCGCTATTAATTGCGTTGGAACATAGACATCCTGGGCTTTCCAGCAACAGATAACAGTCCATATTTTGCCCGAGTTTTGACGATGCAAACTGGCGTTCAAACGCCAACTTCTTGCCCTATTCTGGCGTTAAACGCCAGAAACAAGATAAAAGCTGGAGTTAAACGCCCAAACTGGCATAAAAGCTGGCATTTAACTCCAAGAAAAGTCTCTACACATGAAAGCTTCAATGCTCAGCCCAAGCACACACCAAGTGGGCCCGAAAGTGGATTTCGGCATCATTTACTTATTTCTGTAAACCCTAGTAACTAGTCTAGTATAAATAGGACATTTTACTATTATATTAGAGATATTTTGATCAATTTTATGCTATCTTAGACTTTCATGGGGGCTGGCCATTCGGCCATGCCTGGACCTTCATCACTTATGTATTTTCAACGGTGGAGTTTCTACACACCATAGATTAAGGTGTGGAGCTCTGCTGTTCCTCGAGTATTAATGCAAAGTACTATTATTCTTCTATTCAATTCAAACTTATTCTTATCTAAGATATTCATTCGCACACAAGAACATGATGAATGTGATGATCAAGTGACACTCATTACCATTCTCACTTATGAACGCGTGCCTGACAAACACTTCCGTTCTACATGAAAACAAGCTTGAATGCATATCTCTTGGATCTCTCTTCAACGATTCACATCGTCTCTCCTGACCACAGAGCATCTAAATCCAAGATTAGAATCTTCGTGGTATAGGCTAGAATCAATTGGCAACATTCCTGAGATCCGAAAAGTCTAAACCTTGTCTGTGGTATTCCGAGTAGGATCTGGGAAGGGATGACTGTGACTAGCTTCAAACTCGCGACTGTGGGGCACAGTGACAGTGCGCAAAAGGATCATTGGATCTTATTCTGACATGATTGAGAACTACCAGCTGATTAGCCATGCGGTAGCTGTGCTGGTATTTTTCATCTGAGACGAGAAATCTTACAGTTGATTAGCCGTACAGAAACTGTAGAGGACCATTTTCACTGAGAGGACAGGAGGTAGCCATTGACAACGGTGATGCCCGAACATTCAGCTTGCCATGGAAAGGAGTATGAATGATTGAATGAAGACAGTAGGAAAGCAGAGATTCAGAAGGAATAACGCATCTCCATACGCTTATCTGAAATTCCCACCAATGAATTACGTAAGTATCTCTATCTTTATTTTATGTCTATTTGTCTTTTAATTATCAAAGCTTCATAACCATTTGAATCCGCCTAACTGAGATTTACAAGATGACCATAGCTTACTTCAATCCGACAATCTCCGTGGGATCGACCCTTACTCACGTAACGTATTAGTTGGACGACCAGTGCACTTGCTGGTCAGCTGCACGGAATTGTGAAAAGTGTGAATCACGATTTTGTGTACCAAGTTTTTGGCGCCGTTACCGGGGATTGTTCGAGTTTTGACAACTGACGGTTCAACTTGTTGCTTAGATTAGATAATTTTCTTTTTATTTTCTTTTCCAGAATTTTTAAGAACGAATTCTAAAGTTTCAGATGATGCCTTCATCATCACAGGAGCTAGTTGATTCCCATCAATTTGGCTATTGTTTGTAATGTCTTGCTGAAGCTTGGCTAGCCATGTCTAATCTTTTTAGACTGAAGCTTTAGACTAACATTGCATGATTCCTGGAATTCTTATTAAAAATTTTGAGTTTCTTATTTTCTTTTTCAAAAAATAAAATAAAATAAAATAAAATACAAAAAAATTTATAAAACCATAAAACCAAAAAATATTTTGTGTTTCTTGTTTGAGTCTAGAGTCAATTTTAAGTTTGGTGTCAATTGCATGTTTTCTTTTTTTCTTGCATTTTTCAAAATTTTATGCATTATGTTCTTTATTGATCTTCAAGTTGTTCTTGAGGATTTTCTGTGTTCTGATATTTAAATTCTCTTGTTTTGTATGAATTGTTGTTTTTCATATGCATTCTTAATTTGTTAGTGTCCATAGTATACGAACTTCTAAGTTTGGTGTCTTGCATGTCTTTTTTTTTCTAAAAATTTTTCAAAAATATGTTCTTGATGTTCATCATGATCTTCAAAGTGTCCTTGCATGCATTATTTGCTTTGATCTTGCATTCTCTTGTTTTAATTCATTTTGTTGTTTGTCTCTCTCATCATTAAAAATTCAAAAATATATCTTTTCAAGTCAATAATACAGGTAATTGAAGATTCAGAATATTCAGTAGAGGAATCACAGAGAAAAGCTGGGCGTTCAGAAAAATGCCCAGTAAGGAAGCATTTCTGGCGTTCAACGCCAGCCAGGGTACCTGGTTGGGCATTAAACACCCAAAGGGGTAGTATTTCTGGGTGTTTAACGCCAGGATGGCACAGAAGATTTTGTTTTCAATTCAAATCTTTTTCAAATCTTCATGTTTTAATTCTTATTTTTGAAATCATATCTTTCAAAATCAAATCTTTTCAATCATATCTTTTCTAAAAATTCAAATCTTTCTCATTTTTCTTTCACTATTTTCAAAAATCTTGATTCAAAAATTTCAAGTTTGTTACTTTCTTGTTAAGAAAGATTCAATATTTGAATTTTAAAATCATGTCTTTTAGTTTCTTATTAGCCAAGTCATCAATTTAAAAAAAATCTTTTCAAACTGTTTACCAATCAAATCCTTTTCAACCATATCTTTTCAATCATATCTTTTTAAAAATCAAATTTTCTTCAATCATATCTTTTCAATAATATCTTTTTAAAATCGATTTTTTTATCATATCTCTTTTAATTTGATTTCAAACATTTTTTTCTAACTTCTTATCTTTTTAAAATTATTTTCAAATCTTTTCAACTAATCACTATTTCTTATCTTTTTCAAAACCACCTAACCACTTTCTCACTTTTGATTTTTGAAAACCATTAACCATTTTTCAAATTTCTTTTTAATTAACTAATTGTTTTAAATTTTGATTTAATTTTTTTTCTAAAATTACCTCCCTTTCATCTCTTTCTATTTAATCACTAACACTTCTCCTCTACTAGCAATTCGGACTCTCTCATTTCTTGTATGTTCGAATTCGCCTCTATCTACCTTACCCTTCTATTCTTATTTTCCTCTGAGACCTTAAGGAATCTCTATACTGTGACATAGAGGATTTCTCTTCTTTTTGTTCTCTTCTTTTTCATACGAGTAGGAGCAAGGATAAGAACAATCTTGTTGAAGCTGACCCTGAACCTGAAAGGACTCTGAAGAAGAAGCTAAGAGAAGCTAAAGCACAACAATCCAGAGAAAACCTTATAGAGAATATCGAAAAATAAGTAATGGCCGAACCCAACAATAATAACAATGCAAGGAAGGTGCTTGGTGATTTTACTACACCAACTTCTAACTTCCATGGAAGAAGCATCTCAATCCCTGCCATTAGAGAAAAAAATTTTGGGCTTAAGCCTCAATTAGTTTCTCCGATGCAACAGAATTGAAAGTTTTATGGACTTCCATCAGAAGATCCTTTTTAGTTCTTAACTGAATTCTTGCAGATCTGTGATACTGTTAAGACCAATAGAGTTGATCTCGAGGTCTACAAGCTTGTGCTTTTCCCTTTTGCCATAAGAGACAGAGCTAGAATATGGTTGGACTCTCAACCTAGAGATAACCTAAACTCTTGGGATAAGCTGGTCACGGCTTTCTTAGCTAAATTCTTTTCTCTTCAAAAGCTGAGCAAGTTTAGATTGGATGTTCAAACCTTGAGGCAGAAAGAAGGTGAATCCCTCTATGAAGCTTGGGAAAGATACAAGCAACTGACCAAAAAATGTCCTTCTGACATGCTCTCAGAATAGACCATCCTAGATATATTCTATGATGGTCTGTTTGAATTGTCTAAGATGTCATTGGACTATTCTACATGTGGATCTATTCACCTAAAGAAAATGCCTGCAGAAGCTCAGGAACTCATTGAAATGGTTACAAATAACCAGTTCATGTACACCTCTGAAAGGAATCCTGTGAATAATGGGACGCCTCAGAGGAAGGGAGTTCTTGAAATTGATGCTCTAAATGCCATATTGGCTCAGAACAAAATGTTGACTCAGCAAGTCAATATGATTTTTCAGAGTCTAAATGGATTGCAAAATACATCCAACAGTACTAAAGAAACATCTTCTGAAGAAGAAGCTTATGATCCTGAGAACCCTGCAATGGCAGAGGTGAATTACATGGGTGAAGCCTATGGAAACACCTATAATCCGTCATGGAGAAATCATCCATATTTCTCATGGAAGGATCAACAAAAGCCTCAACAAGGCTTTAACAATAATAATGGTAGAAGAAACAGGTTTAGCAATGGCAAGCCTTTTCCATTATCCTCTCAGCAACAGACAGAGAATTCTGAGCAGAATCCATCTAGCTTAGCAAATATAGTCTCTGATCTATCTAAGGCCACTCTCAGTTTCATGAATGAAACAAGGTCCTCCATCAAAAACTTGGAGGCACAAGTGGGTCATCTGAGTAAAAGGGTTACTGAAACTCCTACTAGCACTCTCCCAGGCAATACGGAAAAGACTCCCAAAAGAGAGTGCAAGGCCATAACCGTGACCAACATGGCCGAACCTGGAGAGAGTGAAAAGGCAGTGATTCCCAGTGAGGAAGACCTCAGGGAACGTCCATTGGCCATTAAGGAGTACCCCAATGAGGAACCAAAGGAATCTGAGGCTAATACAGAGACTATAGAGATTCTATTGAACTTTCTTTTACCATTCATGAGCTCTGATGACTATTCATCTTCTGAAGAAGATGAAGACAATGTTGAAGGGTAAGTTACCCAGTATTTAGAAGCAATCATGAAGCTGAATGCCAAGCTATTTGGTAATGAGACTTGGGAGTATGAACCTCCATTTCTCATTAATGAACTAAATACCTGGGTTCAACAAACTTTACCTCAAAAGAAATAGGATCCTGGCAAATTCTTAATACCCTGTACCATAGGCACCATGACCTTTGAGAAGGCTCTGTGTGACCTAGGGTCAGGTATTAACTTCATGCCACTCTCTGTAATGGAGAAACAAGGAATCTTTGAGGTACAAGATGTAAGAATCTCACTAGAGATGGCAGAAAAATCCATGAAACATGCTTATGGTCTAGTAGAGGACATGCTAGTGAAGGTTGAAGGCCTTTACATCCCTGCTGATTTCATAATCCTAGACACTGGGAAGGATGAGGATGAATCCATCATCCTTGGCAGACCTTTCCTAGCCACAGTAAAAGCTGTGATTGATGTTGACAGAGGAGAGTTGGTCCTTCAATTGAATAAGGACTACCTTGTATTCAAGACTCAAGGTTCTCTTTCTGTACACATGGAGAAGAAGCATGAACAGCTTCTCTCAATACAGAGTCAAACAAAGCCCCTACATTCAAACTCTAAGTTTGGTGTTGGGAGGCCGGACGTGGCAGAAATTGGCGAGTTAAGAAATTATTATAAGATACGATGCAAGTATAATCCTTAACCACCCAAAAATCTGCTTATCAATTTAGAAGGGTTGTCACAATATTAAAATCAAAATACTGGGAGTATGAATCCCTGGTCGTCTCCCAACGAGTTGCAGAAAGATGTGCTATGTTATTAATCAGGTGTTTTCAAAAATGGTTGAGTTGATAAACAGGAAATTAAATCAGAGAATTTAGATAATTTAAATAAAAGCCTTGACTGGGAGTAGAATAGTTGGAAGCCCTATTCTTGTTGAAGTACTCTCAAGATTAATTGATAATTGAAGGTTGCTCTGCTTAGTTATCCCTTACTGGGTAAAGGAAAGTCAAGCAAGTTGGAAAGCAATTTCTAGTCACAAGTCCTAACCCTCTCCCTTGGGAAGGCTAGTGTCAATGACTAGAGGGTGATCCAACAATAAATCCAATTACAATTTCTCTCTTGAGTATTCCAACTCAAGGTTTCCTTTCAATCATCTCCCAATCAAGTTATGGAACTACTCACTCATCATAATTATAGACTTCACAGAATCAATGGGAAAAATAAAAGAAGACATAATAAATAATAATGAAAGGGATTAATTAAAAATAAAAATAGTTCTATATTAATAACTTGTGAAAACAATCCAATGTCAACTCTGGGGGAAATAAGAATATGGAAGAATAAATGAAAAGTAAATAACAAACTATAGTGACTGGTACCGGAGGTAGACTCTTCTCCAAAGCTAAAGACAAAATCTTCAAAATCCTAATTATGAATGTTCAAGTGAGAAAACCTAGAGGAGAAGTAAAATTCAGATCTAAAACTAAAAATTATGCAGAATAAATTCTTGTTCCGTTTCTGCATGTTCCCTGGCTCTAATCTACGTTTCTGGGCCGAAAACTGGGTTGAAATCCGGCCCAAAAACACTGCCAGCGACTTCTGAAATTCTGCAGATCGTGCACGTCACGCGGCCGCGTCGTCCATGCGATCGCGTCACTCAGCGTTTCTCGCACCATGCGTACGCGTCGTCCACGCATTCATGTCGTTGTGCAGCTTACAATCCGCGCGGCCACGTCAGGCACGTGGGCGCATCACTTTGATTTCTTCCATCTCTCACACGGTTGCATCAGTCATGCAACCGCGTGACTTCTTGCTGGTCATCTCCTCAACTCCTTGAGTCCCTTCCATTTTTGCATGCTTCATCCTCTTCCCTTACGCCATTCCTGCCCTATGAAACCTGAACCACTTAACACACATATCACGGCATCGAATGGTAAGAAGGAAGATAAAAATATACAATAAAGAGGTCTAAGGAAGCAAGTTTTTAATCATAGAATATTTTCAGGAAGGAATTGTAAATACATACAAATCATATGAATAAGTGGGTGAAGACTTGATAAAACCACACGATTAAACACAATATGAATCACAAAATAGTGGTTCATCAAGGCCACAACCAAACTCTAAGTTTGGTGTTGAGAGGCCACAACCATGCTCTGATTATATGTGAGGCTCCATGAGAGCCCACTGTCAAGCTATTGACATTAAAGAAGTGCTTATTTGGAGGCAACCCAATTTTTATTTATCTATGTTAAATTTCCATTTTTCATTATTATTTTTGTTTTCTTTAGGTTGATGATCATGTGGAGTCACAAAAATAACTGCAAAAATCAAAGCAAAATCAAAAATAGCACTAAAAAGAGCACATCCTGGAGGATGAACTTATTGGCATTTAAACGCCAGTAAGAGTAGGAGAATGGGCGTTAAACGCCCAGTCTGGCACCATTCTGGGCGTTTAACGCCAGAAATGGGCACCAGACTGGCGTTTAACGCCAGAACAGGGCATCAGGTTGGCGTTAAACGCCAATAAGGGAAGAAAAGCTGGCGTTAAACGCCAGAAACAGGCAGCAACCTGGCATTTAACGCCAGAATTACACTCTAAGGGCATTTTTGCACGCCTAAATGGAGTAGGGATAAGAAGTCCTTGACCCTTCACGATCTGTGGACCCCACAGGATCCCCACCAACCTCAACTCATTCTCTCTCCCACACATATTTTCATAACACTCTTCCCAAATACCCTTCACCAATCACCTCCATATCTGTTCCCCAAAAAAAAACCCACCTACCTCCAAAATTTAAAATCCTTTCCCTCCCAAATCCAACCCAAAATACACGCACCCAACCCTCCCCCCACTCCTATATAAACCCATCATCCCTCCTTCATTTTCACACATCACAATCACCTTATACCCCCTTAGCCGAATTCACTCTCTCCCTCCATCTCCTCCATTTTCTTCTTATTCCCCTTCTTTCTTTCTTCTTTTGCTCGAGGATGAGCAAACCTTTTAAGTTTGGTGTGGCAAAAGCATTGATTTTTGTTTTTTTCCATAACCATTTATGGCACATAAGGCCGGAGAAACCTCTAGAAAGAGGAAAGGGAAGGCAAAAGCTTCCACCTCTGAGTCATGGGAGATGGAGAGATTCATCTCAAAGGTCCATTAAGACCACTTCTATGAAGTTGTGGCCAAGAAAAAGGTGATTCCTGAGGTCCCTTTCATGCTCAAAAGGAATGAGTATCCGGAGATCCGACATGAGATCCGAAGAAGAGGTTGGGAAGTTCTCACCAACCCCATTCAATAAGTTGGAATCTTAATAGTTCAAGAGTTCTATGCCAATGCATGGATCACTAGGAACCATGATCAAAGTATGAACCCAAATCCAAAGAATTGGCTTACAATGATGCAAGAAAATGCACGCCCCTACACTAGAAGGGTCAACTTTGATCAAAGGTTGGACCAAGTCCTCATGGACATATGTGTGGAAAGAGCTCAATGGAAAAGAGACTCAAGAGGCAAGCCAGTTCAATTGAGAAAACCAGACCTTAAGCCTGTGGCTAGAGGATGGTTGGAGTTCATCCAACGCTCTATCATTCCTACTAGCAACCGATCCGAAGTGACTGTGGATCGGGCTATCATGATCCATAGTATCATGATTGGGGAGGAAGTGGAAGTTCATGAGATCATACCTCTAGAACTCTACAAGGTGGCTGACAAGTCCTCCACTTTGGCAAGGTTAGCCTTCCCGCATCTCATCTGTCACCTATGCAATTTAGCTGGAATTGTCATAGAGGAAGACATCCTCATTGAAGAGGACAAGCCCATCACTAAAAAGAGGATGGAACAAATAAGAGAGCCCACTCATGGACCTCAACAAGAGCATGAGGAAGTTCCTCATTAAGAAATTCCTGAGATGTCTCAAGGGATGTATTTTTCTCCACACAACTATTGGGAGCAACTCAACACCTCTTTGGAAGGCTTGAGTTACAACATAGACCAACTAAGGATAGAGTACCAAGAGCATTCCATCATTCTCCATGAAATTAGAGAGGGTCAAATAGCCATGAGGGAAGAGCAACAAAGGCAAGGAATAGACATTGAGGAGCTCAGGCATTCCATTGGATCTTCAAGAGGAAGAACTAGCCGCCGTCACTAAGGTGGACCCGTTCTTTAATTTCCTTGTTCTTATTTTTCTATTTTTTGACTTTATGCTTTATGTGTTATCCATGTTTGTGTCTTTATTACATGATCATTAGTGTCTAGTGTCTATGCCTTAAAGCTATGAATAATTCCATAAGTTCTTCACCTTTCTTAAATGAAAAATGTGCCTAATTACAAAAGAACAAGAAGTACTTGGATTTCAAATTTTATCTTGAAATTAGTTTAATTATTTTGATGTGGTTGCAATACATTTTGTTTTCTGAATGAATGCTTGAACAGTGCATATTTTTTATAGTGAAGTTTATGAATGTTAAAATTGTTGGCTCTTGAAAGAATGATGGACAAAGAAAAATGTTATTAATAATCTGAAAAATCATGAAATTGATTCTTGAAGCAAGAAAAAGCAGTGAATAACAAAGCTTGCAAAAAAAATAAAGATAGAAAAAAATGGCAAAAAAGAAAAAAAAAGAAAAAGAAAAAGCGAGCAGAAAAAGCTATTAGCCCTTTCAACCAAAATTCAAGGGTAAAGAGGATCCAAGGCTATGAGCATCAGTGGATAGGAGGGCCCAAAGGAATAAAATCATGGCCTAAGCGGCTAAATCAAGCTGTCCCTAACCATGTACTTGTGGCATGAAGGTCCAAGTGAAAAGCTTGAGACTGAGTGGTTAAAGTCGTGAACCAAAGCAAAAAGAGTGTGCTTAAGAACTCTGGACACCTCTAATTGGGGACTTTAGCAAAGCTAAGTCACAATATGAAAAGGTTCACCCAGTTATGTGTCTGTGGCATTTATGTATCCGGTGGTAATACTGGAAAACAAAGTGCTTAGGGTCACGGCCAAGACTCATAAAGTAGCTGTGTTCAAGAATCAACATACTGAACTAGGAGAATCAATAATAATATCTAAAATTCTGAGTTCCTATAGATGCCAATCATTATGAATTTCAAAGGATAAAGTGAGATGCCAAAACTGTTCAGAAGTAAAAAGCTACTAGCACCGCTCATCTAATGGGGACTAAGTTTCATTTATATTGTGAGATTCATTGTATATTCTCTTCTTTTTATTCTATTTTGATTTTCAGTTGCTTGGGGACAAGCAACAATTTAAGTTTGGTGTTGTGATGGTGGATAATTTATACGCTTTTTGGCATTATTTTTAGGAAGCTTTTAGTAGGATCTAGCTACTTTTTGGTATATTTTTATTAGTTTTTAAGCAAAATTCACATTTCTGGACTTTACTATGAGTTTGTGTATTTTTCTGTGATTTTAGGTATTTTCTGGCTGAAATTGAGGGACCTGAGCAAAAATCTTATTCAGAGGCTGAAAAAGGACTGCCGATGCTGTTGGATTCTAACCTCCCTGCACTCGAAATGAATTTTCTGGAGCTACAGAAACCCAATTGGAGCACTCTTAATTGCGTTGGAAAGTAGACATCCTGGGCTTTTCAGCAACATATAATAGTTTATACTTTGCCCGAGTTTTGATGACGCAAACTGGCGTTCAAACGCCAACTTCCTGCCCTATTCTGGCGTTAAACGCCAGAAACAAGATAAAAGCTGGAGTTAAACGCCCAAACTGGCATAAAAGCTGGCGTTTAACTCCAAGAAAAGTCTCTACACATGAAAGCTTCAATGCTCAGCCCAACCACACACCAAGTGGGCCCGGAAGTGGATTTTTGCATCATTTACTTATTTCTGTAAACCCTAGTAACTAGTCTAGTATAAATAGGACCTTTAACTATTGTATTAGAGATCTTTTGATCAATTTTATGCTATCTTAGACTTTATGGAGGCTGGCCATTCGGCCATGCCTGGACCTTCATCACTTATGTATTTTCAACGGTGGAGTTTCTACACACTATAGATTAAGGTGTGGAGCTCTGCTGTTCCTCGAGTATTAATGCAAAGTACTATTGTTCTTCTATTCAATTCAAGCTTATTCTTATTCTAAGATATTCATTCCCACACAAGAACATGATGAATGTGATGATCAAGTGACACTCATCACCATCATCACCTATGAACGCGTGCCTGACAAACACTTCTGTTCTACATGAAAATAAGCTTGAATGCATATCTCTTGCATCTCTCTTCAACGATTCACATCGTCTCTCCAAACAACAGAGCATCTGAATCCGAGCTTCAACGATTCACATCGTCTCTCCTGACAACGATTCACATCGTCAATTGACAGCATTCCTGAGATCCAAAAAGTCTAAACCCTGTCTATAGTATTCGGAGGAGGATCTGGGAAGGGATGACTGTGACGAGCTTCAAACTCACGCCTGTGGGGTGCAGTGACAGTGTGCAAAAGGATCATTGGATCTTATTCCGACACGATCGAGAACCAACAGCTGATTAGCCATGGGGTAGCTGTGCCTGGTATTTTTCATCCGAGACAAGAAATTCGACAGTTGATTAGCTGTACAGAAACCGTAGAGGACCATTTTCACTGAGAGGATGGAGGTAGCCATTGACAACGGTGATGTCCGAACATACAGCTTGCCATGGAAAGGAGTATGATTGATTGAATGAAGGCAGTAGGAAAGTAGAGATTCAGAAGGAATAACACATCTCTATACGCTTATCTGAAATTCCCACCAATGAATTACATAAGTATCTCTATCTTTATTTTATGTCTATTTGTCTTTTAATTATCAAAGCTTCATAACCATTTGAATCTGCCTGACTGAGATTTACAAGATGACCATAGCTTGCTTCAATCCGACAATCTCCATAGGATCGACCCTTACTCACGTAAGGTATTACTTGGACGACCCAGTGCACTTCCTGGTCAGCTGCACGGAGTTGTGAAAAGTGTGAATCATGATTTTGTGTACCAACGCCCATCTTGTGCTGTTGCTTTCTAGACAGGCTGTGGTAAAGAGAGTACCTGTCCTGCAAGCTGAATGCTTCGTAGAGGCCTGACTCGCATACCTACAGTATATTGAGATTTGAGCAAATACCAGCCATGCAAGTCGAGAGTACTTGGTAGAGGGTATATGGTACTTAATCTGGGATTAAGTTCTGGGAAGGCCTTATCTGACTTGGAGGGTCGGATATGCGTCGAGTGCATGTCAAAACTGACAAATGAGCTCGTTACCTGCAGTATGACTAGACATGTATCATACTTGTTTGTGCATGTTGTAATTTGTTTGCCTATGTGAATAATTCTGTTTAATTGCTAATTGCTATACTTGATGTAACTGCTCTTGTTTGTGTTTGAACCCCATTAGTTGTGTTTGTAACTGATTGTTTGGATTGTGGTGATTGGATGTTGATTGAGTTGTTTGGGTATGTTTAAGGTCTAGTTCTGTATAAAGTATCTGACTGGTTCAGCATAGACTTAATGAACCTATGCTTGGGACAGGATGATCATTTATACTACGTAGGTAACTTCTTTTATGTTTATGGTCTAGTAAAGTAAGAAAAATCAAACTCCTACAACATAGACTAAATTGAACCTATGCTTAGGATAAGTTGATCATTCATACCATTAGGAAACTTTTAAGATTCTTTTACCTGAAAAAGGAGTTTAGATTTCTAGTTAACTAACTGATTTATTTTAAAATGATTTTGAATTTCTAATGGTTAAACCATCGATTTTCAAAGGATTTAGAGACTTGCAAACAGACCTTATAAATGGACTTAACTATAAACCCCGATTTTACTAAGAACTCCCCAATTCTCTTACACCTCTTCAGATGGACATGGGAGTCCTGCTCTATGAAATTAATCATCCGTATATCCATGACGATCTAGCGCGCGGCTGCGAGTATTACATCTATTGTGTGGCACCTCGTGTACGCAATTATGCAATACGTGGTAAACATTTTTAGCATCCTATTACTGCACCTTTCTTCGATCCCGATATACCCTCTGACTTTCCTCTTTCTTGGATATAACCTGAGAAGAACCCCGAGATCGTAGATATCTCTTATGGCAGTAATGAGCCAGATGGGTCAACAGCGAGTGGGCATCACCACCTGCCCAATGATTTTCTGTGAGGGGCTTTTGGATCAGAGATGAGGAGATGTTTTGAGGCGTCCAATCTAACTCTGGTACATTAGAGTGTTTTCCTCATTTTTGCTAGCATGCACAAAGGGGATAGGCATATCATAGAGTTAGGCTAGCCTGGGTGCCAGTTTAGGGGCTTTTGGACAAGCTAGGCCCTGGGACGTCTTATGTACATATATGTATATATTATACGAGTCACTAACTGAGAGATGCTGTATCTTAGTCTTGTGCCTATTTAATTGAGCTACTCTTGTATCATGATGTGTATTATGGTGTGATGTTCTATGTATTGCCTTTTACTATTCTCTGAATATAAAAGCTTGTGTTTCCTTGTTATACTGTATGTACGTGACTCTATACTACTATTATTAAAGTGCTTCATTAGATGATGGAAGAGCAGAGGAGGCGTGAACGTGATATAGAGGAGTTATAGTGCTCTAGAGGGTTCTCCAGAGGGAATAGCAGCCACCATCACTGAGGTGGTTGAGTTTCATTCTCCATTCTTTTATCTTATGTCTATTTTTTTCAGTATTTCGTTCTATTTTTTGTTTTCTTTTCTAAGTTTGCATGATCACTATTAGGATTTCCTCACTTTTTAGTTTAGTTATTTATTTTAGTATTTTATGTTTATTTTAAAAATATTTCTCATGTATCTTGCTCTGAGCTTAAACAAAAATCAAAAGAAAGAGAAGTAGTATAATGCATGAGATTTTGAGTTATATATTGCATGTTCTGGTTGCTTTGATATGGTGGCACTATCTCTATTCTGAATGTATAAATTAACTGTGCATATTTGATTTTGGAGTCGAGTATATTGGTTCTTGAGGAACAGGAACTTAGAGAAGTATTATAAATTCTCTGAAATAAGAAAAAGATTGATTCTTGAAGCAAAACAAATAGCAAAAAGAAATGAAAAGAAAAGGTCCAATACTTTGAGCATCAATGGTTAGGAGGATCAAAACTTTCTAGGGGAATCTGGCATCATTTGACGTTTTCAGAACCCTGTTTTCTCTATAAGTTATGAGCAACTAAACCTCTCTTGGTTAAGGTTAGGAGCTCTGTTTATTTCTATGGATTAGAACTATTATTCTTCTTTTTTAATTTATATTTGATTCAATTCTAAGGATTCTTTTCATTCTTAATCTTATGAACTAGGTGGAACGAGAGTATGACCCTTTTCTACATGAGTTCTTGTGATTCTCGAGAGAGTTATCTCGCTTGAACTATAGCTTGAAAACAAATTCCTCTTAAATTGCTAATTGCATAAACTAATTTGGATATGTGACATATAATCATATTAGTCTTGGTTAATTAGGGTTTTCGTTGCACTGAACTAGTTGTTTGAACTTTACCCTGTAATCTGAATTAAGTGACCACGAGAGTGGCGGTTAATGAAAGTTTGAGGAGTCTAAATCACTAAAAGATTAGTACTTAGACATTTATGGTTTGCCATAGAATGAACCACTCATTATTAAAATAGTTGGTAAGACATTTTAATCTGGAAAAGTAAACATCTCTGAGGCCTTAACCATTTCCTTATACTGTTTTCACACCAAACTGCTTATTGCTTTCTTTATTTTCTTGTTTATTGTTTATGCGAATTGCAACTCACTAAACCCCTTTTTTTTATTTGCCTGACTAAGTCCAACAAGAAACCATTGCTTGTTCAATCCGACAATCCTCATGGTTTTGATCCTCACAAACCTGAGGTATTACTTGGATGACTCGGCGCACTTGCCGGTTAAGCTATATGAAATCTCTTTTCACCCACCAGCACAATCACCCCGTAAGCACATAACTAGGGTTTTGTTTTCCCATACATCGATGCTCAGAGCCTCTTTGGACTTCTTAATGTTTTGTCTTAAGGTAACTCTTTAAGCAGGCTTTCAATTGATAATCTGGTCTAGTTGGCCCAAGTTATCGCGTGATGAAGCACCTCTTATTTTTACTAGCTCAAGTCTATCCTTAAGACAAAAATATCACTGGCACATACTGGGCCCTAATTATTGGTTCTCAGAGCCTTAGAACTTTTGATTTCTTTTGATCTTTCAGATTCAAACATTTCAGATTTTTTAAATGTATCCACATATATTTAAGCACCTCCACGGTTTGTTTTTAAATTTATTTAATTCAATATTTTTATCAAGATATCCTCCCTAAAAATAGTTATTAGAGGAAAAAGCATTCAAATTCTAAGTTTAAGATAACAAAAGATAGAATATGCTATGTATGCAGAGAAGAAAAATTAACAAAAAGAGAAAAATAAGGAAAACGATAACAGAATGAAAAGTAAAGGAGAAAGAAAATAACTATCCACTAGTTGTAAAACCGGGATAAATTATCATTAATAAATTAATTATAAGCAAGTGGATTGAGAAATTAATAATTTATAAATTGAAAATTTTCCGGTGGGAATTTAAATTAAAAAAATAAACTTGAGCGTGAAAATATAACTAATTATGAAAAAGCGCAAACCGACGATAAAAATGATTATACCGGCTTAAATCTGTCAAGCACTACGAGTGACAAAAATTAAATATGAGCCGGAAAGATTAAGAGATTAGAAGTTATAATTTAGGGAGTAAAAATAATTACAATACAAATTAAAACACTTATCTTAAAGGTTTTGGTCCAAAGTTAGCCCAAACGCACCAAAAATGGACTTGGGCCTTCATCGGGCCCAAGCCCACATATATGAACTCACCACTCAGCCAAGTTCATCCGCATTGCCCCTTTTTATTGAGAGAGTGCAGCTGAGGAGAAGAAGGGAGAGGAAGAGAGGGTGCCCTAGTGTGCACTATTTACACATACAAACAAATTACCATAACTTGTAATCCGGAGTTCTGATTAACAAGCTGTTTGTAGTCATGCGTTCATCTCGCAATCCTCTTTGATTCTATCCGAACGATGCGGTAAAAAAATCTAACATTCTTTTCTAGTTTCTTATTCTTTAGTAATTTGCATTTTTGGTTATGTGGGTATTGAGATATTATGATTTGATGCTTTAGGAGAAGTTCAAGCACAATCTCAACTGGAGTTTTGACCCAAGGTTGAGCAGCACAAGTTAAGAAAGTTCAATCCCTTTGTGATCCCTAATTTTGAGTAAAAACCCTAGGATAAATGATAAATTGATTATGTTGAATGGAATGAAATGGTTTAGTTGCTTGTTTGGGGATTGATGTTTGGAAGGGATTCAAGAGTTTGGAAACCACCAATATTAAGGTATGGATTTAGGTTTCGAGTAGGTATTATGTAAAATTATGTGAATGTGTAGGTTAATTGCCCCTATGGTAGGATTGAATAGAACTACTTGTGTTTGTGATTAGTTGGCTGAATGTCGATTGATAGTTGTTGTTGTGAATCATGAATTTAAATGTTAATGAGCACAGATATGGGATATGATGAGCATGGTGTTTATTGATGATAGGTTATGTGTTAGTCTAATTTGGAAAATTGAATGCTAAATATGAATACATGTTAGCTTAAGTGAAATGTGAATTTTGTTGCCTATTATGGCAATGTGTATGAATATTAGGCTGGAGACTGTGAATGGGGTGAGAAGTACCCCAAGAGTTAAGTATGTGAAAAGTGTGATTTAAAGAAATGAGTAAATTGTTGAATTGAATAATGAGAAATTAGTTAATAAAATTGTGGATAGATGGATGGATTGGAAATTGATATATTAGGTGTTGAATAGTTAAAAGGATAGAGAAATGGATAAATATATGTTGAGACTGTTTAGGAATGATTTTGGTATGGTTTTGGTTAGAATTGGATTGAGAAATTGGTAAAACTACATAATTGGTAAATTTGGTAAAATTCAAATTTTTAACTAATTTCGACGGGTCATAACATGGTTCTCAGACCCTCAAATCTTGTAAAACTTGTCTTAAATTCAAATTAGGTCTGAGTAGTTTATAACGTTAAAAAAATAGACAAAAAATAATTTTTAACAAAAAAATTATGCGTGTTTGAAATTTGGGGTTAAAAAGAGAATTCCGCAGAAAATGGAGGTCATGTGTATGCATGACCCCAGGCGTACGCCTAAAGGGAGTTTACAGAATTGAAAGAGCTTCGTGCGAGTATCATTCACGTACCATGCGCACGCACAAAACCAAGTCATGTGCACGCATGACTCATGCATACGCATGACTTACATTTCCAGAATCAAATGCTTTTCGTGCGCATACCATGCGCATGCACAGAAAAGGACTCGCGCGTACGCACGAATGTTCTATTTTGCTAAAAATGTTTGTTTTAACTGTTTTTACCTATACTCTTTCACCTCTGTAACCCCTATTTTAAGTCCATTAACTAGTTCTAAGGTCCTCAATGAGTGTGAGGATACTAAATGGATTGAGTTGAAATATTCCCAAATAAACGTTTGGTTTAACCGGAAGACATTATCGCGGGAATAGTGACTCATCCCACCCACGGTGAGGATGATGGTGTTATCCCGCTCACAAGTAATTGTTTATGAACTAGTAAAGAGTTGAGGTTAATAAATCTGATAATTTGTGAACGTGATTAAAATTAATGATTAAAGATTACTTGCCTGGGTAAGATGCAAGGATTGGATTTGTCCCACTTGCTTCGGGTTCAATGGGGATGGTGGCTTTGTCCTTCCCGCGGTGAGGACGGTGCTCTCATCCTACTCATGGAATAATGATGAAAATTGATTAGTACATGAATGGGTTTATGTTAATTAGGTTGAATCTTCCGAAATTCGAATGAATTGTAAACTGGTTTAGGATATGATGATGGTTTCTTGCCTAGCAAGGACAGTGGTGTAATCCCACTTATGTAGTGCATAAACCACTATGTTTGGTTTCTTGCCTGGTAAGGACGGTAGTATAATCCCACTTGTACAATGCGTAAACCACTTTGTTTGTTTTCTTGCCTGGCAAAGATGGTGGTACCATCCCACTTGCTCAGTGCGTAAAACCTTTAAGCGGAGATGGTGGTTTTATCCCACCTATGGTGAAGACAAAGGTTTCATCCTGCTCATGTGTTAATGAAATTGACAATTGATGGAAGACTGGGATTAATGAGTTAAATAACTTATGAAATTATTAAAAAAGACACTAACAACGAGTGATTATGACCTAAATGGATGGAGGGGCAAAGACAGTGGCGTGATCCCACTTACATACTAAATTATGTTTAGCAAGGATGATAGTGTTATCCCAGTTGCATATTGGACTGTTTAGCAAGGACGGTGGTGTTATCCCGCTTGTAGGTCGACTTATGGTTGTAACTCAAGCAATGATGATGGTGTAATCCCTCTTGTTCGTGGTTCTATCTCCGTTTGTATAGAGTATGGTGGGAACTATATCCCAAGAGTGTGGCAGACACTATATCACAAGAATATGCCAGACACTATATCCCAAGAGTGTGGCAGACACTATATCCTGAGAGTGTGGTAGATACTATATCACAAGAGTGTGGCAGGCAATATATCCCAAGAGTGTAAAAGTAAAACAGAGAGACAATGTCTGGGTTAGCTATCGGATGTGTTGAGTTCTGGCAGTTTAACCAACCCACGAGCTCATGGCCAGTAGGACAAACATGCATCATACTGTATTTGTTTGCCATTATTTGAGATTGCTTGATTGTCTTTGGGTTGCCTAATTGTTCTGACAAGTTGTTACTGTATTAATTGCCAAATTGTGCTTGACTTGTATTGCTTTACTTGTGCTTGTTATTACTATTAAACGGATTGCTGGATATTGGGTTTACTGAATTTGAACCACTGTGATGATGAGGGAACTGATGACTTGTGGTGAGGAGGGTTGAGAACCCAAAATTACTAGATATGCTGAGGCAGAGTTTGGTTGATGATTTACTTAAAATAAGTAAGATTAAGGGTATATATATAGCTGGGATTAGTCTATTTGTCCTGTTTTTAGATTAGTATGACCCTAGGCTTAGATCTTTTCTATTGGAGTTTTACTATTGCATAGAGAGTTTGTGTGATTTTTATATCGTCACTATTTGGATGCTACCCTTGAGAATCTTGAATGCTAAATGATTGGATGTTGCGGATAGTGAGCTTAAATGATGAATTGAGAGAAGATAGTGATAATGAGAGTCAAGGGTTTTGAAGATGCTTATGCTCTTAGAAAAACTAATCTTTTTTATTTATCTTGAAGTTTGCAAAGATCTTTCACGACAAAACCTTTAGTAACTGATTTTCAATTCCTTGACTCCTCAGTCTCTCAAACATTAATTAGACGTCAATTAATTAATCAAGAGATTAAGCACAAAACTGATTTTAGATTCAAATAAAATTTAAAAGTAGTCCTTAGGTCGAATTATATGTCAGGTATTCAAGCTAGTCATATCCAGTAAAATCTTAAAAGAACATAATTTTCAAAAGTTGTTCTAATTCGAATTATATGTCACTTATTCAAAATTAGAGTGACTGAAAATCATGTATATGTCACATACTAATTGAACCACTATTCCTAGCTGAATTCAAATATTCATGTGAAAGAGTTTTTAAGCTTTGATTCAAATATCAAATTTTTCAATTATAATAAAAAATCCAAGAAGAATGAGCTTACTTTTCGATCCACTAATTTGAATGAAGAACAAATAACTCAATCATGAAATAGATCAAAGTAAAACTTTGAAATCAAATAAACATAGATTAATTATCCATGAAAAACATAGATAGAGCTCCCAACCCTTTGACAAAGAATTAGTTACCATTGAAAAAGTAAGAAAAACAAGAAGAGAAGTAGTCTGAAGAATTGATTATCTCCTCTGTGAGCTATGTTCCCTTATTTATAGCCTAAATTCTAGAATTCAAATTCAAAAATAAACTAATATTATCCTTTGGATAGAAAGGATAAGATAATCACTTATCTTCCGAAGAGAAAAATAAGATAACTGCTTATTAACTCTTATTCAATTCAAAAACAAATAATTCAAATAAAAAAATCTAACAACCAAATCTCTTATACTTCTAGAGCAAATTAATAACTAATCTTCTAGATCTTCAACTCTTCTAAATGTGATTAAGGTTTTCTATGACGCGGATAATTAAGTTTGGGCCTTAATTGTTGCATCTTGAAAGTTGTAATTATGGTTAATCCGGACTTGTATTAGTGAAAGATTGAGCAAAAGGCCCAAAATCACACTTCCAGAGGGACATATATGCCATGTGTGGGCATCATTCTCTGGGCATGGTAGCAGGCTTGCATGGAGGCTGCCGGGCATGCATCAAGGTCGCTGGACGTGGGGGATCTTCCGCCAGGCACAGTAGTCATCCGCCGGTCAAGCTACTGAAGCCTGGATGGGGTTCGCTAGCATACGTGGCTTTAGTTATTTGGGTCACGCTTCTGTTTCCTTTGTGCCACACTTTTGTGTTTCTTTTGAGTTTTTCTTTCCATTTTTGCTTATTTTTTAATAAAAAACTCTTGAAATTAGAAAAACACTAACACAACTCTAAATATTTGACTAATTATTAATTTTCATGAAAAAACATAAGAAATTTGGTTAAAATCTAAGAAAATAAATAAGAGAATAAAAGGCTTTAAAAACTACTTAACATGACGTGTCATCAAATATAGGAAATTGTTTCTCAAAAGGATTGTTGATGAGACAATTATTATGCAATAATTTTTTGTCGCAAAATACAAATAAATATATGAACTGCAAGTTAAAGAATTCCATCTATAAATTTAAAAAAATTCTATCATATTTCATATTTCATCAAATTATATGGTCTTTTGATATAAATGTAGTTGATAATTATGTATCAATTTAAAAGGAATAAGTATATTTTTTCTATTCTTGTATTTTAGTGGCACGTAAAATTATAAATAAAGTTATATACTCAATTCTAAGGAAGATAAGTATCATCTCATCAGGTATCTCAAGAATATTATAAAGTTCAAAAGTGCATAAGTTTTTTATGCTTCAATAATAGTCTGATGGGTACCAAATCTGTACACTTACAGCTATTATGTACATTATTGGTATTTTTGGTAAAAATTTGAGTAAGTTAAGAATGGATCACTAAATGGTATAATAAAAAAAGGTTTTGTTATAACAAAACTTTACATGTTCACATATATGAAGTTAGAAAATAAAGATAGAGATCATTTAGTATTTTGATTTTGACTTTGTTAAATGTCAAGACAATTTTAATCCACTGTAGGTATATTTATATGCTCATTGAAAGAGTTCTTTGAAAAAGTGTTGAGAAGACTCTTGTTACTCTTTCTATTAAAACACTTGAATATAAAATACCTTTTGAAAACATTCGATTAGGAAATTACAAACACTTGTCATAAATTATGAATATATATTTAAAAGACCACTTGAGTTATTTTTTTTATAATGTGTTAGTTTATTATTTTAAATTGTTGTTAAATAAGAGAGTTAAGAGTGTTTAAGTATCTTGTGAGAAAGTTATATATCACAAAATCTACAAATGCATACATATTTAGTTAGTATGGAACTATGTGGATACTATTTATATGGTGTCATATCATTTTATGATATATTGTTTCAGTGAGAGTGCATTTGAATGCTCATATGGTTTATACAAATTTACGAATATAGATATTTTTGCAGAAATAAAGTATTCAATTTTCTTTCACTCTGACCCGTGATTTCATAAAATGTTGGACCAATTGAAAATAGGCATACATGAGATCTTTTTTGCATGTAATTTCTGAATTTTCTCATCTAAATTTGATCTATGTCGTTCAGTATATTAGTGTGATGATCATCATGGTTTCATCGCGACACTAATATGATAAAGCTAGGATAATTTTATAATTAATATATAAGACAAACTGGATGTTAAAGTAATAATGGAAATAGCATTCTAATATGCACATAAAGTTTATAAGATGTGATTATATTAGGAAAATATATATGTATAGCCTAAGTGAAAGATCGTTAGAAAATTATTGATTTTTTAATTTATTTATGGATAATACATATATCAATTATAATCACAAATTAAGTTATTTCACAATAAATGACTTATATAATGGTGATCTCATTTATTGTCATAAATACTGAATTGAATAAGTCATTATTATTTTTGATTTGAATTTAAATGAAAAAAAATCAGAGATATTATTTTATTTAGGCTTTTGGGCTTTATGATTTAATGGATGACACACTCAAATATAAATAATGACTTCAGAATTTTGATCTCCAACACATCAAAACTACTTTTATAACTCCTTTTTCTATCAGAAGAGTTGTGATTCAGTTCTACTAGAAATACAGAAGATTTTGGTTGAAAAAGAATTAAATAACCCCACATTAGAATAAAGAATAAGAAATCAAGATGGTGATCACGAATTTAAATATGTTTCTGTACTTTCAACTCTCTTTTTTAATGATTTAACATGAATAGTTTTTGAGATTTAGGAATCTAAAAATTTTCAACATTTATTTCCTTAATAAATTTTTATCTTTTCTTCTTATGATGTTACTAAAATAGTTGTGAAGTTGACCGTCAAAAATGTTGTGTTATTACCACCATGAAAAATTTGTGTCTATTGTTAATACATTTCTGTGTTTTATTTACTATATATTTCTTTTTAAAATTTGTGTTTACCTTTGAAATATTTATGTTTTTATTATCTTAAAATGTTTTTTTTAAATAAATTTATATTTTTTTATATATTTCTTCAGAAAATTGTGTATTCATCTTTTTAAGATGTTTGTGTTTTGTGTACAGAAATTCTGTCTTCTATACAGTTTTCTTCTATTTGTTTTTATAAAATTTTTAAAAATACATAATAAATAAATAAAATACATAAGAAATTCATGAGAAGAAGAAGAAATATGAAAGAAAAAACTGAAAAAACAAGAAGACATACGGAAAAAAAAAAAGAAAAAACAAGAAGAAGAAATAAAAAAAGAAAGAAAAAAAATGTAAAAACTAAGTACGTGAATAAAATAAGAACGCAGGGACATATATTTAAAAATATTTAGTTAAACTTAGTTACAAAACTACCTTTGTCATTTAATATTTCTGTTATTTTAATTTCAAACTCGACCTAAGCTCTATGATATAATAATTTGAAGAGTCATAAAGTTGCACTTATTCATTGATAATTAATAATTGGTGATATTTCAATAGGCATGCTCTATAGATACACAGAAGTCATTTTCCTTGAGCTAATGCTAGTTGTCATTTTTGAACTGCAACCTTTGACTACTATTTCTTATTATTTAATTTATGCCATGCATATAGGTGGTTCATATATTACTTTAGGGTTCAATTTCAACTCTCCAATCCACATACGCTAATTTATTAAGTAGTAGATAAATTTATCTCTTTATTAATAAATAGTTTTGAGTTTGAGTTTTGAAAGAATAAAAATTTATGATAAAAATATATAATCACAAATTTTCAATTGACTTAAAAATCGAATTTGTAAATAGTGAAAAGGATTATATAACATCACCAAAAGAAATATCCAATATCTATGAAAATTTTTTAACAGATTTGTTTAGATAAATATGATGTAACACGTTGAAGAATGAATGAAGATGCATGCATGTAATAGGTTATAAGATTAGCAAGAGCGATTGAAATTAGACCATGGAATGTATAGAGCACTCATATATAAAAAGATGGATGGTACACGTAGAAACTGGCACATGGAGCATATCTCAAATTCAGAATGCTTGCTGACAATCAATTATGTTGCTTGTAATAGGTTGGAACATGCATCTTAGAGATGATAAGTTTGAATTTTGTGGAGACATGAACTCCCAATCATTGTGCCTGTAGAAACTTTTTGAATTTAGGATGCTTCTAAGTTAAAAATTACGCAAACTTTGTTTTGTACTTGTGCAAGCAACATATTTATTAGAGAAAAATATGTTTTTTCTTATTTCAAACGTTTTCAGAACTTTGTAAATTTATTGTTAATATTTAATTTTATTTTATTTTCAACGTTTAAAATAAGTTCAATTTTATTTTAAATATTAAATTTTTGACTGTCCATAATTAATTAAAAATTTTGACTCTCACCTAAAGATTGTCCTCTTTTAATTTTTCAATTGTTGTTTAAATAAAGGAGAAAAATTATTAGAGAAGAAGCACAAGACTATAAGTATATCTTAGCATTGATGATAGGATTTATGTGCATGATGACATAATAAGAAAAGAACAACATTAGAGTCTCCCAAATTAGCCAAAGTGATTGGCTTTATCATACTAGAATGCAATTGATTACATACAATATCTCCTAAAAGTGGTAGAAGATTTAATATTTATTTGGGCGTTATTATTTTAATAAAAAAAATAATAAAAAATATTTTTTTCGTGTATTTGATAAATTTTTTATAGTAAAAATAAAAATATTAAAAAATTTTTATATAAAATATTCAAACATAAAATTATGTTTATCTTTTCATAAAATTTTTAAAAAAAATAACTTTAAAAAATATTTTTTTAAAAAAAATTCACCCAAATAAACCTTCTGTAAAAATTCACAATAACTTAAATCGTCTAACCACCACCGCCTCAGTCAAACCACCACTACAAGAAATTTGGTTATTAATTATCATCGGATTTACTTATAAAATCCAATAGATTTAATTAGCATCGGACTCCATCCATAAAAAAGGAACTCGACCAAAACATGTTACTATTAGATTTGTTACATCCGACGTTAATTTATCAATTATTACAATCAACAGTTACGAACTAGATATTTATTATTACCATCGAATTTTTTCGTTGCTAAATTCAACAATAATGTTTAGCAATTATTTTTAAAAAATAAAATAAAATAAAATAATATATATATTAATTAGGACGGATTGAGAAAAATTTAATAATAAGAGCAAAATATACAAAAATAAAATTTAAGTATAAATATATTTATCATTTGAAATTAAAACAAGAATTATATACTCAAGCATATATATATAAATTTAAATTTCTAATAAATTAATTAATTGATAGAAGATATATTAATCTAAAATAAAAAAATTCTAATTGTTTTTCTTTAATTTTCAAAGTAATAAAATATTTTTATTCTATATGTGTTCTTAAATAATTATTTAACTACATATTATTTTCTACTCATTTGCAAAAGTTTACTTGTATGATATTTATGGTATAAATAATTTTTATTAATCAAAACAATTACCATAGACAAGATCATTTATAACCATATATAATAGCAAAACATGATTTTGGTATCCAATTTTACTTTCCACTATTGCCCCCATAATAAAAAGTGGTTATTATTATCATTTTCAAAACACTTGCCTTTTTTTCTTTCCATGTAGGTCTAAATAAAAAAAAAAAAAGAAAATACTTTGACATACTTTGCAATCAACTTGCTGTAACATCAACTAATCTTCTCCTAACTCATTTTATCTATACATTCTTTACTAAAAATAATTTAAGATATTAAATATAAAATTAAAAAAAATAAAAAGTTTTGGCCATTAAAATTATATAAAAAAATAAATGCTTTAAATATAATTTTTATATTTACTTTAAATTAATGTGAAAAAGAGTGATATTACAATTGTGCGTACCAAGTTGTTGGCGCCATTGAGATCACAATTTCGTGCACCTATTATACTTAAATTAATTTATTTAATTATTCTATACATTAAAAAAATTAAATAACTTATAAAAATTTTATTTTTATTTTTTATTTATTAATAATTTATTATTGATTAACTTTTTAATGTGTTATCCCAAATTTATAATTTAAAAATATTAGAAAAAAAAACTAACAATATAGTAGTTACTATTCTACTTTAAAATTAGATAAAGCTTTAAGAAAATCTCAAAAATTTTATTATTTGGAAAAATAAAAATTTTTAAATATATAAAATAACGATGTTAACATGTTATCGCAATAGAAAATAAATATTAATTTTTATTAAAGTAATAAATCAAAATTAATAAAAAATAATATAGTTTACCTTAAGGTACTATATTAAGTAGGTACTATATTAATCAAATATTAACCTTATATTAAACATCTCTAATTATTTCAGGTACTATATTAAGGTACCTTATGTTAACCTTATTGCTCGTTTACCTTAATGAAATTAAAAATGTTTAATATATTAATCAAGATATTATATTAAGGTACTATATTAATAACAAGTAATATCAACTTTTTGTGCTAAGGTACTATATTAATCAAAATGTTAACCTTTTATGCTTTTTTATGTAAGTTATTTCAAAATTCATCACATATTTGTAATCAAATTTTACATGTCATATATTGAAAAGTTAGTTAGATTTTTTTTATTGTAAAAAGTTTTTGTATGTTTTTATTTTTTTTTCCCCGAAAGAAAAAGGAGTGGGGGAATTCCTTAATTTACAACGAACTGGCATATTCTTCTAATTAGGCTAATTAAAAAATATATTTAAAAATTGAACTGGAGTTATCTTTATATATGATCAAAATGGCTGAATGTATTGATTCAAAAATCAAACGGATATAGTATGTTCTCGTGAAGTAACGGGGAATTAAAGTCACATAAGAGCCAAGTCTCTTATGTGCATGTTCTTTAATTTATGTGCTAAACATTTTATATTATTGGATCAAAAGAATATCCAACAATATGAATCACGAGTGATTTTGAAGGCAAGAAAATCATGGATCACTTGTATAAGCTAGCGTTATTGAACGTACGTTTCTTCCGGGGTAGCACTTGCTTGTCTTTCAAGCTAAGTTCTCTCCAGGAATTCCAAGAACAAAGTAGAGATAATTAATTATTTTCGCTTTCTTTCTTTCTCTCTCCTTATTTTTTCTATTTTTTAAGGCTAATTATCTGTAGACAAGCGAAAAATTGGAGGTGCATAACTAGATTCATCATATTCCAAAGACTACCAACACCAGTTGATTAAGTAATAATATACAAATAGCTATTACTTTATGGTGCATACTATGATGAAAAGACACAAATTTATTTCTTTAAGTGATAGTTAAATATTATTATTTATCTAGGAGAATAGTATATTTTATTTTTATTAATTTAAAAAAAAAATTAGATACTTCTCTCGTCATTCTCTTCGTACAAAAACCTCTCCATTAAAGAATTATCCTTGCTTACTTTACACCATTTATTGATGGTAATGGCAAGAATGTGGATCAATGCATTATATCTGAATTTAATAGTTTTTAGCAAGGTTGCGAGAACCGGACCGGTCAATGAACCGGTGAGGTTACTGGTTCAATGGTTCAATGGTTTGACCGGAGTTCAACCGGGGTTCAACCGGTTTAATTAAATATTAAATAAAATTATTAAAAAATCTAAAAATAATTTTAAATATATTAATTTAATAAAAAACCGTTAAAAAATCGTTAAAAAATCGGCCGGTTCGATCGGTTTACCGGTTAACCGGCCGGTTCGACCGGTTTTTTACCGGTTAACCGGCCGGTTCGACCGGTTTTTTACCGGTTTTTTGCTAGCCGATTTTTGAGCTTACCCGGACCGGTTAACTGACCGGTTCCCGGTTTTTCCGGTTGAACCGGCCGGTCCGGTCCGGTTTTCAGAACCATGGTTTTTAGTGAATGTAATAGTTATTTACGAGTATTTTTTATTAATTACAATTTGAAATTAATTTTATATTATTACTGTAAAATAATTTTACACATACATTTATTATACATCATCACATTGATAAAAATAACTATTTTTTTATACTGACTGCACAAGGATGCAGGCAATTGATGAATAAGGATGCAGACAATGGAGAGTGCTCTGATATGTCTACTTCAAGAGCAAGGTGGGAACACAACTATTACCGACGGATTTTTTGTTACCGACGGATTTTGTCCTTCTATAAAAGCCCTGTTGGAAATTATTTACTAACAGATTTTTTTCCGTCGGAAACTTACCGACAGATTTTTACTAGTTACCGACGGATTTTCTCTCTGTAAATTCTCCATCCATTTTTCGAAGGCGACAAACTTTCCGACGAATTTTTCATCTGTAATTACAGACGGATTTTCAGACGAATTTTCTGTCTATAATTACAGACAAATTTTCCAACAGATTTTTCGTCTGTAATTTGAACTTTGAAAAATCATCTCACTCTAATTACAGACATAAAATCCGTCTGTAAAGTAAAATAGATTTTTTTATTTTTCTAATTACAAAATAAACTTATTTTCATACAAAATAAATATAAATTTAATACAAATTTTTATCTAATTTGTATTCGAATATTTATAATATTTCAAAAATAAACAAATTTATCGTATTATCAAACTAAAAGAAAAATACTATCAACAAGCAAATCAATATAATTCAAAACATAAACAAAATGTATTGATCATCAACTATAATTCTTCCTTTATCCTCCAAAGATGCCAAAGACTTCTGCAGATTTTGTTTTGTTTTTTCTTTTGCTTTTTTATTGTTATTTTTGGAACATTTCTTAATATTAGTAGGTTAAATTATTTTATATCTGAAAAAATAAATTGATGGGTAAACAGAATTAGCAAAATTATTAATAAAATTCATATAATTATCCAAATATCAATAAAATGTACTCTTTATTAAGATTTGCATAGTCAACACCAAAAAAGTATATATTTAAAAAAAACTTCCACATTCCTAAGATCTACTTTCTAATTTGTCCCTCCAACGAATTCATCCATGCGACAACGTCTGATGGCAGCTTCCACTACTAGAAAATTAGTTATTACCAACGGATATTTTCGACGGATTTCATCCCACAGAAATACAAAGAAAATTTCAGAGGGATTTTTTGTCAAAAAACCAAAAAAATGGATTAGCATAAATTACAGACAGAAAAGAGAATCCGTCGATAATTTCGTCGGAAAAATTAATTTTTCTTTCCATGAGAAATGGTTACAGATGAAAAATTTGTTTGAAATTAAGTAGATGAAAATGGTACATTTTATTAAATTATTACAGACGAAAAATTCGTCTGTAATTTAAATTTTTCGTCGGTAAATATTAAGATAACCCTAATTTTATCACCACCCATTCACACTCCATTCGAATGTTGCTGTAGAAGGTGTTGTCGAACTCTTCGCCCTCATCCCTCGAACTCTTCTCCTCTGGTTGAAGGTGCTGTCGCCGCTGGCGAGACAGACCGTGGGTGCCTTCGTCATCTGGGGAAGCTCTACTCGGCCCTCTTCGTATTGTTCATCCTCTCTTCGTCGTCGCACGAAGTTTTGAGTTGAGCTTGTGGCATCGCTGTCGCGAAGGGTTCCTCCCCTCCTCACCGTGCGTTGTTTCTGATTCTTTGCTTCTCGCCGTTTTTGATTTAGGATTAAGCTAGTGTTTGCCTTTGATTTTGTGATTTCATTTTCGATTTTGTGATTTAATCTCTGCGTTTGCATGTTTCTCCTAAATTTGGATTAACTCATCGAGTTCTTTGATTATTCACCATGAAAGAGCCACTGTGTGTCAAGTTTTGTGATGACTTGATTGTTTATTTGACAGTTCATGAATTGCTTCCCATGGCACTGCCCTTGCTAATTCAGAGTTTGCTGAGAGTTATGGTGAAAGTGCTACAGGAGCCGTAGTTCACATGACTCTGTGATTTTTGCGGTGCTGAGCTGAGTTTGAGGTTTGGTTTACTTATCATAGAGAATTGTAATTGGTCCTTCTATGTGATTTGGTTTATGCTGTAGACATTGGGGATTCTTAATTTATGTGTCTCGGTGTGTATGAGTGCTGATAATTGGTGTTATAATTTCTGTACTTTCAATTGGAGAGTTTTTCCTCTTTGGTGATGTTTTTTGCAATCTTCATTAGGTGAATTTTTGGAAATTTGAATCTTTGAATTGAAAGTGTTGGGCTTTGGGGGTTTTGTATCTAGTCTGCTAATGCTTGTTTTCTGAACTTCTCCTAATGCCTTTTTCTGTGTAGAAGCATGTCTATTCTTATTGTTTAGTAAGAATTAGGGTTTCTCATATGTAGTTGTTGGATTGTGATTCTCCTTACATGAAAAGAGTACTTTGTACTATTCAATTTGTGTGTTTGTTCTATAACTTGAAAGCTTATGGTTACTTCTTAATGACGGTGTTTATATTTATTTGGTTGTTTGACTTGTATTAGTTTCAGATTAGTTTTTCTTTTGCTGATATATATGTTTGCCACTAACCTCTCTTTTTAATTTAGATCTACAACTACAATTGTCCCGAGGTGAGCAAAAAGTATCAGTTTTCGGCATATTCAGAAAGGTTTTGTTATTGGAGGAACTCAAGTGAAGTTTGGAAGTTTAGAAGATCAGGGGTATAATTGTGCTCAATTTACCTGTTACATAGAGCTCGTGAACTGTGTGAAGAATATTTTTATTTAGTAGTTATTGTTGTAGTGGTGGTGATTTTTTTTGTGACACATAACTACACTTTTGATTAATAATATTGATGGAAGAGGTGAATTTTCTTTCAGATTTCATGCCTTTGAAAATGGATCCTAATTTCAACTCCAGTTTTCTCAATGGATTTAGATTCAGCCAAGTTCCCACTATCCTCAATGTAGAGGAACAGTGCCCTGATCCTGTAAATAGGTTGGAAACCATGAACTTTGGATTCATGAATGACCCTTTTCTTCTTCCACCTGATCAAAACAATGCTCAAAATCCTACTTCTTCTATTTTTAATAAATTGAGAGTCAGATTTCCTATAAAATATAAAATTAAAATTGAAATAAATTTCTCAATTCTTGTGGCAATACTTCAAGCTTTGTGCACCCATCATGATTAAGTATGCTTCAGCCTTCAGAAGACTATAATAATTTTGATTAAATTCAAAATTAAATTCAGAAATAATTCCAAGATTTTAATCAAAGTTTTGCATCAGAGTCTTTTTCTCCAGTGTTGTGAACAGCTTCTTTGGCAATATTTGTAGCAGATTTGGCATATTCAACAACTGTCTCTTTGCTCTTCTCCAAGTTAAGAACAAGTACAAGTATAATTACTTACTTAATTAAAGCCCTTCTTGTTCTTCTTCTATATAGCATACTCTATGGTTATAAGCTTACACGGTTATAGTACTATATTATATTATTATTGTTGTTGTTGTTGTTAATTTATTATCTCTCTCTGTGGTGCTAGAAGGTGCTGAATTAAGGAGAGAAGAGAGAAAGAATTTTGGAGAAGGTTTGAAGTGATTGGATTTCATAGTTATATGCATTAAAAGCTATCTAAGGCCATAGAGCAGTTACAATGAAATATATGCACGGCTTCAATAATAATAATAATATCATATACATGCCGTAAACTACAAGGTTTGCACTTTCCATCTACTTCTAACTTCTTTCACTATTTACCTTATTATTTTTCAGATCACTTCACTACACTACTGCTCTTCTTTTCTTTTTAGTTTGTGGCCTTAATTCTTTATCCTTAATTATGTTATGTGTTTTGATTTTTCAGTGTATATACATGCATGATTCAAGAATGTATGTGTGTTCTTTCATTTCTTTCTTTCTTTAATTTTATTCTTTGTTTATATTGAAATAAAGTATTATTGTGTATGATTGGATCTGAAAATGAGTGGATCAAATTAGGAACATGTGCTTTTTTTCTTAGTTGCATGTTCTGCTTAATATTATATTTGTTCCCTAAGTAAGTTGTTAGTTGTGTTGTTAGCTTGTTATTAATTGCAATAAGTAGATTATTGATTGTCAATATGTAACGATTTTCATTTTTCAATGTAAAAAACCAATGTTGCTAATTTTATTTCATCTTTTTGTACGACATGCTACCCATGAACAGGTGGAACTTGCGACCCTTGTGCCATTAGCCAATCAATGCAAAAAAGTATTTCTAGTACTATAGTTTATCTTATCCATTTCAATGTGGTGATTAAGTTAGGTAATTAGTTTATCTTATCCATTTCAATGAAGAACTGGTTTAGTTCTGAAAATTAAGTTCATCAACATGTTTGTCATGACTTGTTTCTTAAATTAAGTTTGTTTTCCTCTCAGAACAGAATCAGATGAAATTTATGCTTGTAACACACTTGTTATTTGTCTTTAATATTGTTTTATTATTGTCTTTTAATATATATGTAGGTCATGGCTCCTCGGGTCAAAGGTAAAGGTGTCAAGGGTCATAGAGGTTCTTGCACCACTACCGCAGCCGCTATTTCAACCACCTCCACCTCTTCTGGGACTTCAGTTGTGCCAGATTTTCAGATAGGATCACTTAGGCAGCAACCGTATTTGATGGTACCTAATCCAGGCTACACGGTTTAAGATAATATGGATGAAAACGGCATTGTTTTCATGGTTTTTTTATTTGGGTGTATGTTCATTAATGATATTTTGAGAGGGCTTAGATCACTGTGTTTTCCTTTAAGACGTACTTTGATTCCAGAAGATAAATGCCACTTGATATGGCATCTTGTCAATTCTTTTCATGTTGCCGGTGTTGCTTGTCAAATATAACCTTAATGGGTTGATGCTTTGCCATGTTCTATATTGGTAAATAGCTAAATAACTAGAAATGTTGATGTTATGTTTGTTTAAAAATAATGTAGTTTTTTGGATTATTAGTGGGATTTTGGAACCTGAGGATTAATGGCCATATGTCTTTTTATAGAATGCTTTGAAGTTTGGATTTTGATATAGGAACCGTGTAACTAAAGCGGTTCAAATTTGAATATTTAACTTCTCAGCCTAAGAGTTCTAGGAAGTTAGATCACAGAGCTCTGAATTGAATAGTTTTCCTACTGCTTACACAAAATCAACTTCTGCCCCTCACTTAATTATCTATTGAATTGCATTTTCAAGTGAAAACTCTGAATGGTGTATGGTGTGTTTCATTTCAGTGAGAAATGTATGGTTTGAGGCCTTATACAATTGCCTAGAAAACTCATTATTCATTTTTTACTTTTACTTTTTATCTAACCTGCAACTTTGATGTAGATATATGATCACCAGCATCACATGGGCCTTCTCATAATGGAGAGAATGGAATTGGCTTCCAAGTATGAGCAAGTTAAGACCTTGGATGAGTCTTCTGAGTTAATGCATAAACAAAGGGAGCTTGGGAATTGAAGGAGGTTGATCTTAAACAAAGGGAGGACCAAATCTTAGAAAGGGAGCATGATTTGGATGTTTGGTCAAGGTCACTGAGTGATAAGGAGAAGGAACTGGAAGATCTGTCAAGTACTCTTGAAGAAAAAGATAAAAGCTTGAGAGCTGCTGAGAAGGAATTTGAATTAAAAAACCCTATTGCAAAAGGAGAAACATCAAATTGAAAAAACAAAACAAGATCTGCAGAAGTCTTTGGCATCTTTGGAGGATAAAGGAAGAATTATAGTTGATGATCAATACATTTTGTTTATGTTTTGAATTATATTGATTTGCTTGTTGATAGTATTTTTCTTTTAGTTTGATAATACTTTGAAGAAAAACAATGGCTGTAAAGTAGCAGCGGTTTCAAACCGTCGATAAATTTGTGCCGAAATCAATGTTGGACAGATAGCGGCGGTTTTAAATCGCCTGTAAATCATGCGCCAGTATTTTTTGGTTTCGTGGCGGTTGTGTCAGCGGTTCGTTAGAACCACCGCAAAATCATATTACCACCTCCTATCAAGCGATGCTTAACGAACCGTTGGAATTTCATTTTGCGACAGTTTAAAACCACCGCAAAACCCTAAATGAATCGTCACAATTTTGCGCTTTCGTTGTAGTGTATCTAAAAAAATTTGAATTGAACAATTGTGTAAAACGTTTTATATTATGTATATTAAAATTAAATTTTTATAACTTTTGAGAGATTGTGTTGAAATGAAATATGATTATTATTTATAACAGAAAAAAATATATTGATTTTATTTTTATTTAGAGGTGAATGGTAAGCATTTATTGAAAAGGAAATTTAAATTTAATATTAAAATATTGACAAATTTCGTATAACTAGGAATATTCGCGCACGATATAACTAAACTGAAAATAAAATGTAATTTTTTTATATTATTTTATATTAAAATAATACTAATTAATTTTTATTTTATTTTACTAAAAATGCTGACCCGTAAGATTCTCTATACTAAAATGCAGATGCCAATATTCCATAGCCTCCCAACGTTGCATGTGATGATGATTAGGTTACATGTACTAAACATGAATATATAATGAAAGAAAAGGTCGAAGAAAAAAGATAATTAAATTTTTAACCGTGTTACCTATATATTAAAATCAGTTATTAAAATTAATTATTAATATAAAAACATTTTTTTTAAATTTCACATAGCATAAAAAAACCCGAAACTGGTGGTACCTGCTAAGGATAATAATCTGTCTTTATTATTTACTGCTAATTAAGATAGCAATTTATCAATCAATTAATAGTGGATACAATCTACAAATGATAAATGTATATATCTATAAAGTCTTCATGGGCCAAGTTGTCCGTCATGATATAAAGGAATGGCCGGTTTCGTGTTGTTCATCTACGTATACGTGTACTCTTCCACTTTAAGGTTACAGGATAATTTAATTAGCATCTTCAATAATGATCCATATCTCCATTTCTTATGGGATAAAACGTGCATGCCAATTATTGGAGGGTGGCCCCTTGCCACTTCATGAACATTCTTCATTCTGTCGATATCTATATATTGACATCTGAATTATAATTTCAGGATATGACTTCGCTAATAAGACGAAACCATCCTACTTTGGAGACATGTAAAACCAATTTGATCCACATTTGACAACTCCATTTACATAAATTATAATATACGTGCAGTGTCATCAATTCAATAAAGAGTGAATACCTGTCCCCATTTCTAATAATATTTTTGAAAAATTATAAAGAAAACATTTTCGATTCTTAATTTTTAATTTTATGAAACAGATTAATCATTTCGTTAATAATTTCTCTCTTGAATTAATAGAATATATCTATGTAGCATATTAATTAATTAATTTATTTATTAAGTATCGATTAAAATTAATTTTATTAAAAATTTTATTATCTTT
>NC_029778.3:48047698-48054325 GCF_000817695.3 Arachis duranensis
ATTTTAAAATGTTAAAATTTAATTTTTTAATATTATATTTACATATTTAGTTAACATAAATATTTTTATTTGTTATATTTATTTAGATGAAATATTGTGTTAATTTTGTTAGCATTGCAAGTGTGAGGAGTGTTTAAGTTAGTCGCACATCAAAGAAAGTAAAGAAGAGTGAGGAGTTTATAAGATGAGAAACCCATTTACTTGACATCTTAAGGTTTTGAGTTCGATGTGGTGTCTTTTCATCTTATATTTTCTCGCTTGATTCCTCCCCGAATCTTCCAGATTGTCGAGAGCTCCCCACGGTTGGCCCAACAAATTTTTCATTATCTATTATATAAAATAGTATATAAATTTTAAAATTATTAATATTTTTTAATTATTACATAAAAAATTTAGCTAATGTATATTAAAGAGATAACAAAAAATAAAAAAAATCTTAAATAACGGTGACAATTATTTTCAAAAAACAACGAAGTCTCTAATAAAAAATCTATTAATCTTAATTGGTATTTAACGGACAAATTAATAGTTTAACATGCTATATAAACATATTCTATATATAAACTTAAAAATAAAATTAACGAAGTAACTAATCAATCTTACACAAATTAAAATCAAGAACCTTAAAAGACTTTTTTTTTTTAATTGAAAGCCTTATTATCTTTTGCAACAATTATTAGGAACGTTTAAGACTTTTTCTCCACAATAAGCTACAATGTAACTTTACAACTCAGACGCAGAACACATATCTTCAAGAACGACAACATTAAGCAAATGTAGTAAAGATTTTTTAGGGAAAAACTAAGCAGCCAAGTGTTTTAATAACCAAGTCATCTACGTATATGCACTGTTTAACCACTTTCTTCAACGTTAACCATGACCTCCTCTTTGTTGAGACCCGTCATATTGGCCCTGAACATGTGCGCTTCTGTCATCTTCTTCCAATAATCCACGTCTCTGCTCAGAAACAAGGGGTCCTCCCGTGATCTTGATTGCTATAATTATGTTCCTTCTACGATTTTGTCATGTAATTAAGTTGTTAATGATTAAGGAAGACAAGAATAAATAATAAATTGTTTACTTTTAGGAAGCTTTGGGGAAGTGAGGAGATTTATTGGCCAAAACTTGTGGATCAAATTACAATTCTTCATTCTTCATGCTCCTTATTACAGTGACACAAATTTAAAAGTTTTTTCATACATATTGTGTCCTGACGAAGAAATTTTTGTACTGTTTATGTATTTTGATCTCTAAAACTTTAATTTATAAACTATATATTGTCCAATTGAAATTCCTGTGTCATTTCAAAAAATTTTTTTATTACGGTTAATAAATTTTAGTATTATCTTTGTTTTCAATAAATTTTAATTAGTTAAAAACTTTCATGTGTCATGATTAAAAAATTTTATATATCACAGTAAAATTTTTTTATAACTTTTAATTGGTTTAAAAATTGTGTCATGGTTAAAAAATTTTTATTGTCAAAATAAAATCTTTTCTGTGTCATAATTAAGAAATTTCGGTACTATTTTTTGATAAATTTTACACAATTCAAACTTTTACTTTCTCTTTTTTTTTATCATTATCATCTTTTTCTTTTTCGGCTTCTTTTTTCATATTTTTTAAAATTTTTCTTGTTTCACCTTCTTAAAAAGAATAACAATAAGAAAAAGAAAAAAAAAACAAAGAACAAAAAGAAATAAAAAAACTGTAAAAAAGAGAAGCGTGTGATTTACGCACAAATTATGTGAATAATTTTTATTGGATTTGTGCTAATTTGGTTAGACTTAATTACCAAAAATACTTAAATGTGTAGCAAGACTCTAAATTTTATTGATCATGTAATATTATTTCTTTATTTTTTAAATTTTATTGATCATGTAATATTATTTCTTTATTTTTTTCCTGATTATTTCAGTTGGAGAAATCTTTTATGTCGAATAATTGAGTTAATATCAAGGTTGTTAGAAGCGGACCAGTCATTGAACCGGACGAGTGACTAGTTAAATGTTCAATCTTTCAACCAAAGTCGAACCATGATTGAACCGGTTTAATTAAAAGGCCAGAAATTTAGTTTCAGAAGAGTGATTCTCAGCAGTAGATAGTTTTCACGTATGCAAATTATCTCTCAAATGTTGATACAAAACATCATCAATAAAACAAGTCTTAAGACACAGAATACAGAAAAAAAATGTTCTTCTTCTTTCTAAGCTTACATAGCTCAACGTAGGGATGCCCTTGGGCTCTAACATTTCTCAGAATTTTCTTTGCCAATTGTTCTTTCAGCTCAACAATAGTAGTCTTTTAAAGCCCTTTTTTCATTCCTCTCATTTCGAATTTCCTCCAAAAGCAACCAAACCCGAGATTCAACACTACAGACTTCAAGAACCACCATAAACACTCAGATACAACGAGAATTGCTCTGAAATCACAAAAAACACATGCTTCTAATGCTTCTTCCATATCAAGATTCCACAAAAACTCATGCTAGCTCAGCTCCAAATCCTAGGGATTCCAATTTCCACAACAGCAAGATAGAAAAGATTTCTCATACTGACAACAACATTCAAAAATTGAACTCTGAAAAAATAAACAAGTAAAAGAGTAAAAACCAGTACTTGGTAGACAGATCAACGAAGTAGCAAGTGAACAAGAAAGAGAGGTAGATCTTAGATATGGCCGCCATGATAACACTGGATCTCAGATCGGGGGAACTATAAACTTGCTGGCTACTGCTACTAATTAGAAGCTCAAATTATGAGCTAGAGACGTCGATGCCAACACCGATGCCGACGCAGGTACCCAACAACGGTGGAGAATGAGGGCACGAAACAGAGCAGAGACACAATCTATAGCGCAGAGATGGAGACACAAAGAAAAGTAAAGCAAAGAGCTAGAGAGTCAGAGATCCATAGCTGAAGGTGTGAACCAGAGTAAAGGAAGGAGAAGTAGGCAAATGCAAGAGAACGGCGACGAATGGTGGATGACGGTGGCGCAGAGCATTAGAGCGGTGAGAGAGTGAAAGTTGAGAGAGGAGAACGGTACAGAGAGTGAGAGTTGAGTGAGTGACTTTGTTGGGTTAGGTTCTAGCCTCAAAACGACGCATTTTACTATTTTAGGGCATGTTAAAAAACCAAGGTCTAAAAAAACCCGGCCGATTTGTCCCTGTTAGTCAATTAACCACCGGTTCAGCCAGTTTTTTGCCGATTTTATATAAGATGGTTCCGGGAGTCAACCAGACCGACCAGATGACCAATTTTTGATTAACCCAGTCGAACCGGCCGTCCAATCTAATTTTCAGAACATTGGTTAATATATGTAATAACAATATCGTTGTTTTTTTTATTTACTTGTTTAATTTAATGATTTATTTCTTTCAGGTGTGCTATAATGTAAGTAAAATAAATTTTCATAGCTAGCTAATTTAGCATTCTTGCATTATAATGACCGGAATTCACACCCCTCAAAATTTTGATTATGAACCCGTTCTTTTGGCAAGCGCACCAAAATTATCGCCAAGTAGTAACCCACAGTGGAGTGGGATCATATCCACAGAGATTGGTAGATTTGAGCAATTTTAATTAATTGGTGAATTAGTCAAGCTGAGCAATATAGAGTATGATTACAGAATTGTAAATAAATAGGAAAGTAAATGACTCAAAAGTAAAGAGAAGCAGTAAAGTGCATAAAAGAAAATGGAAATAATGTAAAGTGCAGAATCATAAATGACTTAATTGTAAAATGGGAATGGGGATTGACATAATTATAAAGAAAGCTATAAAGAAAGTGGAAGATAAGAATAGGGGGATTCATTGAGATTGGGAGATATTGTTCTTTTTGGATTAAATCTAGCTCATCTCATCTTCAATCATGCAACTCATTGACCTCTTGGCAATCATGATTGATTGAGCCCCAATTCCTTGGTGACTCAATCTCTCAGATCTTGATAATCAGCCAATTCCTTGGTCTAATTGCTCATGAAGAGAGATATGCTTGGTCCCTGATTATACCACACATCATCATAGGTCTAAGTAGTGGGTGGATTATATGTCACCATATCATATCACCAAAACCCAGATTCTACTCAAGTGTAAGAAAGGATTTCAAGCATGGTTTCATGTTTCCTCTTCCAAGGTTCCCATGAAACCCATTTCGCATTCAACCTCTTTCCCAAGATGATTGAACACTAATCATTAAAACGAAATTCCTTCTAGCAAATCAAAAAGAAGATGAAGAGAAGAAGAAATTCACTATCATTAATCCATCAAGTACAACAGAGCTCTCTCTCCCAATGAGTGGGAAGTTAGCTACTCATAGCTAAAGGAAAAGTACAAGAGATGGAAGAAGGTGAAAAGTAAATCTAACTATGCTTTCAACAAAAGCTACTATGCAGCTCCAATAACAAGAACACCTTTCTTAGTACTTCCAGGGGTTATTTATACTACTACTACTACTACTACTAGAATTAAAAAAGTACAAAAAGAAAAGAAAAGTACAATTGGAGGGAAAAAGAAACTCAATAAACGTGACCTCCAGTGGTTGGCATGTGACCGGTGCTTCAATGGCGTGCGACGCCTAGCTCCAATTTTGGCTTGGCGCGCCACGCCCAACTCTTCAAGTGGCATGCCCCTAACATTGGCATCCCTGGTGTGCCACGCTTTCGAACTCAAGTGGCACGCCCAGGGTTCTCTAAGCACTTGTGTAGCTTGGCGTGCCCATACCTTCGAGCTCAAGTGGCGCGCCCAGACCCTTTTAAAACCTAGGTTAGCCTGGCATGCCACACCTTCAAGCTCAAGTGGCACGCCCAGGCCTTCTCCTTCTTCTCCTTGTTTCTGGAAAGTTGAATTGGCGTGACACGCCCAGGGTCTGGCATGCCACGCCCATTGTGTGCTTGGTTCCTTCGTTGACATGCCACGCCCAGAACCTAAGTGTCACGCCCAGGTCTTCTTATTGTTGGTTGGTGATTCTAGCATGCCACGCCTGAGACTTGAGTGGCACACCCTAATAAGGAATGATGGCTGGCGTGCCACGTGATGAGCGGATAATTTATACGCTTTTTGACATTGTTTTTAGGTAGTTTTTAGTATGTTTTAGTTACTTTTTATTATATTTTTATTAGTTTTTATGAAAAAATCATATTTCTGGACTTTACTACGAGTTTGTGTATTTTTCTGTAATTTCAGGTATTTTCTGGCTGAAGTTGAGGGACCTGAGAAAAATCTGATTCAGAGACTGAGAAAGGACTGCAAATGCTATTGGATTCTGACCTCTCTGCACTCAAACGCATTTTTCTAGAGCTACAGAAGTCTAATTGGCATGTTCTCAATTGGGCTAGAAAGATAACATCTTGGGCTTTCCAGCAATATATAATAGTTCATACTTTGCCCGAGATTTGATGGCCCAAACTGGCGATAAAATGCCCACCAGAGACCCATTTTTTTGGCGTAAAACGCCGGAACTGGCACCAGAACGGGAGTTAAACACCCAAACTGGCATCCAAGTTGGCGTTTAACTCCATAAAAAGCCTATGCATATGTAAAGCTCAATGCTCAGCCCAAGTACACATCAAGTGGGACCCAGAAGTGGATTTCTGCACTATCCGCACTTAGTTACTCATTTTCTGTAATCCCTAATAACTAGTTTAGTATAAATAGCACTTTTCCTATTGTATTTGGATCCCTTTTTCAGACTTTTATGAGATTTTTCATATTTGGAGAGGCTGGCCATTCGGTCATGCCTAGACCTTTTTCTCTTATGTATTTTCCAACGGTGGAGTTTCTACACCTCATAGATTAAGGTGCGGAGCTCTGCTGTTTGATGAGCGGATAATTTGTACGCTTTTTGGCATTATTTTTAGTATGTTTTTAGTATGATCTAGTTGGTTTTTAGTATATTTTTATTAGTTTTTAGTTAAATTTCACTTTTCTGGACTTTACTATGAGTTTCTGTGTTTTTCTGTGATTTCAGGTATTTTCTGGCTGAAATTGAGGGACCTGAGCAAAAATCTGATTCAGAGACTAAAAAGGACTGCAGATGCTGTTGGATTCTGACCTCCCTGCACTAGAAGTGGATTTTCTGGAGCTACAGAAGCCCAATTGGCGCACTCTCAACTGCTTTGGAAAGTAGACATTCTGGGCTTTCCAGCAATATATGATAGTTCATACTTTGCCTAAGATTTGATGGCCCAAACTGGCGTTCAAAGTCACCATCAGAATTCCCAGCGTTAAACGCCGGAACTGGCACAAGGATGGGAGTTAAACGCCCAAACTGGCACCAAAGCTGGCGTTTAACTCCAAGAAGAGTCTCTACACGAAAATGCTTCAATGCTCAGCCCAAGCACACACCAAGTGGGCCCGGAAGTGGATTTTTAGGCATTTACTCATCTCTGTAAACCCTAGGCTACTAGTTCTCTATATATAGGACCTTTTACTATTGTATTTTCATCTTTGGATCTTCTGATCTTTGGATCTTTGGAATCTTTTGATCTTTAGATCTTTTGATCATGTTTGAGGGCTGGCCATTCGGCCATGCCTAGACCTTGTTCTTATGTATTTTCAATGGTGGAGTTTCTACACACCATAGATTAAGGTGTGGAGCTCTACTGTACCTCGAGTATTAATGCAATTA
>NC_029778.3:48055185-48055511 GCF_000817695.3 Arachis duranensis
GATATCTTTATTTTCTTTTCCACTTAATTTTCGCAAAAGCACAAAAAAAATTACAAAATCATAAAATCCAAAAGTATTTCTTGTTTGAGTCTAGTGTCTCATTTTAAGTTTGGTGTCAATTGCATGTTTCTGTTCTTCTTGCATTCATGCATGTGTCTTCATTAATCTTCAAGTTGTTCTTGATGATTTCTTACTCTGATCTTTGAATTCTCTTGACTTGAGTGTTTAGTGTGTCTCATATGCATTCTCATTTTGTTAGTGTCAGTAGTGTACAAACTGCTAAGTTTGGTGTCTTGCATGCATTGTTCTTTTGATTTTAGTTGCAT